>NC_056751.1:387107816-387260316 GCF_019279795.1 Protopterus annectens
ATGGTCGTGCAGAGGTGGGAAACATATTTAAAAAAGGTAAGACGCAGCATCTGTGAAGCTAATAAAGGGTCCATAATGTGTTGTTAAATGTTTATTTAGTGCTCATGCCTACTGTGTTTCCATCTGAATAGGTGACAGATTGTTTTAAATTCACGATCATATTTGATTTTGCATGCAGTTTAGAAAATGATATTCAAGGGACACAGTGTGTAGTATGTGCTATTTTGTCTTGTTCCAGTCTTATCGGGAACAACTCCATTTGATTATTTTTTTAATATGTATCCTACATTTGATCTCTAGATTGTCCAGTGGACAGTCCAACACAGATTCACAAACCACAATTGTGCATACTACAGCTCTGAGACCACTTCTGTACAAAACCACATTTCATTGATGGTATAGAGATGAAGTACTTTTAAAAGTTAAAGGTGAAAGTGATACCGAGATGATATGTTACTGCAAGTCAGACATAATCATAATTTTTAAGTGGGGCACCAGGGCAAAACCTTATGGCTAAGAAATCTGGGGGCTTTACTCAATGCAGGAAAAAAATAATTGTTAATCTATTTTAAATGGCATTCACAGAAAAAAAAGCCTCAGAATAACAATATTCATGTCTGGTTTGTGAATATGTTTATTAGATGTTCATGATTATATTCTCCTTAAATAACATTTTTCTGTCAGTAAAAGAAACCATCACTGGGACAATTTTCCATTTACAAGTATCTTTGTTAAACTACATAAACGATTTATCCTTCTGTGTTCAAATGTCCATAGTAGTATTTTCGCCAGTTCTGTCATCCAGTAAAAGCCATTTTCTATGTATTTTAATTTTTATGGATGTCCCTTTCAGTCTTCTGTAGGCATGGGAAAAGTACCCTTCTCCCTGATATACATAAGTGTACAAGAACAATCCTCCATTCGCATTATGCTGTCTGGCTATTTAGAAGACACAACTTAAGGGTTCAGCAACTAAGAAACATTAATTATTTTAAGAGAAAGAGTAAGAGACAGAGCTCAAATCTATTTTTTTTTTCATTTTAGATTTTCCAATGCTGTTTTAAGCATTAGTTAGTGTTTTGTGTAGTCTGTCACTTATGATAAAAAATAGTTTCAAGTAAGGACTAGAAACTGCCTCCTCTCTTTTAATCATTAGCCAGACTGTTAGTCCAAACTGCTTCTAACTAAATCTTTTAAACAGAGAGAAAATCAAGAAAGAATCCTTCTTCAGCAAATTGTTTTATAATATGAAATTATCAGGTGGTTTAAGTAGGAAACATGCTGAAAATAATGAAGGTAACCATACAGGCAAAAATTATGTAATCCAGATGAACACCCTATAGAGTACATTAAAATGCATTCATGGTGCAGAAGTTTACTGTTCACTTTTTAAATATACATCAGATAATTGGTAACACTGAATGCACACAGTTGGCTGTACCTGTCAAAACAATTATTCAGCAAAACTCTGTTCAGTGAATTTTACTGAACTGTGTTTTTCCGACACCTGTCTGAGTGGTAAAATTCCCACAGACTATTTCTGTGAAGGGGAAAACCTGTACACTTTGTACCAAAATATAATCCTCTCTATGGCTATAGTACCTTGAAGTGCATTAGAGTTTTACAGAGTTGTGGTCCTTTATGAACCCAGAATGAATTATGCAAAACAGATTTGGTGATGTATTGTTTGTAAAATTGATCTTCCACCATAACTCTCAACCTCTTAGCACAAAACAATCTGGACAAAGTCAAAAACAATGAGGGAATAAAGCCCCAAAGTAGAGAAAAATGTTAAATAATTATCTTATAAACTTAGAAAGTTGTTAGAATAAAAAACATTGTGTTATCATGCATTTTCTGAAGGATATTAAGACTGAAACTCAAATGCCTGTCATTATTTAGTGAATTCAGTCCTCGCAGATTTACCACTAGAAAAATCACAAATTGTATGAGGAACAGATCAAAAATATGAGGCAAAAATGTGGACATTCTGCAAAATTCTGGATAGTTGAGAGGTATGTCTTCCACACATTTCAATGTGCATTCCTTTGGTCAATTGCCAAGTTATCTGCCACTAGAGATCACAGGTACAGTATGAAGTTTGTCACAAGCAGAATGCACCCTTAATAGTGATTGTCAGAACACTGCTTGATTTGACCGAACTAGAGCACACATTTTCAATATAAATTCTTGGCTTGTACTTCTAGGTATCCTGTATTAATAGCAGGTGACTTTGTCGTTTTGAAATGGGGAAGCATGATGTAAATATCAGGAAATGAAAGTGTTACTAAAACATTACTTTCAGTTGATTGGTCAGCAGTGAGTATATGGTTAGAGGGATTAGCTACTTGTTAGTACTCAAAGAATACATGCTGTTATGAGCATCTTCAAACTGCATCAGGTCATTTTCATGAAGTGTTGCTAAAGAACAGCTTCATTGGTATGTTGGGTTCAGTATTACACATCAGATAGACTTCACCTCCATTAGAAATATGTTGTGCTCCAGTGTTTCCTACCAAAGGGGCTGGATGCTGACTGAAACACAAATCTGTCAACGTAGTTAACAAAAGCAGATTCCAACACCAATTTTTTTATTAGCACTAAGCAAGAAAAGCAATACACAGTGTTATGTTTCTTTTTTAAAAACATCATGTTTTACTGATTAGATGGTAAGGTCGAATAGAGGGCCTTGTCCTTCTCTACAGTATAGGGGGGTCTAGTGCTAAGGTTTATTAGTGCTTGCTATGAGTTTTGGGCAAGTGCCGGGATGAGAAATTAATGATTTGAGTGCTTAACTTAAAAGTTTGTCTAGTTCCAAGGGAAAAATGTAAGAGGAGACTTTGTGGAGCCGGAAATAGTTATACCCTAGCTAACCAGTGCTACCCTGCATGCAAAACCACGCAAATGCAGGTTTTATAGCAGGGAAATGGAAGAGATAGAAATTAGCCCAAAATGGCCAATAAACTACTAATTTCTGGGCTGAAACCACTCCTCCAGGGACAGATAGGCTGCTCAAAGCTCCCTTTCTCACAGTGAACAGAGAAACTTCCTTCTATCCAAGTAAGGTATGGGCAAACACAGAAACTTGTAACACAGCCCTGAATTCAGCACTAACCTGAAAACTGGACTAAACTAGTTTAGAAAGGTGGGAAAACAAGTATTTTTTTTGTTTTGTTTTTTTTTTCAGAAAATAAAGCAGATATAATAAAAAAACACTTTAAATGCACAGAAATGGCTATCACACTTGAGTGTGTAGCCTACAACAGTTAAACAGGTAATTTAAACACAAAAACGAATTTGTTAAAGTGCAGGCAGTGAAATAAGTACAGTATGTAGCTGAAACAAGCTTTTTAAATCACAGAAACTCTAGAAAATCATTGTTTTAGGTGGAATTAGCTAAAGTCAGCAAGAAAATGCAGGAAAATGATACTTAATCACTCCAAAGTCTCTCTTTTGTCTCTCCACTGCTGTAGAACTCTGCAGGGCAAAGGCAGGAGCTTGCTGAGCTGTATACTAGCACAAAAACCTTGCAAATTCGAGTTTTATAGCAGGGAAATGAAAGAGATAGAAATTAGCCCAAAATGGCCAGTAAACTACTAATTTCTGGGCTGAAACCACTCCTCCAGGGACAGATAGGCTGCTCAAAGCTCCCTCTCTCACAGTGAACAGAGAAACTTCCTTTTATCCAAGTAAGGTATGGGCAAACACAGCCCTGAATTCAGCACTAACCTGAAAACTGGACTAAACTAGCTTAGAAAGGTGGGAAAACAAGTATTTTTTTTTGTTTGTTTTTTTCAGAAAATAAAGCAGATACAATCAGAAAAACACTTTAAATGCACAGAAATGGCTATCACACTTGAATGACCTGAGCCATACCTCCCTGGACTACATGAAAAGAGACATGGAGGAGCTCTCTGATCACGTAGCCCAGGCCGGTATGACCCTGCCCCTGAGTAGCATCCTGCCCTCACCAAGAATGATACCACGGTATAGAGAAAAAAATTATCGATTTCAACAATTGGCTAAGCTTCTGGTGTCATTCAAAGGGGATCCAGTGTCTGTCAGCCTGGGATGGCATGCTCGACAAGCCACGCTGCTTTGCTAGAGACATCTTGCACCTGTCACCCTTAGGCTTTCAAATACTGGCCAAGACTCTTGCCACCCCCCATAGTGCCTTTTTTAGGCAAATCTCAAAAGACAAACCTACTGCCGTAAATAGCAAAAGTAACAAAAAACTGAGGGTTATGCTGCTCAGTGCCAGAAGTCTAAACCTCAAAATGCACGCACTCGAGGCACTCTTCAGTATGGAAAAAATCAATATATGTGCAGTAACAGAAACCTGGTTTAATGCTCCAGAGAGCACCCCAGCACTACCAGGCTACAACTTATACCATACATTTCAGCCACAAAACCCGGACCAAAATACAAAAGGTGAGGGAGTATCCTTATTCGTCAAGGATACCCACACCTCCAGGTTAGTGGCACAGCAAGATGCTTCAGAGATCATCCACGTGCAACTAACAACGGGCAAAACTGCTTTTCAAATTATAGCTTGCTACAGATCACTCACCATGTCCCAGGACCCCCACTCCGCATTCCTAGAAACACTGGGAAACATAAAGGTCCTACCAAACACCCTGATGTTGGGTGATTTCAATTATCTAAACATTAACTGGGAGAACTACTCAAGTGCGAACTCCCTTGCCCAACATTTCCTAGAATTTATAAACTCAAAAGCCCCGGATCTACTGGTTAACACCCCCACCAGAGGTGACAACATATTGGACCTGGTCATCACCAAAATGGGAGTGACCAGTGTTCCACACCAGAGGTCAACACCTCGCTGGTTTGATCTGACCATAAACTAATATCTCTGGATATCCACATTCCGCCACCACCCCCGGTCAAAGAAACTACCATGAAAAACTTTTCAAAAGCAAACTTCACGTTACTTAAGACCAAGGTGGGAAGTTTCAAAGCCCCCATGCTAAAGGACAACGCTGTCCAAGCTGCAAAATCCTTTACTAATGCACTGTATGGGCACCTTCAAGAATGCATGGATCATGCAACCCCAAACAAAACCAAGACTCACTCCTCCAAGAAAGGAAAACCAGTCTGGTGGACCCCTGCCATAAACAAGCTGTACAATAGAAGGAGGAAACTAGTGCAGAAAAGAGTAAAATCCCAAGAAGGGAAGACATCCCTGATTGGTATCAGCAAGAAACTACGTTCCCTCATAAAATCATCCAAGACTAGCTTAGAAAGAAAAATTGCCATGGACTCCAAAGATAACCACAAGGCATTCTTTAGCTGTGTCAAGAATCTAAGTGGCAATTCTCAGATCTGCTCGGAGTTAGTGCAGAATGGCACAAAATACACTGAACCAGCTGATATAACCAACATCCTGGCAGACAGGTTCAGTGCAAACTTCACCCCCCTCTCACCCCCAAAAGGGCCCATAACAATACCAGAAGAATGTAGTGCCCCTGAAATCACAGACACTCAGGTTAAAACAGCCCTCTCCAAAGCCAAAAACACAGCATCACTGCAACCTGACGGTGTCCCAGGCTGCGCCCTGCATGAGCTCAAAGATGAACTAACCCCTCACCTAAACACACTGTTTAAACTCAGCCTCTCCACAGGCTGCATGCCCACAGAGTGGCGCACAGCAACGGTTATTCCGCTCCACAAAGGTGCAGCCACAACGGAGCCCAGGAACTATCGCCCTATAAGCCTGACTAGCTTGGTCTGCATTATCATGATCACATTAACAGAGACACTGGAGACCTCCAAACACTGGACCCTACCCAGTTCGGCTTTGTTAAGGGCAGATCATGCCTCCTAAACCTGGTGGACTTCTTTGTGACAGTTACCAAGGCTATAGATGAGGGAAAGGTGGTCCACACAGTCTACCTAGACCTCACAAAGGCCTTCAACACCATTCCCCACTCAGGTATTATAGACAAGCTCAACAGCCTGAACATAAACCCCTACATCTCGAGATGGGTTGGCAACTGGCTCATGGACAGAACCCACATGGTAAGAGTTGCAGGAGCTAGGTCTGACTCTAAACTGGTTACAAGTGACGTTTCCCAGGGCTCAGTCCTAGGACCCCTCCTGTTCGACATATACTTTTCAGAGGTACAGGCAAGGACAGGAGGACTATGGCTGACCAAGTTCGCAGACGACTACAAACTAAGGGCTATAATTGACTCTCTGGCTGACACAGACATCCTCCAAAAGGGTCTCACTGAGACAGATACCTGGTGTCAAAACCATGGCCTCAAGCTAAATGCCAAAAAGTGCATAGTCATCCCCTTTGGAAAAAACAAAGTACCCACAAACTACCACATAGGTGGTAGCCCCCTAAATAAGGAAGACGTAATAAGGGATCCAGGGACCCAAGTCAATAGTAAACTCTCCTTTGATAATCACATTGCCAAAGTCATTAGAAAATGCTTCTATGTGGCCCACCTAATCACAAAAGGGTTTGCATCCAGATTGAAAGAGGTCATTGGGCCCCTCTGCGCATCACTCATCAGACCCATCATAGAGTACAATGCCCCATTTGGGATGTACTTTACAAGACACCTGCAACAACTGGAAAGACCACAGAAGTTCCTCACCAAGAGGATCATTGGCCTCAAGCAGGTGCCCTATGCAACTCGACTGAAGAAACTCCAGCTGTACTCGGTTGCATACTGCCTGCTCAGAGGTGATCTCTGGCCTGACATACAAGGCCATGTCCAACCAAGAATTGATGGACATGCTCCACCTAAAGAAAACCATATCCCCTCAAGCCACATGCTCCAGGGAGCTAAACCTCACCACAACAATAAATAGGATGTGCTGGAGGGATAGATTCCTGTCCCAGAGACTTCCCATGCTCTGGAACAAGATTCCAATCTACATTAGGCAGAGCTCTTTGCTAACCCTCTTCAAGAGAAGCCTTGATGAGTGGATGGGAAACAGAAAATTTATCCCAGGGATCACTTCAGTGGCTCTGCTGGACAGAGGCACAGGGAACTAATCTAAGGGGGTGGCGAAAGCCAACACATTCTGGCTAGGCTTATAAATGCCTTTGGGCAGATAGCCTAGTACCTACCTATTAACCTATGAACCTATTTGAAAACAACTATATATATAGTAAATGCCTAGACTTGCTATTTGCTAGCTTTAAATAGATTTTATTTCTCATCCTCCCTAGACAGCTAATATGTGTATTCTCTCAGCCTCCACACTTACAGAGGTACAAATGCACTAGCTTGATAACCTACAAATGACTTGTCACATCTGTAGTTTTGTACATATTCAGTATATCTTTTTTATTTGTTTTTGGTTCTTTAGCCTTCCAGCCCAGTTGTTTTTCTACTGTCCTGCCATAGCTATAAAACTTGATAAGCCATTATCTTGGCATGGTCTGGATTTTTTTTTTACCTGTCCATAGTCCCACTCTCAAAGCCCATTGTGCAGTGACAGAAATGTAGAATATGGTGTGTGTTTGTGTGTGCGTGTGTGTGCGTGTGTTCGTGTGTGTGTGTGTGTGTGTGTGTGTGTGTGTGTGTGTGTGTGTGTGTGTGCAGGTGTTGTCACACATATGCCTACTAAGGACATTTTGTCAGTGCATGTGCCCAGACTAAAACTTCTAGTCTGCCATGGCAATAAATATTGGCCATAGCAACAAACTCTTTCCTTCCTCCCAGAATAGAGGAGCTGGAAAAATTCTGCTCATTATTTCACCTCAGCTAACTCCTCAGTCACCAGGTCTGCTAATCAAATTGTGTTTCCTGGGCTGTGGTCATGGCTGAATCTCTCTGAACCAGGTATCAGGCTGTATACTCAGTACACGTTTAAACTGTATCTCTGAATTGCGTAAGTGCAGAGAAATGAGAGAAGAATGGTGTCTGTTTTGTATAATAGAGATATTTCTAAAAAATTAAGATAATTGCTTATGAAAAATGCAGCTGTGTATATTACATGAGCACAGAAATAAATAGGACATGCTGGAGGGACAGATTCATAACCCAGAGGCTCCCATCGCTCTGGAATAGAATCCTGATCCATGTTAGGCAGAGCCCCTCACTGTCTCTCTTCAAGAGGAATCTTGACGAGTGGATGGTAGATCATAGGTTTACCCCGGGGATTACTTCTGTGTCACTACTAGACAGAGGTACAGTAAACTAACCTAAAAAAGGGCACAGTAAACTCAATTCAATGGGTGGCAATAGCCAAACACACTTTAGGCTAGGCTTGTAAATGCCCTAGGGCAGATAGCCTAGTATGAACCCATGAACCTGGATAATTCACATTTTTACACATTCAGATGTTCTGTAGTTTGATGACTGAGACTATGCCCCCCCCCCCCAGTCAAAATGTGGATTACCCACTACTAAATACAGAGTATTGCCAAATTAAAAAGTTCAACATTGACAATTTTTATGTATTGTTTATTTGTCGGATATGGTAGAGCCTGATACCAGTGGACCATTTTAAGTGTCATTCTGGAGAAAATCATTACAGTAATATTGATGGGCTCAACAGTACAACAGGAGCTCTTATTACAAGTAGAACATATAACATTAAGTGACTGTAGAACATATCGTTAACAAATACACATTATATTCCGTAACAGATTACAATGTGTTTAGACTACAATTATTTACACGTTTATATATATATATATATATATATATATATATATATATATATATATATATACAAAATAGGAAAAGGAGAAAGAAAATAATAATAAATAATCAAAATGGGGGAATGAAGGAGGGAAGAGGGAAAATAAGGTAGTTAAATATATTTAATAAACACCTATAGGCATATAGGAATGCTGTTGACAGAGGTAGAAGAGATGTTATGTTATGTAATGTTATGTGTCTTTTTGCAAGCATTTACATTTAGGTTGACTGAACAAGTTTATTGTGTTAAAAATCCTTAATTATTTAACATATGCCCTCTGTTTTACACCCTGTAACCTTCTGAAATCCCTTCTTTCCATCCCAGGCATTTTCATTGTAGACAGAATCTCTACAAGAGTGCAGTCATGGGGATTGACCTTTTACAATTTCTCTGCAAACAGTGTAATAATAACTTCTGTCTTTTGGTGGTGATTTTACCACTGCATCAAGAACCTTCCTTATTGCGTTCCTGTACCTCACTGTCTACCACTATCCTCCTGAAATTAATCTGATATAACTTTCTACTTTGACTGTTAACAGTACTTCAGTCCCACTAAAGTCTTTTCTCTAGCCAATCATTTCCCCTTCCAAAGTGTATTACGTTGAATTTGTGTTTCTTAAATCTAAGCTGTTACACAGTATCTGTTTTGTGCAACTTTGTCAGTCCCTCTTTCAGTTTTTCCACATTAACTTGTGTATCTATACTACAGAAGATAGGTGATATCTGCAGAAACATTTTCTTCCCGTCATCTACAATGCCACTTACACATTAAAAGTGTGGGTACCAGTCCTCAGCTGTGGGGGGGGGGGGGGGGGAGTCACACTAGTGACTCAGTTTCCCTCACTATGAATGCAGGTTGCCATTACCATCTGTGTTCTATTATGTATGTAATGGGTCTACTACCTGAGATCGAAATTACACTATTTCGAAATCCAGTAGTAGATGCCCACTAAGGCGAAAGTGTACTTCACCGAAAGTGCACTTTTGCGAACACCACTAAAACAAACGGGCAATGTCCTTCACTGTGGTGCAGTAGTCACGGACCTTAGAGTTAGGAATTGGGTTAAGGATAGTGGATAGCTCTACTAGCTATCCACTGTCCTTAACCCAAGCCCTAACACTAAGGTCTGTAACCATTTGTTCTAGTGGTGTTTGCGAAAGTGCACTTTCGCATTAGTGGGCATCTAGTACTGGTTTTTGAAATAGTGTAATTTCAATCTCCGGTAGTAGACCTATGTGTAACCTGCTGCAAGGCTGTTCAACTTGTTCAGTAATCTTTTTGTAGAGTACCATATCAGATGCTTGCCTAATGTGAAAACAGTTCAGGTCAGCTGCTCTTTTTAATAATTAAATAGTCCTATTGAATAGCTTTGTTAGGCTTCTCTGACATGATTGTTATAATGTGAATCAACAGTGTTTGGTCCTGTGATATTCTTCTTTGTAAGTATTCACCAGATCTTGTTTTTAGAGCTAGTTAATTGTTGCTGCTACAGTGGTTAGTCTAACTGCCCAGAAGATTACAATCACAGCCCAGTTTTCCAGTTCTGTGAAGAAAATCATACATGTTGTTGTATAAACCAGGTAAAACTCTATATCATCATCATCATCAGCCCCCTTTTTCCCATTTTTCTACATGGGGTTGGGGTATCGTGTTAACTGTCGTCAACTCTCTCGATTCAATGCTACACTCCTGCCTTCTTCAACACTCATGCCTGACTGTCGCAGATCTTCTTTCACACAATCCATCCATCCCTTTGCTGGACATACTTGTTTCCTCTTACCTTCTTCCTGTCTGTCCCAAATTTTCTTAACCAGATTGTCTTCTGCTTTTCTGCATGTGTCCAAACCATCATTATCTGTTCTCTTTGATATTTTCTGCAATTGGAGCTACTTTGGCATCTGGTCTTATGTCGTCATTTCTTCATCTGTTCCACAGTGTGCATCCTACCACCCTTTTCAGGTACTTCATTTCCATCACCTCTAGCTTCTTCATTTGCTCTGCCTTTACTACCCAGTTTTCTGTACTATACAGTAGTACTGGTCACACCACTGTCCTGTACACCTTACCTTTCAGCTTATTTGGCATTCTTCTGACATAGACTACACCTGAGACTCTATGCCAGTTGGCTGCAGTCCCTCATTTCTAGCTTTGACCTCTTCATTCAGACTTCCCTTCTCCTCAACTATCCCTCCCATATACTTGAAGCTATTTACCTGTTCCACTGTCTTCCCTTCTATCTCAATTATCAGCTTCTTCTGATTTCCTCAATTTGCTGCCATCACCACTATCTTATCTGTGCTTAGTTTCATCCCATGTGCCTTCAGTTTTGCATTCCATTAACCTATCCTTTGCTGAAGTTCTTGCTCAGAATCTGCCTGGAATGCCACATCATTTGTATAGAGTAACTATGTTGATCTGCCCCCTCCAACCTGTTGGCTAATGGACTAATGTAGTCCATCGCCAGTATGAACAGCAGTGGGCTCAGAGCTGAACCCTGGTGTATACCCACTCCCACTGAGAACCCCTCTGTGAGACCGGACACTGTTCGTACTTGAGTCATTGGGTCCCTGTACATAGCCTGCACTACTTCTACCAGTATTCTGGGACATTGAACCACCTCAGTACTGCCCAGATCAGATTTCTTGGAACCCTGTCATATGCTTTCTCCAAGTCTAGGAATGCTCAGTTAGACTCTTTCCTTATCTCTAGCTTCTTCTCAACTATCTGTCTCACTGCAGACATCAAGTCAGTTGATCTGAATTGGAACTGTTCATCTCCCATCTTGCATTCTACAACTTTGTGTATCTATTTATCAATCACCGTCTCCAGAACTTTCATGCAATGCGATAGGAGTTTGATGCCTCTGTACTGCCCACAATTGTGGATGTCCCCTTTGATCCTGTACACTGGCACAAGTATGCTTATTTTCCAGTCATTTGGGATTTACCTTTTTCTCCGCACTGCTATTAGTACCATCAGGAGCCATTTCTCCCATATCTCAACCAGGATTTTTATCATATGTGCTGTGACCTCATCTGATCTTGCTGCTTTTCCTGTCTTCATTTTCCGTATTGCTTTTCTTACTTCTTCTAAGGTGGGATTCTCTTTTTCTCTCATCGTAGGCTGTTTCATAAACTCTATATATGCCCATGAATTGCACAATAGATACGTATGTGGCTTAACCAGTTCTAGTCAGTTCTTTGTAAATTCTATTTTTAATATGCCTGATCACTTTCCCTTATCCGTCTTGTATAAGTTATTGCAGCAACATTATCTGTGTAAAAAGATCAGATCAATCGTCCTTTCGCATTCAGAAAAATCTGATTTGTTTTTGTGTAATAATCTTTCATCTTTTTGTAAAAACTGAAGAGATTTAAAAATGAAGTATTTTTGCTTTTAATCTGTCACTATATGCCAGATTTCATTGCCGGTTTTAAAGCCATAATACAACAATTCTTTGGTCCTTTATATATATATATATATATATATATATATATATATATATATATATATATATATATATATATGTGTGTGTGTGTATGTGTGTGTGTGTGTGTGTGTGTGTGTGTGTGTGTGTGTATATATGTGTATATATATATATATATATATATATATATATATATGTATATATATATATATATATATATATATATATATATATATGTATGTGTGTGTATCAGGAAAATACTTTTATTTTCTTTTTTAACAGTGAAAAGCAACTTTATAGAGGCCTGAAAAAAGTTTAAATATTACAGATATTTTTTATCAAAAATATGTGTAGCAAACAAATGATGGTTATACAGGGCTAAGAGGCATTTCGGAAAGTCTCTATAAGATTTGAAACTTTTGTCCATGGATTACTAGTAAAAACTCTTCAGATGCATTCTAAGTTCTTTGGTTCTGATTTCTTTGTTTATTGTTTTTTTCCAGCAGAGACAGACATTCATCAAAACTTGGAGGGGTAGTAGAGGTCCATTTCCTTGTGATACACTTCCTGGCTATTGCTAATATTGTCCATAATAGGTATGAATTTGATTTATTCAAAGAAAATGCTTCATCTAAATTAAGAAAAAATAAAGTTTTAGTTAATGAGAAGTTATCTGAATTGTAGATCCAGAAATGTATTAGTTTGGAGCGGTCATAAAACCAAACTGCATTATATGGTGTTAGGCATCTCCAGCAGATGATGTTATTTATTTTTTTTTAATTTTGCAGTTTTGTCAGGATTTAAAAATGCTCTGTGTAAAAACTTCCAAGTAAATACACTCCAGTATTGACCCCAAGACGTTTTACTGAAGATAGTAATTTAAGTTTTCCTGTCTGAGAGAGATTATCTGGAAGGCCTTTAGTCATTGTGTTCCATTGCTTAGTTGCTAAAGTGGACCTGTAATTTAACAAGATACTGTTTAACATGGATACTAGATTATCAAATCTGTGATCTTTCAATAATGTTTCGGATATGTGTGATTAAGGGAGGTTGATCTAAATATGACCAGTTTTGAATAATTCTGCATAAATCTTGACAGTAAGTAATTACACTTTGCAATAACAACCAATCTTGCAATGACAAGTTATAATCTTTAATAATTTGTTGAAACTGTAAAGTTTTAAAATCTTTAGTACATTGTTTCCAGCAAATAATTGTTTTTGTTTCCCATTCATTAAAGCTGTTGATATGAAGCTTATCCAAAAAGTGTTTTGTAATTTGGAAAGGAACTGTTAGTTCAAACCAGGATTTGCATATGCATTCAAGTTTACTGTTTTCCTAAAGTTGTTAATCATGTTATTTAGGTAGCTTAGTTTTGAAGGTTTTGCACATTATATTGAACCATGTGACAAAGAAGAACCAAAACTTATTAGAGATTATTGAAGAGAATTTTACATGGCAATGAGTTTTCTTTCTGTACTATAGCTAGATGAAGATCTTTCCAGTTTGAACTATAATTTGGATCAATCCAATTTAATATACTTTTAAGTAAAGATGCTTTGATATGGGTTTCTATGTCAGGAAACCTTACCACTATCCCAAGATCTAATATGATGCGTATAAGCAATCCTGTTTTTGTTCGGGTTCCATAAAAAGTTTAATAAAGTTTTATGAGAATAATATAAATTTTTCCAGGATGGGTGTTTTGAGCTAAGACAATATATGCAATTTTAGGAAGGCGAGTCATTTTTAACAATTGTAATCTGTCCCCAAATGTTCCAGCTGTTTATGTATGTAGTTACTTGGGATATTATGTTTTTATAATTTGTTTCTCTCATTTTTCCAAATAATTGCACAAGACTATCCCTAGGTAATTTAGTGTATTAGCTTGTTCTCCAAAGATGCTTTGGTTAACTATTTAAGATTTCCTTGTATCGCTGAGTATAATATGTTTAGATTTTTCTTTATTAAAATAAAAGCCTGGCATTTTTTGATAATTATATATTATTGTGTCTAGTTCTAGTAACTCTTTATTTGACTTAGGTAAGGTAAGAAGAATATTGTCCACAAGTAGACATATTTTAGAATTGTATTGATTGTAAATATTAATGCCTTTAAGTTCTTGATTATTTCTTATTGATGATACTAGTACTTCTACGACAAGGGCAAATAATATAGGGGATAAAGGGCAACCTTGTTTAGTGCCTTTGGTTATGGGTATGCACTTTGTAAAAGGGCCTAGTTTAATGTAGGCCAAATTATCTTTATAAATAGCTCTTATCATGGATATGAAAGATGATGGAAATGAAAATGCTTTTAATGTTTCAGACAGAAAATCCCAGTTCACTGAGTCAAAAGCTTTTTTATATAGAGACTTAACAACAAAGCTTCTTCATTTTCTTTGTTTGAAAATTCTATTAATGTTAGTATTCTTTTAATATTATCATGAGGGTGCCTTTTATGTATAAATCTGGTTTGATCATTATGAATTAATTGTGGGAGTGGGGCCTTTATTGTATCCACAAATAAAGACATAAAGATTTTGTAATCATTATTTAATAAACGTATTATTTAATATTATTTAATAAACATGTTGGTCTATATGATTTATGTAGCTGTGAATCTTTGTCAGATTTAAAAATAGGGGTAATCAAGGAGTATCTCCAAGAGGGTGGGATTGAATTATAAGGTTGTACTTCAGTCAGGGTTTTATGAAGTAAAGATATAATTGAATCTGAAAAAAGTGTATAAATCTCTGCTGTAATGCCATCTATACCAGGAGCTTTGTTAGATTTAGGTTTTTAATTTTATTTTTGATTTCATTTAGAGTTACTCATTTCTCAAGACTTATAATGAGATTTTCTGGAATGGCCTTTTATTTTACTGTGGTTAATTCTTGGGCTGTAACATTTTTGTTTATATTATCAGAATTATAATATTTGGTGAAATGATATCTAAAGGATTCTAATTTATCTCTGATGGTTTACTATTAAAGAGTCTTCATAGCATTGCATGCCTATGAACTATTTGAACTACAGATGTTCGAATTGTTCATATGTGTGCCAGCCACGTAATCGAATGGAATATTTGTGAATGGTCTGTGCATTCGCAAATATAACGTTCGATTATGTACAGGGATTGCAGTACAGTGCGGTAAGGGAAATACATCTCTTTCCTCACTGTAGTGCGATCTCGGAGTTGGAATATATAGTTAGGGGGTTCTGGGGGGTGCAGCCCCCCCTGCATAAACAGGATGTGAGGTTTCCTAGTTAGGGAGTACGGGAAGGGTAGGATTGATATTAAGTGCCGAAAATGTCACATTCGACATTTTCAGCATTAACAGCTGTTTTTGACATTAGGGCTGTTAGGTGTTGTGTACTTTGGGCGAAACACTTTGCTCATAAGTACCATTTTTTTTTCACTTTCAAGATTTTAATAGTAACCCATCTCTGGTATCAAAAACTGATTTGTTAGCACTGTCATGTAGTAATTTTAAGATAGTGTTTGCTTTAGAATATAATTTTGCTCTTAGTGGTAAATTGTGCATGTGTTTAGGCCTAAGAGCATAAGAATTTAATTTCATTTTTTCTAATGCTGTTTGTTTTGTGTTTCAAAATATCTAAATATTTTTTGTTTAATACATCGATTTCTTTTTTATTGTTTGGGTTTGATTGTGATGACCTAGATCTCAAAGAGGCTAACTGAGATTGTAGGTTCTGCAGTTCTGAATCCCATTACTTTAGTTTTTTTTTTTTATACCAGACTATAGTTTTGCCATAGATATATGCCTTTAGAACATCCAAAACCATAATTATGTTTGCTTCAGAGTTATTATTTGTCTCTAAAACAAAATTTATTTCTGATAAATACCACGGTTTGAAATCTTTTAGTTTGATAATATAAGCGGGAATCCTAGTAATAGTATTTAATCTAGTGAAGTCCATTTGTATATCTAATATAAGACAATCATGATCTGATGAAGGGCAAGGAAGAATAAATGATGTAAGCTTTAGTTTTAAATCATTTGAGACAAGAACTCTGTTTTGGTTTGAGTTTTAAATCTGTGATCGATGTGTGTATAACAGGGTGATTTGTTATTTTTAGTTGTGTGCATCATACAGATTTTGAGAATTTATCCATTTCTTGAGAGATTTTGCAGTGGTTGTAAGTCTAAGTGGGTAACTGCTTGTTGTAGCACAACTATATAAACAATTAAAATCACCCCTAAAATAAGATTTCCTTTTGATATGGTAGCAATAAAATCAAGATGCTGTTTAGCAGTTGAAACACTCAGTCCTGGAAAACCAAAAGAGATTAGCAAACTTCCAAATTCTATGGTTAAATTTTAGAATGATGATGGCCCATAATCCCTAAGGATCTTTGTGTTTATATAATATTTAAGTGCAAATAATATTATTCTTCCATAAGATCATCACTCTTCTTTTTCTTTTAGGCTTAAATGAAGCATGAGCTAGTATTAAATAAGTGTTTGGTTTCTAAACATCTTTTTCTGTGTTTTTAAAATGGGTTTCCTGTAAGAATTATATTTTTGATTTGTTTAATTTTAGGTACATAAAAATGTTTGACCTTTTCTTTGGGTTGTTAATGCCATTAATATTAAGTGAAGCTAAAGATAAAGACATGGTGAATTTTAAGAGTAGTTTATCCAGTAGTCAATGATGATTAATTTTATTATCTCAAAACATTTGATGGATATTTGAGATTTCCGAACTTTAATTTGTGTAAGCAACATGTTTGTAAGAACTGTGACTGTAAATATAATGTGAATTATACTATAATCAGGCCTGAGTGTAAAAAAAAAAAAACAAAGGATAAACATCTTAAAAAATAGTGTTTTCCCCAACACAAACATGGAATTAAAAGAAATCCCAGTTTGAAAGATAAGTTGAAATCAATTTCCCAAACCATCATAAACATACTACCAACTCTAAAATGTTTTAGTAAAGAGACTTGTGTTGTAAACATGCAATTAATTTGAGCAGTTTGCACTAGAGTAATTAGAATGCAACGAGGAAAAGTGGAAATGAACATTTATTAGCGTCTTAAATTACATACGTGATACTGAATGTTGAAATTCCTACTTTAACCTAAGAGTTTAAGTCTTAATTCTTTAATGAGAGTTAACAGGACTGTAAAAAGGAATAAGTATACTATATCTCAGGTGAATTCTACTAAAATAAATAAGCTAAAATGAGTTTAAAATTCATGATATCAGTATATGTTTTAACAAGGAAGGAATTATAAAGAAAACACAAATATTTTTATACCAGAGTTACTCCTATAAAGTTAATTCTTGCATAATAAGCATCTGTAGAAATCTTTGACATGAATTAATATACGGGGTCTATCCAGTTTTGAAGAAATGCTAAAAAACTTTACCTATTAGCTTTAAACAAAAATAGTTTTTAATTTAGTAACATAATTAAAAAAAACACAGGTAAAAAGAATGATAGGTGCCCCCTTTATGGTATAAAGTTTCCAAAAGAGTCTTGCACACACATTAGTAATTATATTAAACACTAGCAGTGAATGTCAAGGAGCCTATAATCTAGCTCAGTCATTTATATCTAGATAGAGTTTATATCAGTCCAGCTGTAAATTTTTTCAGTGTAATATTGAAACTTGTTAACTTATCAACAATTTGTGTAACTATCTCTAGAACAGTATAATATGTATATAAATATGTACATAAATAATTATGTAAAATCATCTGTTCATCAGTTCTTTAATCCTCTGGTTCATCTATATAGCTGTAATCAAGTAAAAGTTAAATGTAAAAGTAAAAAGAATAGTTGAGTCTATATATGTTGTTATCTGTATTCTTTTTGAAGTGAAAGTTAATGAAAGCTCAAATCAATAAAAGGTTGTTGCAGTGACTAAAATGTGCTTAATACAAAGGTTGATCTTATAAAGGTGGTAGCTCAATTTCGTATAACTACTAAGTACTTTTAAATACGAAACAGTGATGGTTATTACATTCCCTATAATAGTACAACAAGCTTCTTTTGATTTACATTCTATTTCATCCTCTGTATAGATGCAAATGATTCATTATGTATTATGTGCAGTGAATTCATATAAACAGTGATGGTTATTACATTCCCTATAACAGTACAACAAGCTTCTTTTGATTTACATTCTAGTTCATCTTCTGTACAGATGCAAATGAGCCATTATGTCTTATGTGCACTGTATTCATCTTGCATCTATCTGTTATTCCTTTTACTCCTACAAAACCTTCCTGACTTGCACTTTTAAATATGAAACAGTGATGGTTATTACATTCCCTATAATAGTACAACAAGCTTCTTTTGATTTACATTCTAGTTCATCTTCTGTACAGATGCAAACGAGACATTATGTATTATGTGCACTATATTCATCTTGTATCTATCTGTTATTCCTTTTACTGCTACATCTTCCTGACTTGCACTTTTAAATATGAAACAATGATGGTTATTACATTCCCTATAATAGTACAAAAAGCTTCTTTTGATTTACATTCTAGTTCATCTTCTGTACAGATGCAAACAAGCCATTGTGTCTTAGGTGCACTGTATTCATCTTGCATCTAGCTGTTATTCCTTTACTCCTACAAAACCTTCCTGACTTGCTGTTACTTTCTTAGGCTACTTCAGATGATGTGTAACCTCTTTAAATATTTTGCAAACAAGAGAGAAGATTACAACAGTCTTTTATAATAATAGTGCAAGCTATATATTCATTAATATTGTGAGTCTTGCTGATTGTTATATTGAGTTAATAGTGCTTGCAGTTTTTAAATTCTCCACTTTAAGCTTTAAACATCTATTCATGTATTTTAAATCTATGTTAAATCTGATTGTTTACAATTTGTATTTACCTTACAAAAAAGCAAGTGATTCTTAAGTCTCTCCAGCTCAAGTTTCACACACTTATAGAAACTTCTGCATAACTAAAATCTATGAAATTTGCTACTAGCTTACTGCCCTCAAGTATTGCATAGTCAAGCGACATTACTGAAAGCTTTAACTTATGTGCTTACTTATGTTTCTATATCTGGAATGGTTTAACCTTATTCTTATTTCTGCCAGCTTTAATTCAAAGTAGTATACATATTAATCTATTAGTGTTCAATTTCTTAGCATTAAGTTAAAAAATTGTAACTTCTTTAAACAAAAAAGAAATCTAACCTACTTAAAGATAGCAGTCCAAGCATTTTTGGCTTTATTCAGGAAGTTTGAAGCTAAGAGTGCATCTCTGATACTGTTCCCTTCAATTCCTGTAGAGTACAACAGAGCAGAACAAACTAACAGCTTCCTGAAGCCTTAGAAAAAGCAGTGCGGGTTAGAAATGGCTTGAGGAACATTCAAGGTAAGGAAAAGCTTTACCTAGAATTTGAACAGCATTGTTTTGACCAAAAAAATGGCTTAATGAAGTGGGAAACATGAAGCTAAAAAAATGGTGCTGTGATTACTCATAGCAATTTCTCGGATTACATAAGCTGTCACTCTGACATTAGTACAACATTAAATTGATTGTTTAAAGTTTAATAAACAAAGAAAATTAATTTATATAATGTAATGAATCTATCATAACAAATTTGATTATATAATTAACTAAGCAAATTGTATGAGTGTCTCAATAAAGATTTCTAACATGTATACAGCATGGAGCCTATCCCCATCCCACTTGAAAGGACTGTTGTACACATTAGATTTACTAATTGAGCTTTATCCAAAAAAAAAACTCTCTTCTTGTTTTTTTTTAAACTATATATTATCTCTGCAGTCAGTTAAAGATAGTAAAACTTGTTGAAATAATTCCCTAGTGTTAATGTGTGAATTAACTATATGCTCTGTGTGCTAATTAATATTTTAAAAGCCTTTAGTTACCATAAGGGTGCAATATGTATAAATTAAGAAAACATTAACTACTGAAAGAGAAACAACATTGAATTATTCAGTTACCAGTAGATTCTTTGAGAGATGTATTTGTTGTGGCTGCTGTAGTCTCAGTTTTTAATTTCTTCTTTTTTACCTCAGTCCATGAGTTTTCTCAGATGTTCTCCTTTAGGAAGACAGGGAAAAGTCCATACCCTCTGGAATGGTTGTTAGGTTATTATTTGTTATAAAGGAGATGGCTTCATCCGGGTTGTTAAAAGTTCTTGTACCAGAAGAGAAGTGCATTTTGATTTTGGCCAGATACATTATTAGAGCTCTGATATTATTTTGTTTCAGATGTTTAACCAGTGGCCAAAATTTCTAAACTTCTGGCAGAGTGAGGTTTTGGTTAAATTTTAATGGAGCTTTCCACCAGGCTGTTTTTAGCACTAATTCCTTATCCAAAATAAGAGAGGAATTTTATGACAACAGATCTTGGTGCTGCTGTGGAAGAAGTGGGCACTTGCTTACAAATTGGCCTATGAACTCTTTCAACACCATAAGAGAGCCCTTCTTGTAAGTCTAAAAATTTGGGAATCCAGTTATTCAGAAATTAAATAATGTTCTCACCTTCAGCATTTTCTGGTATTCCAAAAATTTGGATGTTACACTTTCTCTCCTGGTTTTGAAGGTCAACAGTTTTATTCATCAGCCATGTTTTTTGTTTTAGAAGGAAGTCTGTGTGCAGTTCATCCTCCTTCAGTCTCGCATCTATGTCAGTTATGGCTGTCTCCATGTCCATTATTTTATTTTGATGTTGTTGGAGAATGTCTCTGAAAACTTCAGTTTGTTTAGAGCTGCTCTCACTTAATTTCTTCAGCTTTTGTTGAAAGTCATCTATCTTTAGTGATAGTGACTATAGAGTGGAAGACACCAGTTGTAGTTCTTTCCTAAATGCAGACTCAGATTATGAAGACTTGGAGCTGTTCATTTTCCTTCAAGTTTAGTCTCAAATAATTTGACAGGAATTATTTGGAGTATGAATCTCAGAGTTTGTAAGATGGAAGTGTAGGCTATTAATAACTAGATTTTATGAAAATTAAATATAAATTATAGTCTAAATCCTGTCTATAATATCAGTTTTATAGAGCTCAAAAAATTGCTGTGCTCAGCTGGCCATCTAGCCCCCCCCCCCCCGTTTCATATTTTCTGAGTTAAGGTAACATTCTAGGCTAAAAGTAGACCTGGAACAAGTACTCCTTGTCAATGATATGCTTGAGTCTCAGGAATGTTTAAAGCTGCCAGTTGTGTTAAAAGAGACAGTTATCACAAGAAACATTTGCCATAGGAATCTTCCTCAGTCTTCTGAGAAGTCTGCATTTCTGCACAATCCTCTCCATTTGGCCATAGCGTGCATCCCCCCCCCCCCCACACACACACACATCTATAGACAAATTCAAAACCCTTTTACAAAGCATTGCTTCCTCAAAAATATAGAAAATCTCATTCTACTTGGTGAGTTCAGCCTGAATTTTCTAAGTCTCCTTTATAATGACATTGCAGCCTTCCTGACCAGTAATAATCTAAAGCAGCCAATACAGTTGCCCACACACCCAAACCTCAAAACCAAAAATCACTCTTTACTAGACCTCATAGTCATTTATAACCTGCCTCTAGTCTACATTATCTCCATCCATCATCTTGCAGTGACCACTGCCTGATGACCCTTTACATATATACCCCACCAAAAAATATATCAAAACCAGTAATATTTGATCCAAGTCTAACACCAACACCAAAATACAGAAGTCACTTTTCAGTTCCATAAACTGGTTTAGTATTCTCAACATAACAGAAGCCAATTACAGCTGAGTCTGTTCCTTCTGCACTTAAGAATATATAAGATGCATGTTCTTCACTTATATCAAAATAATACAAACCTGGAAAAAATGACAGGTTAAGAAGAGCTAAAAGCACTATTAAAACCCAGAGAGAAAGCCTGGAATGCATGGAAAACCAAACCCTATACTGACACTAGGAAAAACGTAACTCGGTTCAGAAACCTCTCCAAGCAAGTCATTAGTTGCCACAAAACTCAGCACAGAGCTCCCTTAATAAATTCAGCAAAACAGTTCTGGAAAGAGTTTAACCACATAACATGAATAAACATCCCAGAAGTTCCTCATAATATTTAACCTATGTTCTCCACAACATAATTTTTGTCAGAATTCATTAAACTACCTACATCCCTCGCCAGTCCCAATAACCACCCCCTTCATGTGAGCCACCCCTGTGTCCCACAATTTTACTGCAGTAAACCCTCAGTTAACTGGAACTCAAGCAAATAGCACTCTCAAGCAACTGGCAAAAAAAATTCAAAGAAATGCAGTACAAGTTTCATTTGTTGCACTTTCTGTTTTCCCCCTGCAGAAACATACCTTACATTTTTAGAGTTTTAGAGTTTTAAAAAGGAAGATAAGAATAAATTCCCTCTCTCCCTACCCTGAGAACAAGTCAAACCAAACAAATAGTATAGGGTACAGTATTAGTCAGACCTATTTTAATAGTAACTCTCAAGCAACCAGAAACTACAGTTATCCGGCATCTACCAATCCCCATGGGTGCCGGTTAACTGAGAGTTTACTGTACAAACAAATCAAAATCAAAGACATTCGGTCACTCCTTGAAACAGAAAAATGACAGTTCCTGGAGTAGATGGCATTCACCCCGATCCATCTGATACTTTGGAAACGATATCACATTCTGTCATCTGCATATATTCATACTTTACCCAACACAAAATTCCATGCCAAACATTTTGAAATCAGCTATTATTAACCCTCCCCCAAACAACCCAACCTCACAAAAATTACTCACTACTGGTCTAGCTCAATCCTTCCCACTCTTGATAAAATACTGGGAAAAAAATAATCTATGCCTAAATCACCCATCACATATGTAACTAAAACCTTTTGTCTAACAAATAATATGGATTATGGGTTGATTACAACATACCAACAGTATAGCATGCTGTGGACTCTTAACATATGACATTCACCTGGCAATGAATAAAGGACAGTTTACTGGTGCCATCTTCTCTGAACTAACCAAGGCATCTGATTTTGGAGATCAAAATCTGCTTTTACACCATTTACTTGGTATAACCATAAACCGAGATGGGCTACCATGGCCCCAAACTATACAAAAAATCCTGACTTCAGTGTCAGAACTCAGTCCTGAGTCTCTCATCTGGCCCAATTTAAACAAGGTGTTCCACAAAAATCCATTCTTGCCCCACTTCTTTTCTTCATTTACATAACCAAACTGCCCTTAGTCCTTCCTCAACCTCTGTATTAATAAAGTGCACAACAAAAGAAGAAAAATAATGAACTGTTGCAAGAAATCTCTACCTCCTTATCTGAAGACCACACTGAAGCATACCAGCAAGAAACTTAAAACTATTAGAAAATGCAAAGCAGAATATTAACTTAAGGATGGCTACAGACTCCAAAGGAAACTGTGACTTTTTCAGTTATATCTGAAAATTAAGGAATAACTCCCAACAATGCACTGATCTCATCCATAATAATATCAGTCATTCTGGCCCCAAGGATGTAGCAGACAAAGTTTATTTATTTATTTTATTTATTTATTATCATTTGTTAACTGGGTTGGTCCAGCTGAGCCAAAGACCCATTTTCAGTGGAGACCTGAGGAGAAAAGCTCCAATTACAATTACAGACATGCCAAAAAAAAAAAAAACAGTAATTAATACAATGACTAAAAATTACAATAGTAATATTGACAAGAAACATTTACATAAAATGAAATCAACAAAGACAATATGTTTATATATAAGTTTAAAATAATCCGATACAATAGCGGCAGGATAATCCCTGAGTAGGAATATTTACAAGAACGTGATTGTAGATATACTGTAAAGAAGAGCAAGAAAGAAAGGTGGATAAAAAGAGAGAAAAACTTAAAGTAATCAAAAGCAGAATTTAGGAAGAAATCAGTTAGAGATCAGGTCGGAGCTTGACAAGGGCAGGACCAGGTCTTAGAACGTAGTGTTTGAGTTGCAGTTTGAAATGGAACTCATAGGGATACTTCTTATTTTAAGTAGGAGGGAGTTCCAGGTGTGAGCTACAGAGTATTTATATAGGGACTTACCAATATTTTTTGACTGTTTGTAAACGTCAAGAAGATGTTTGTCAGATGCATGAAGTTGACATCTGGGGTTATATAGAGATACAGTATTAGAGATGGAGGGACAGGAAGTGGGATTATAAAGAATTAAGTATGTGATATGCAGTTGAGAAAGAAATAATTGTTTAGGGAATTCAGGCCATTAAAATGATTTAAAGGCAAGGCAGTGGTGGGATTTGTAAGGGAGATTAGAGGTTAATCTAGCTATTTTATTGTATGTTTGGTCTAGTTTAGAGGGGAGTGATGACTGAAGGTTAGTAAAAACTGGAGCTACATACAAAAGACAGGGTAACAGGAAAGACAGGGCCAGGGAGGGTTTGGTGGAGGGTGAAAGCAGTTTGTGGTTACAGTACAGGAGACCAAGTTTCTGGTGGGTTTATTTATGCAATGATGGATATGTAAGTCAAATTTTAATTCATCATCAATTATATCACCAAATAATTTAGTATGGGGTTCTGGTCTGATAGTGGTATTGTTGAGGTGAAGGTTGTGTCACCTCCTACCCACATTGTTACCCCCAGTATCCATGAGAATTTTGTTTCCCCTAAAATCACTTTGGAACAAGTCTTAGAATTCCTTTCAGGGGCTAAAAATAATATGTCCATGGAGCTGGACAATATACAAAGCTGCATTTTCATCATTGTCAATTATTGACTCTCTAAGGCTCTATTTAAACTGGTCAACCTCAGCCTAGCTACAGGGTTTGCTCCATATGCCTGGAGAACAGCCACTGTGACTCCCCTACACAAGGGTGGCCCTTACGCATCAGCCTCACCAGTGGTACATGCAAAGCCATGGAACATATCACAGCAGAACTCATTTATGCAAAGTAAAATATGCAAAACCTCCTCTGATTAGATGTCATTGGCCATAACAATACTATTATTGAAGACTCTAACTCTTTTAAGTACCTAGGACTTTGGCTGGATCCCACACACAATTTCTCTCTCCATGTAGGAAACATAAAATAAAGAAAATCAATCCACTTTTTTTGGGGCCATCATAATCTCACTCTTGCTCTCAAAAGCCTCCAGAATAACAATTGAAAAAGGCATCTTACTCTCACAGGTTGATTACGGCCTTATCCTAATAGGATACTCCTCAAAAAGAAACCCCTCATTTATCCACGTACCAATAACATCTGCAGACCCATTGCACTCTACTCTCACCAAAACAAGAATACCACTACAAAGTAGTGCAAAGATCAAAGAGCCCCTTAGTCAAATAGCTGACATGCTATTCATCTCTCAACTTTTTAAACTCATTTGCAACCAAACTATCCCCTCTCTAGCAGACAAACTCTTAACAGCATCCTGCCATCATACAAGCTTAGCAACCTAGATAATTCCAAACCTACATTACAGACTTCCAACATAAAACTAAAATGCATAGACCACTACTTTTTTTTAAATAGTCACCAAATCAATCCCACCCAATAGTAAGGATTTGTCCTCTTACCCATAATTCCATGCACAACTGAGGACATACCTTCAGATAATGGCTAAATGCCAGTGTAATGTCTCCAGTCACATTACCTAAATCAACCACTGTTTTACCAACCTTCAGTCTGTCTTCCCCCTTCACTCAATCATATCTCCTTAACTAGGTAGCTGACTTATGGGTATGCATAACTCCAGTGTATTTATAATGATATATACCCCAATAAACATTGTACATACTTGTAAATATTTTATAGTTTAATCAAGATTTGCTTTCTCTCCCAATGTACATACTTGTAAATATTTTAAAACAAGAAACATCTTTATTGAAATATCACTTACATGCATTTATTAAAATGGAAACAAACTATATTGACATGTTTTCAGATGCAAACATTATATTTCTCTCCCACCGTTCCCACACTATGTGGTACACTGGGCAATGAGCACCTTTCAGTGTTCATTGTTTCTGTAGCAGTTAGGGATTTTACCAGCATGGGTTGCTAGCCCATGGTCCAAGAGAGTGCAGCACACACACTCGCATGCACACACTCACAACTAGGGCCAATTTAGAGTGTCTAATCCACCTACGTCTTTGGAATGTGGGAGGAAACATGCAGACATTATACTGCACATAAAATATTCTGTACAGCCATTATCAGTCAAACATTACAAAGTGTTTTCAATTCCTACCTTCCCTTAAACCTCAACCCTCCTCCAAAGCATTACTCTGCATGTACTGTTTCCATAATTCCCATTTTTTTCTATGTAATTTGCTCTTACACTTTTCTAAAGATCCCATTTCCAGTTCTTTTATCTGTGTTAATATATTCACTACTTCTGTTTTGGCTGTTTAAACTTTGATTTCCATTTTCTAGTAATTGCTTTTTTTTGGCAGCCACCAGAATTAAACTCAACAAGGCCTTGTTATGTCTAGGCAATTCCGATTTTGTATCATAGCTCAAAAAAATTACTTTTTTAGTTGCACCAGTTTGGTCACCCAGTATTTCTGATAGAGTAGTCTGCAAGGAATTTTTAAAGTCTGCTAACTCATTACAGTCCCCAAAAATATGTTCCCAGTTATAACTTTCTTCCCCATCACATCTCTAGCATTTGCAATCTACCTTAGGAAAAATGCTTTGCTTTGAAGTCTGCTTGGGGTATAAAAATACATATGCAAACACTTCCAAGCAAAGATCTTAAATCTTCTAGACTTTGTTGCATATTTGGGAGCCATACATATATCCTCTCATTGTGTCTTTATGAGTTGCTTATCCAAACTCTCTTTCCAGTCCTTTCTAACCTCCTCAGACTGATTCCTGTAGTTATCATGCAATATTTTATATGGCCCAGTAACTATTTTTTTTCAAAGAATTTTATTAAATAATTATTAAAATGAACAAATATTTCCATGAAATTATAACATTTTTTCTTTAAAGTTAAAAAACAAGAAAATAAAAAAAACAAACCTTCTACTATATAAACCAATGTAACTAAACTATGTACAAAGACGTTCATCATGCAAAAAAAAAATTCTTAATGTAGCTGTAGGATTAATAAAAGTAATCTGTTTACATAAATTAATAAATTATTTTTCTAGATGTTCAAAGATGATATTCCATGAATTATATAATGTAGTATTCCTAGATGATCTAGATTTAATAGTTAACATTTCCAAATTACACGTTTCAAGGAGTATATTTTTAAATTCCAAAAATGTAGGTGCTGTACTAGATTTCCAATTCTTAGTGATTGTTTTTTCTAGCTATAGATAGTATAGACCAAATCAAAGGGTACTTATTCTCTTTTAGACAATCAGGAACAGGAGTATTAAATAAAACATGTGATTTAGATATAAAGAAATTATCAGTAAAAATTGTTTGCAACAAATTATTATCATCCCAAAATTTTCTTAAATATATGCAATTATAAAATATATGAGACCAGTCAGCATTCAATTTAATATTACATCTCCATGTTATATTCTTTTTAGAAAATATACTTATATTATGAGGAGTGATAAATGATCTATTTAAAAATATCCATGTGAATAATATCCATTTTAAAGAAGAAGTAGTCATACTTGCTGATTGTAGAATATTCAATTTGTCTTTCTCAGAAGGGGGATTATTATTATTAATTAAAGAAAAATATTTCCAATAATTATCTGAATGTGTATATAAATCACATTTAATTGCCCTATAAATGTTTGATAACTTGTTTTTAGGAGGTTTATGCAAAACTGATAAAATCATATATTGTATTAGTTTGGGAATTTTTTTTCCTAATTATAAGAGACATAGAATCCAATTTATTTAATACATATTGTCTAGCTTATTGAAGCTCTAACCATAAACAAGAATCAAGTTTATACTCTTTCAAGAGTAAACTGTTGGATTTTATCTCATTATTTATCATCATTTGATGCCAAAATGTTAAATGCTTTTGCTGAAATATAGACATTTTTGTATAATCTGAGGAGAAAATAGATCTGTGTGTGTAGGCTATAGGGAAGAGTAAAAAAAGCCAGTCCTTATATATATTATATTTAAATATAACATTTTTAAATGATTTTAAAAGAGAAACTATATACTTAGAGTTAAAACTCAGAGAAGAAAATTCAGAAATATAATCTTTTAACCTCCAAATAAATGGATTATTAATTATATTTAGCTTATATGAACTGTTTATATCTTTGGTATTTTGTGACAATACCTCTATAAACTTTTTCCACTTAGCAGTGTATTCCACATCAATGAGATGAGAGACTGTATTGAATACTGATGAACTTGAATACATTTCTAAATTTGGTAAGGCTATACCCCCCATTATTCCAATTATACATATGGTATGTTAATGCAATCCTTGGCTTATTTGGTAACCACAAACATTTCTGAATCATTTAATTAAATATTTTAATTATTTGGTAAGAAGGAGGTATAGATAAAGATTGAATTATATATGAGATTTTGGGGAGAAGGATCATCTTTATTATTAAAATTTTATCATCCATAGAAAAGGGTAATTTGTTCCATTTATTTATTAAATTTTCTATCTGTAATAGACTTTTATTATAATTTATTTGAATGGTATCTTTAATATTGTTAGTAATAATTATACCTAAATATACTATTTATTGAGACTGAGCTATATATTCATTATATTCATCGGGTATATTGTATTTTTTTGAACCTGTTAAAAGAATTTGTGTTTTATTATTATTAAAAGTAAGGCCAGAATTTTTTTGAAAATATTCCATATTTTTAAAAAGTTTTTGTATAGATTCTCTTCTACTCCCAAAAGTAATCTATATGTCATCTGCAAACATTTGTATTGTAGATGATATAGTGGGGATTAACTTGTATCCTTCAATATCTGTATCATGTCTTATTAAATTTGTCCATGGTTCCATAACTAATGAAAATAAAAGAGGGGATAAAGGACACCCTTGCTTAGTACCTTTTACTATTGGTATATTTTGAGATATACTAGTACCAATTTTAATATAAGATTGGCTACCTTCATATAACAGAGTGATAAGATTGATAACATTATTGGAGAAATGTAATTCTTTTAATAGAGTGAACAAATATTTCCATGTAACTGAGTCGAAAGCACAATTTATATCTAAACTAACTAGGGTTAAATTTGTTTTAAGATTTTTCACTGAATCAATTAAAGCTAATATTCTTTTAATGTTATCATATGAAGTTCTTTTTATTATAAACCCCATTTGATCACTATCAACTAATTTGGGTAAAAGTGTTTTAAGCCTTTCTGCATAAATGGACATAAATAATTTGTAATCAGTGTTTAATAGGGAGATGGGTCTATAGGAGGTACACTTAGAGGGATCTTTGTTAGATTTTAAAATAGGAGAAATAAAAGTGTATTTCCAAGAAGGTGGAATTATGTTTTTGTCCTGAACAAGATTAAATACTTTATAAAGCAATTTTAGAGCATTTATAGGTATTAATTTGTAAATTTCAGGAATGATGCCATCATTACCTGGTGCTTTATTTTGCTTTAATTTGGTAATGTGAGTTTGTAGTTCTTTGAAAGATATTTGTTTATCAATAGAAATCCCTTGTTCCTCCGAAAGTCTTGTTTTAGTGTATTTATTAATAAATGTTTTTATTTCCTCTTTACAGTTAATATCAGTAGTTGTTTGGTTGATGTTTATAAAAAAACTCTCTAAATTCAGTTAATATATTATGAATTTCCGATACCATTTTTCCTTTTTTAGGGGAGAATATTTCATTAATATGATTAAATCTATTTAATCTTTCTGTTTTATTAGCAAGAATTTTTAAGGATTTAGAGTTAGAAGAGAAATTTATAAAGTTGAATTTTTCTATATTGATCATAGTTTTATGTTTTAATATGTCTAGATATTTATTATTTAACATATTTATTTCTTTTCTTTTATCTGATATATCTTTATCACCCATATTACTAAGTTTTAAAGTGTCTAATTTACATTGTATATCTTGCAGCTCTTTATCCCAAGCTTTCTTTTTTGTTGTACCAATTCAATATCCTACCATATAGATAAGCTTTTAGGGCATCCCATATGTAAATTTCTGATATATCATTAGTATTGTTAAGTTCTAAAAAATTCTGTACTTCTGTAGAAATTAAATCATTAAAATCTTTTAATTTTGTGATATAAGCTGGGATCCTTTTTATATGAATATTAAAATTTGGATTGACTACCACTTCAAAAATTATAGAATTATGATCTGATAAAGGACATGAAATTACTGCTGATTTGTTTAAGGAATCTGTTAAATTATTAGAAATAAAAACTCTATCTATCCTCGAGTATGAGTTATGTCTATGAGAAAAAATGGTGTAAAACAAAGAAGTAGTATCTGCAAAATAATTTATATCTTTCAAAAAAATAAGTATCTGAAAAGTCTTTTAATAATTTAGATGATGTAGATATTCTTCTCTTCCCATTAGTATTAGAGTCTTTGTAATCTAGAATACAGTTGAAATCTCCTGCCAAAATAATGTTCCCTTTAGAAAATAGTACAATTTGATCTAGATGTTGTTTCACTGTGTTTATCCCTATCCCTGGGATCCAATATATGTTAATCAATGTGAAAATGTTACTGTTTATTTCTATGGTGACTGCACAAAACATTCCTTTATTATCCTTATATGTATCTATTATTTTAGGAAAAGGCATTATGCTGTTCCATAGGATAGCCACTCCTTTCTTTTTCTTAGTATGTTCAGAACTTACTAAAATCGTATATGTTTTAGATTCAAGTCTGAATATATCCTCTGTTATTGAGTTTCTTGTAAAAATACTAACTGGGATTTATGTAACTTAAGATATCTAGTTAAATTCCTCCTTTTATTAGGATTATTTAAACCATTAATGTTAACTGATATACCTTTTAGTGTAGTCATTGAAAATTAAATGATGTAAATATAAACATACTGATCTAAGAAATACACAAGAATATATCTAATAGGAATACTATTATGATCATTAGAACAAACATAGTGTAAGAGTATCATATTCTTAAAATTAAGGTTGTTTCCTACTACATAAGACATGGACATCTGAAAAGTTATTAGAAAATATTTATAACATAAACATGGAACAAAATAACCAACCCGAACCCCTCTGGAGTTTAAAACTCCTAACTCGAATTACATCAGTCACTCGAATCGACCTCCTATCAAACGCAGCATCCAATCAGCACCTGCCTAAATGTCTATAGTAATAACTATAAAAATAAGGCTTCTCATCAATAACATAAACAATTTTTTGTATGAACCAAATATATAGATATAATGTTGTGTCAATTAGTAAATCAATAACAGCTACATCTTAGGAATAAAGTACAGAATTTTCTTATATTTGTTAGAAGGTTATTAAGAACTACTATGATCTATTAGTTCACTCTTCTGTTTTAAAGTAATCACATTTGATAAGAATCTTAAAAAGAGACTATGGCATTATTTTATTACCGAAATATGGCTAATAAAGGCTGAAGTGTGATATATAGTACTGCCATAGGTGATCAGCTAACTGGGACATAGTTGTAAATGAATCACCTAAGGGCCTTCAATAACCAATAACCACCAACATTGGCAGCTAATAAATAAGATGCTAATAAAAGTGATTTTACTAACAATCAACTAACATACTGATTGTTCTGAAAGAAATGAACACAGCATTTCTTTGCCAGAAACCAAATATAGTGATTACTCATCAAGATGTAAAACCAACAACATCCTGCTAGTTTTCTTATAACCAAACACCCCAGTGCAGCCTCTCATAGAAGAGTGACTAATAAACCTTAATAGTCTGATCTTCCATTCATTGCATTAATTTGAGTTACCTCAAAGGGTCCATCACCATACTGAAAACTAGTGAAAAGGTCATATTAGTTCAAAGAAGCAAGGTGCTTAAATAGCTCCTGTATACTATATAAAAGCCTTATTTAAATATAATGAGCTTTTTATTATTCAATTATAGCTTATACTATCTTTGAGTTTTGAAACGCTATTTCATTAACAAAACAAAAGATGAAAATTTCACATTTTCTAATGATAAACAGATCTAATTATTTTTAATGCACCTGTCCTTGCAATATTATTGCTGCCTATGTGGTACATCCCTATCAGCCTATTACACAAATGCATTCCTAAAATAACTGAGATAACCTATTATATACATCTATACATTTAACATTTTGATAAATGTTTCATGAATATTTTCTCAACAAGTCAATAGTTATAAAAAATGTACATGTAACACAAGTATATAAACAGATTGTAGCGTTATTAAATCTTCCAAAAATGCAGAAATCACAACTAGTATTTCTCATTAAGATATCGGCACCCTTGTCATATATAAAGCAAATATTTTATGAGAATACTATTCATATATAAATACATAAGGCTCAAGAATACCTATGATGATCAGAAAAAGTATTTAGGCTACATGCTTAGTATAATCCCTATTTATTTAAGAGATTATTGCATATAAAGTCTTACAATAAGTTGAAAGTAGTAATCTAGTTATATCTTCTTTCCGTATGCTGTATGAGGAAACAAATTTGATTCAGTAGCTTCCCAGTGAGGATCAAAATATCAGTTTACTTCCGATGACTTCATGATGACGTTTTAAGAAAGCACCGAGCTTTCCAGCCGCGATGGATACCACAGTCTCGAGCTCATCATGAAGATAAAACTTTCAAAGTTCCGGTGGGAAATAGTAAGTAAAACATTACCTAATTACATATAAGGCAATGTCTCGAGACTCCCTCTATACCGAGAGAGATGAGAAAGAAAAAAAAAACCTTGCATACACAACACGAAGCAATGACAGCTGTCAAGCAAAGCTTCACCACAATATCAACCAAATTCTCTGGTTAATCTCTGACTAAAGCACACAGGCACCAAAACATACAATTAATACAAACAACACCACACATGTCTCTACAGTACTAGAGCACCAAACCAGAGCCTCCAAATAAACACACCAACAACTCGGAAATGACAACAAAGCCTTACCATTACTCCAGCCACACTACCACTCACATCCTGGGTCAGAAGTACCATCACTAGCACAGCAATTCTGTAACTATACATCAGGTCATCATACAAGATTCCTTTATCAAACAATTAACCATAAATCAACTAAAATACAAATACAGCAATTATAACTAAATAAAAGTTTTCCAACCACTATAAGAACCAAAATCAAGATAAACAAATACGCCCCCTAATGATAAGTACCACTACAAGACATCCGGAAGCATAGATATCAGAGACATGAGAATCACTGCATCCATGGGAATCAAACCAATAAACATTAAGATAATTAATCTTAAACAAATAGTACAAATGAAAAAAAAAATTCCCAACAAACGACTATTCTAAGCAATTTACATTATATTAAATATAATACCAAAAGCTCACCTGGATGTCCGGTTTCATTTCCTCAACTAAGTGAATCAAGTTCAAATATGTACTTGTTATGATTCATCTTTTGATTTTTTTTTTAGGGTCAAATGTTTTTCAAGTGTTGTTCTCAGCATTCCTTTTAAGACTATGACTGACCCACTCCATTTCATCTACTTTTTCCAGTATGTTATTAGATTTTATATAAGTTATTGCATTGTCTAGTTCGTCAAAAATTTTAAAACCATCTTGATAAAATATTTTCAGTCTTGCAAGAAAAAGCAAATGGGTTTTTATTTTATTCGTTTTTAGTTCTCTAACTAAAGGCAAGAAAATGTTCCTTTTTGATAATACTGAAGAAGAATAGTCATTATCAAAGCGTATAACATTGTCCTTCAGTTTGATTGGGGATTTTGCCCACGCAGTCTTTAGTACCATTTCCTTATCATGGGCTGATAGGAACTTTACAATAACAGATTTAGTATAATTACTCTTGGTGTTTTTAGATGTCACCATTGATCTATGCGCTCTTTCAATACCATATGAATGAGCCTCCGGCAGTTCAAGTACTTCAGGCAACCAGGAAGATAAAAAGTGTTCCATATTATTTCCCTCTATGTTATCCGGTAAGCCAAAAATTCTCACATTATTCCTACGGGACCTGTTCTCAAGGTCATCGACCTTTGTCTGAAGAAGAGAATTTTGCTTTAACAGGAACTCAACATTATGTTCACTCTCCTGAATTCTGTTATCCATATCACTTAATGCAGTTTCCATTCCTGAAATCTGCTTCCTTTGTTGCAATAAATCTTCATGTAGAATGTCCATTTGGTGAAAACACTTTTCTTTGAAATTGTCAATTTTTATATCCATTTTGTCTATCTTGACACTTAGTTCCTGAATAGTAGTTAGTAATGACTGTAGTTCTTTTTTATAGTTGTTTCTTGATGAGAAGATTTAGTGAAGCTCATCCTGTTCTTTTACTGTAGTACTTCCAAGTGTAACTTTGACAGGAAAACTTGAAATTTTTTATATACTACCCTAATATATATTTTAAAGAATTAATTAAAATAAAAAAACTATTATTAGGGAAGTTTATATCAATATTTCCTGTCAATAAAGTTCTGTAAAGGTAGAGCTGATAAGAAAAGCTGCTACTCTGTGCTCATCTTGGCCACGCCCCCCCAACTATCTATTTTTTAACAGCAGCTTCTGATCTAGATTCTACTACAAACTCTACCAATGCTGGTCTGTCACTTAGAATCCCCATATTCCTTTCTCTTTGACTATACTCTGATATCAATGCTTGACAGTGAAAGTAATCTCTAGCTTGTAGTCCAAATTAATTTTTGACCTCTTTCCATTCTACTCTCTTTCCCAGGCTAATTATTTCCTCCCAGTAATTTAGTTCCTTTGTCAGCTTTCTCCAGTAGATCCCACCCCCCTCTTGTTGTGTCTATTCTCTGTACCCCTAACTGCAGTCATCCCTACCTACAGAGTCTTCTTTCTTTATTCCCATGTTGACTTAGTTCTTAAATATGTTCTTCTACTTTATTAATATAATATTCTGTGTGGTTATTGTTATTCTTAAGGATCTGCATCCAAAATCCCAGTCTCTCCTTGTTTCTTTAGCTTCCTTCTGTTTTATCATCATCCCTTTTCACTTTAAATTATAGGTTTCTGCTTGTGCTATGTATAGGAGCCTTAACTGTGTAGCTCTGAAATACCCCTACATATTGGGTAATCCCAAGCCACCTTGTTCTGTTGGAAGAATCATTTTATCCCACTTCACCCTTGCTGTATTCCCCTCCCAGATAAAATCCTTCAATTCTTTATTAATTGCTATCGACAACTTCTCTTCTTATTGATAAAAATATGCCTCACCTGTGTATAAAACTAAAGGCACTAAAAACATTTTAACTGCTTGCATCTTGATATCCATATCTGTATAACAGACCTTACATTTTCTCACTTTTGTATTATCTTTTGTTTAGTCTCTTTCTACATATTAGCTGCTACACTAGAATCCTTTTTAATCAATACTTCTAACTACTTCATTTTATCATATCCCCATAAATATGGATGTTGCTGAACCAGTTCGTGTGTGGGCACATAATTTTCAGCTATTGCTTTTATTTTAACTTCATTAATTTTGCATTCAGAAAATATATGAAACTGCCTCAAAATAGTCCACAACACTAAAATGTCCTTTTTCTGGTTTTATCAGGTATAAAATAATACCATCTTTTCTTGACTACCATACCAATTATATCCTTTAATTTCTGATTATCTTATTTTTTTTGACAGTGGTTTTAAATATAATGCAAATAACAAAGGCAAAAGAGGACACCCCTGCCTAGTTCCTATACTCAAACAGAAATTATCAGAGAGGAACCCACCCACTTTAATTTTTGTCTCTGATCCCTCATATGTCCTCCGAATCAACCTTATAATTTTATCAGGGAATGCAAATGTTTCCATTGCACTGCTCATAAATTCCAAGCTTACTCTGTCAAATGCTTTCTCTTCATCAAGACCTACCAACAACAGTTCCCTCTTTATCATCATTGATCTGTTAATGTTGTCAAATGTCTGTGTCCCCTCCTCAAAATCACATTGATCCATATCTATCAATTTTGGCATAGCCTTTGCAATTCTTTTAGTCATTGTAGATATATGCACATTATAATCATGGCCTCGGATTGAAATGGGCCTGCATGAAGCTGGATCAGATGGGTCTTTATCCTCTTTATGTATTATAGCCACCATTGTTTTCTTCTAGGATGTTGGTACTTCTCCTTCTCTTAAAATACTGTTAAAACTTTCCAGATATTTATCAATTTTTCCCTCCTGGTTTCCAGACTTCCACAAGAATGCCAGAATATTCCTGTGGACTTTCCTGTGACTTGGTTATACATCACCATTTTTATCTCTTCTCCTTCTATCCTAACTGTCTGCAATTGAGCCTGATCTACTGCTAACTTTGACATATTTAATTCTTCCATAAACATTTCCATTTGTACCTTTTCTTGATTCTACATTTCTATGCTTTACACAGACTTTAATAACATTTCTGAAATATTTCTAGTACATCTACTGGATCTGTTATCTTCATTGTTATAGGCTCACTAAACTGGGTGATAACCCGTTCTACTTTCTGTTGCATGAGTTGTCATACTAAACATTTTTGTGCTCTGGAGTTATTATTAAAAAATGAATATCAGTCTTTCTAAACTCATGCATATTTTTGAGTTAATCCCTTATTTTCTGCTTAGCATTTTGCAATTGCTCCTCTTCTTGTTCTGTGAGATTGCCCCTATTATACAATACTTTAACATTTGTCAGTCTCTCTCTAAATAATTCTTGTTACTTCATAACCGTATTTCTTTTTCTTTTTATTTCAACCCTATTTTTAATCTCTGCTTTAATTTTATCCCACTCGATAACTATATTTTCAGAAGAAATTTCTATCTTCTCTAATAACCTCCAAATAATTTCCACTACCCTTTCTTTAAATTCTTGTCTTTTTAACAGGCAGGTGGGAAAGTACCAGTGCCTCATTTTTATTTCATTACCCTGCATTTTAATTTTACTTATTATTGGCACATGATCTGAAATAGTTGTTGGATGCATATCAAAACTTTCAATTAAATGCACATGTTCCTGTGAAATTGTTCGATCTTTTCAAATTGTAAATTCTGTCTAGTATAGCCCAGTTTTTGTATCTTGGGGAATAATATGTAAATTCACTGCAAACTCCTATTACTGAATTCACATCTTCTATGTAAATATTTTCATAAATTTCATCAAAAAGCTACCCTCCTTTGTTATATATTCCTTTCTAGGCCCGTAAGATATCCTTACTGCTCCAAATCAAATATCATTCCCAATGTATAAGTAATATTCCCTACTGAAAGCTGATTATTTCTCCCAGAATTTTCTTAAACTCAGTTATAGCAGTTTTATGTGGAATATAAATACATTCCAGTGTAATCCTCCTCCCTTGCATGTAGCCCTTAGTACTACAAATATAACACTATTATTTTTCTTATCCATTTTATCACTATTGGAGCTCCTCTTGCAATGAATATATAAGTACTCCTCTTTTCCTTAGTTCCAAGTATTCCTCTGAATAACTATCAGGAAAACCTTTCTTTATCAAATTATTAAGTTATTTCCAGATGTGTCTCCTATAACATAGCTATTTGCACTCCACATTTTTTAATATAGTTCATTACTCTTTCTTTTTTGTATATATCTGTGAGACCATTTACATTTAAAGGTAATATGGAAAGCATCATGTTAAAAAGTTATTATTCCACCTTTTGTGTGTAACAGCTTTTTTATGTATCTAGTGCCAGCTTTTGTGTTACATGGATACACTAATGTCTGCGAGATTGATCTTTTATTCAGTTATTTCTTGTCATATCCATTTGAGCCTATGTCACACCTTACAAAACTTTTTGTTTTATTGATACCCCTCAAACAAAATAAATACACCCCTAAAACATATTCACTTAATACTAATGCACAAAATTATACATGTCTTCAAATATTGAAGTTTTACCCTCCTACTACGAACAATTGTCCCAAACTGACAGCCACACTGACAAACCTGGGTTAACCTATAAGGAAGATTATCCATGCTAAGACTCATGGTACTGCCAGTGCTTCTACTAAGTGCTGTCTGGTTTTGTCTTATCTTTATTGCTCTCCCAGGTTGGGAAAACACTTGAATGTTTTCAGATAACATTATCTCCTAGCCATTGAAAGAAAGAAGTATTTTGTTTTTATTGATGTTTATCATATAGTTTCCATTAAGGCATGAGAACCAGATATGGATTTGCTTCTAAAAGCATTTACTTATTTGCTAGAGGAATGTTTTATTATATTTAATGTTCTTTTTTATTTATTTGCTTTCTCTTAAAACTTGTTACTAGATCAAACCAGGGGCTTTAACCCTGTCATTCCCCTATGCAAGAATGCGAAAAAGCTCATACATTTTCTTGTATCATGCACTTTTGACCAGACTTTTCTTCTTTTTTATGTTGCAGTGCCTACATTTCTTAAAACTGAACAAGGAGAAAGATAGAAGAAGGAAAAAAACAGGGCAGCTGTTTACTTTAATATCTCCATTACACTTGAACATAACTGAGAAAATTTTACCTTAGAAAATAACTGAGAAAACTTTACCTTATAACATTCAGATTATATCCTGCATTATAAAAATACTACTGTTAAGAACACAATTTTGTTTTACCTACAGTTAACTCTCTCCCTCCTCTTCCCCTTTCCCAGGTGTTCTTCCAGACATTAATGGCATGAAGTAGCTCATATGCTTTAGAGTTCCCAACAAGTTTAGCAAGTCAAAAAAGTCCAATATTTCCAGGTTTCTTGTTCTGTCATATTTCAGAAACATAATTAATGCTACGTAATCCCAGTTTGTCAGTTTATAAATTGTTGGTTTTATTCCTATTTATCTCTATCTCCCAAATCCAGTCTCTGTTCATTTCCAAACTACTCTTGTTTCTTATAGCCAACTCTTGTGCTTTTTCCTGTCTCTGAAGCATTTTCCATTGAAACATTGAACATGTTTCACTGGCACAGTCTCTCTGTTGCTTTTATTACCAGAAGAAGAAGCAGAATATCCTTCTGTTTGACAGCTCACTTTTTATTGGACAAACTTGTGTATTTCCTCCTTAGAATGTTCTGCATCAAAAAGTGATTTTGTACCTCCAGGAAAGAATATTCTGAAGATATATGGGTACAGCAGTTTGAATCACACTCTTGCTTCTCAACATTCCCTGATTAGTCAAACAAATGTACTCCTCATCTGCCTGGAGTGCAGTGAGTAATCATTTTCCACAAACACTCTACTGTCTCCCACTTTTAGTACTTTGTCCTTCTGCCAGAGTTTTATCAAAATCAACTCTTTCTGCTAGTAGGATTGCATCTTTACTATTAAAGATCTAGATTGCTTTCTCATGGCTAGGTTTAGAGCATACATGATGTACCCTTTCAAATAACAACTTCTGCTGTGGAATACCAGTCCAGTTGCTTAGTTGTGCTTTCATAAAATTAATACAGTCTGTTCCTTTTAATTTCTCTAGTACAGCAGGAAATCTCATATTTTATCTATGTGCTTTATCCTCTAATTATATTATTTTTTGAAACCTCAGTTATTGAGCAGTCTCATATTCAGGCACCCTTTTCTCCATTTTGACCTCTGATTTTTGTAGTTTAATTACTTAATCTGAATATCTGTTTAAAGCTTCTTCCATTTTTTCCAGCATTTTGTAATTTGCGTTAATATACTCCATCAGTGTTTTATTTATTTAATCACATCTGACTACTGTTTACTAGAAGTCATGTCTTGCATCAAAGCTGGAGCTTGCACTGCTTTTTGCTGAATAGCCCAGAATTCTTCCCAGTCAGTATTTTTTTCATCTTTTGTGATTGCTTTTTTTTCATGTTCTCTGAATTTCTTTTTTGCTGGCATCCAGCACTTACTGAAATCTACCCAAAAATCCAAGTTTACTGGCTGTATTTTCTGAGTTTCTGTTTTCACACTAGGAGAGTTGTCTTAGGGAAGGCTAACAGGGCTGCTTTATGAAGACTGAATGAAAGTGAAATAAACTGACATACAGGTAGAAGAATGGGAGTCGTTAATTAATTAATTATTAATACTATGCATCCCACTGCCAGTCAGTCAATAGAATAATAAATATTTATATATTTTTTAACTTAGCCTGTCTATGTCTCTGTATGTGTGTGCTTTTATGTCTGTACAGGGTGAATGGAATGAGTTTCACTAAATGGCTCTGAAAGCAGCGAGTTAAAATACATAAAAAGCTCAATCTCCTTTATCGCAAGAAAAATTTTCTTACTAAACAAACTAAAGCCACCGTTGCTAGAACACATCTGCTGTCTACCCTCTTCTACACATCTCCAATACTTACTAACCTCCACAAAACTGACCTACACAAGCTAGACACCTGCTGTAACAAGATTGCTAGATTCGCTACTGAAACCCCATGTAAGACACATCACTGTGTAGCTCTCAAGCAACTGGGGTGGCGTGAGCTACCTCAGCTGTTGAAACTCAATCAATTGTCATTTGCACATAAAATATACTACCAACCAAATAAAACTCCAGCTCTACAAAATTTAATTATACCTTATTCCACCGTTAGAACCTTAAGATCCAGTACCCAAAACTGCCTAGAAGTCATCAAACATAACAATGAAGGGGGAAAATCTCTCTTTAGCTATTTGACAGCTAAAGCTTGGAACTCCTTACCTTACCACCTAACCTCCATCTGCTCCACTACACAATTCAAAAAGCTTCTCAAAGCATACTATATGGATTCCTGGTTATGCTCCTGTGACTCCCCAGGATATACATTTTTCAGCTACTCATACCCCATCTAGACCTAATCTCAGTCTAATTTCCATAGAGCAAATAGTCCACGAAATATGTTTACTATAATTGAACCACCTACCTGGATATATAATAAAAACACTATACTTGTCAAATAACATTCAAAGCTTCTATGTGAAGTATTATACTGGCACAACCTACATATGAAACCATCTACTATAGATGTTCTTCGTGTTTCACTTTTGCAGTCATTACATTTGGGTAATCTGCTGGCAGGTTGCCCTCAGTCGGCCTGATTAACAAAGTCTTGGGTCCTGCATCGGTTGCTGTCCCTTCTTCCATGACGTCAGGTAGTCAGGGGTATAAAACATGCAGCCAACACCATTACATCAGTCTTTCTTGTCGTGCGGTGCCTGAAGCAGAAGCAGTTCACAAGTGCCGGTCAGCCAATTCCTGAAATTTTCGTTTTCGAGTTTTAGAACCAAAGTCTTCAACTAAAAAGCTAAGTACCCCGTTGCATTACTTGTGGGAAGCAAATACCTCATAAAGATTTTCATTTATACTGTATTCCTTGCCTAGGCCCTGACCACAATGTACCTTGCTGTCGGTTTTGTGCTAAATTTAGTCAAGCACTATTAAACGTCGGTATATTTTTGCCTCTAAATATTTTGGCTCACGCTTTAATTATCCAGAAATGTCGTCAGTTAGCAATCTGACTACCGGAATACCTAAGAAATGCAAAGAAAAAGACAGAGACAGGCCGTCGAGGTCCAAAACCAATGACAACGCTTCTCCTAAGCCAGTCGCCAGTTCACTGGTACTCAGTGAGGCGCTTTCACAGCCCCTGATACCTGCTACATCTGATTTGCAGGCCTCTACTGAAACCCATTCGGAGTCTGGTATGCCGTGAGATGCTTCAATTATGGAACCCGCGGATGTCTTTTCCTTAGATGGGTCCAGAGCCGCTGTGCAGCAACTGGCTTCTGAGGGTGTTTTTAGGCCTACAGATTTATATATTAGACCGATGCCATCTTCAAAACTAAGGCCAAAATCTAAATCTATGTCTAAAAAAATGATGCCTGGGCAACATATGCAGGCCCCTATGTCTAAAAAATAAATTATCAAAATGGCTGAAGATTTAATTACTCTGATCAGGGGTAGCCAACCCCCCCTTCTAAGAGGCCTAGGCAAGACATTGATTATGAATCTTCTGAACAGGATTTTATTTTTTCTGACTCTTCTTATGAACTGGATTTGTCTATACCTACTTAAGAGAACTCTGATGCAGAATATTCCATTCCTTCTGCTTCTCCCCCTGAGGATTTTTCTTTTGGGGAAACTTTACATACCTTAGGGAACATTTCCACTGGCAAAGTCAGGATTTCTCTGAATCTAAAAAGAGACTCAAGGATTTTCTTCTTCTTCCTCAGCATAGGCCTTTGGCTATACCTCCTGTTCTAGACATTGTTGATGATGTTTTTTCAGACTCTAGTATGGCTCCTGATTCTCTGCCTCCAGCTCCTTGTAAGCCAGACGTATACTACAGGGTTCCTGACTCCCACAACTTCCTTTTCAAAAATCCTATTGCAGATCCTGAAACCACTTCTCTGGGTCCCAAGAGCATTAAGGCCTCTACTGCTAAAAATCCTACCCCATCTGATAGGGATTTCAGGGCGCTGGATAGATGGGGTAAGAAGGCTTACACTTCTGCAGCCTTGGCAATCAAGGCTTTAAACTGTCAATTTCATATGCTTAAATATCAACAGCATATCATGGGACTGCTTAAACAAAAAATGATGTTAATTTCTGACTGTGTGGAAAATAAAGATTTACAGGATTTATTACATTCAGCTGAACAAGTTGGAAAGCATACTTTGCAATCTGGTTTTGATTCTTTGGAGGCCTCTTGCAGGGCTACTGTAACTGGGTCTGTGCTAAGAAGGCATGCTTGGCTCAAAGAGCAGACTCTGCCTGATCATGTTAAAGCAAAATTGTTTGATGCTCCTTTGCAACAGGACCGTCTGTTTGGTAATAAGGCTGAAGAAGTTTTAAAAAAGATGGAAGATAAAGCTAAATCTATGCAAACTGTGAAAGATTTCTTACAAGTGCAACCTCCAAGATTTAGTAGGCACTGGCCTACTAAGAACTGGTCCTTTCCCGTTCCTTCAAGAGCCACTCAAGTCAAACCCAGACATTATAAAGGTTCCAGGTTTCAGTCACAAGGGACATTTAGAACAAAACAATGGGGTGCCTCCTCCTCGAAATCTGGAAACAACAAGGCACCTCCCTATGGTAAACAGTCTCAATGACTTCCCTTTACACTTACCAAGCACTTACCTTTTAGCTGCCCCTTTGGGGGGGGAAACTGGCACTTCATGCAAGAAACTGGCAACTTATAACCCAGGACAAATGGGTTTTAAATATAGTATCCCAGGGATACAGATTTCATTTCCACACGTTGCCAATCCCAAACAGATGGCCAGAACTGCCCCCAAATCAGTGGGCAGAGGCCCAGAAATAAAAGTACTGTCCCTCATGAACATGGGGGCTATTCAACCAGTACCAGAAGAGGAAAAGGGACAAGGTTTCTATTCAAGACTTTTCCTGGTACCCAGAAAAGACAAATCATGGCGTCCAATTCTGGACTTAACTACTTTAAACACATTTCTGGACACTCCAAAATTCAAGATGCTGACTCTTCAAGAGTTACTTCCTGTGCTAGGCAAAGATGCCTGGTTGGTAACTCTAGACTTAAAAGGGGCTTACCTGCATATCCCAATCAGGGAATCTTGCAGAAGATACCTCTGCTTCAAAGCAGGCTACTTGCATTACCAGTTCTCTGCACTGCCCTTTGGCTTATCTACTGCGCCCAGGGTCTTCACAAAGTGCCTGGCTCCAGTAATTGCATTTTGCAGACAAAGAAATATTCAAATATAGCCATACCTGGATGATTGTCTAATTCAGGCACAAAACAGGGGCATTCTTCTAAAACATCTCAAACTCAAAATTTTCATGTATTATTCTTTATAATCTATAATCTATTAATTTTTATCTAAACTTTTGTCATAGTTATTTCTTCTGTGTTTATTTGAAATTGTTTGCTGGTGTCAAAATACTTTGGATTATTATATAATTTATAATGTGTTATAGTTTTTGTATAACTAGTATGAATCACGTTTTGTAACATACTTAGTTCTGGAGCTTTTCTCCCCAGGACTCCATTGAAAACGGGTTATTTGACCCAATGGACTATCCTGGTAAACCAACTGCAAATAAATAAATAAAAATAAATAAATAAATAAACATCTGACGTTTCTAAAAAGGGTTCTAACTTGTCTAGGGTACACCATAAATGAAAAGAAATCACAATTGGTACCCTCTCAAAAAATTACATTCCTGGATGCAAGCTTGAATACAACTGCCCAGATGGCTTACCTTATGCCAGAAAAGCAAATTCATTTGGTAACTTACTTCAAACAGGTGGCCACAAAAACCCTGCTATCTGCAAGACAAATTCTGCAAGCCTTGGGGTTCATGGCCTCCTGCATTCTTCTATCTCCATATGCAAGACTGCATATGAGGAAACTTCAGTGGTACTTAAAAAGTTTACGGAGTCAGCATTCCTATCATACCTTGCCTGCAACTAGAGTTCCTATGGTGAGCAGAGGCCTGCCACCAAAACAAGGGACTGCCATTCACTCCACCCCCTGCCACCCAAACCCTAACTACAGACGCGTCAGACTATGCTTGGGGGCTGATCTGGCAGGGAAGTGCATTCAGGGCAAATGGAGCCCAAATCAAATGCACCTTCCTATCAATCAGAAAGAGATGCTAGCTGTACAGAATGCACTGACAGCCTTCAAGGACTACCTTCATCCAGGGCAATTAATGATAAAGACAGACAACACCACAGTTATGTGGTACATAAACAAGCAGGAGGGTACACATTACTACCTCCTTTGCAGACTAGCCATGGCATTGTGGAACATGGCCTTGACCTATCAAATACAACTACAAGCTCAATTCCTGCCAGGAAAGCTGAATACTCTGGCAGACGAACTAAGCAGAAATCTCATGGACCCACACAAATGGAAACTGGAACCACGAATTTTCAACATGTTGGCATGCAAATGGGGGAGTCCAGGCACAGATCTTTTTGCCTCACCCCAGAACTATCAGTTGGGCACATTCTGCACAAGAACTCATCACAAAAGAGCCTGTAAAGTGGATGCTCTATCATTCATCTGGAAAAACCTATCAGTCTATGCTTTTCCCCCTCTGCCTCTGCTCTCCAAAGTTCTACTAAAAGTCAAACAGGACAAACCCAAAATTATTTTGATTGCTCCAGACTGGCCTCAGCCAACACTGGTACCCACTCCTGCGCAATGTGGTGCACTTTCCACCATGGCACCTGCCTCAGACACCTTACTTACTGTCTCAGCAGAACAACCAGATCCTGCACACCCAGCTCCAAACTTTGAATCTTGCAGCATGGCTAATCACCTAAATTCACCCTTAGCATCCCTCAGCAAACCTGTGATAGATGTCATTTTGGAGGCAAGAAGGCCTATTACTAGAAAATCTTATGGTGACAAATTGCAAAGATTCTGTGCCTAGAATCAATCACAAGGGATAAGTACAGCAGTGCCCAATATTCCTCAGATTTTACAATACTTAACTGAGATGCTTCACAAGGGTCTGTCCTTTTCCTCCATAAAAATCCATGCCTCAGCCATTTCAGCTCATTACAGCACAGAACCTCCCCTCTTCTCTCATCCTCTGCTAAAGCAGTATCTCAGAGGGGCCAAAAAATTAAGACCACCCAGGAGAGCTCCAACCCCTGTTTGGGGCCTCAGTTTTGTATTGGAAAAACTCACTCTCCCTCCTTTCGAGCCAGCTGCTACTGCAGACTTAAAATTTCTCTCCTGGAAAACAGCTTTCCTTTTAGCAGTCACTTCAGCTAGAAGGATTTCCGAATTGCAGGCTCTTATGACAGGGGAGCCTTTCATTATTTTTCATGCGGACAGGGTGTCTATCAGGACCAGTCCATCATTCATGCCTAAGGTGGTATCCAGTGTGGCTCTTAATCAGACCAGTAATTTGCCAACTTTCTTTCCCAATCCACAGAACAAGGAGGAGTGGATTCTGCATTCATTGGATGTACACACACAACTTAGATTTTACTTAAACAGGACAAAATCTGTAAGAAAATCTGAACAACTAATGGTGGCATTTGCTGCAGAGGCAGAGGGAAAGGCTATTTCAAAACAGACTATTTCCAAATGGATAAGCCATTGTATTCGTTTCTGCTATATGCACCATGGTAGAACTATCCCCAGGCGATCAGATGTCATTCCACCAGGGCTGCATCTGCTTCTACAGCTTTTCTCAGAGGTATTCCTACCAGAGACAGTCTAGAAGCTGCTACCTGGAGCTCAGTTCATACATTCACCAAACATTGCCATTTACCTTTCTTCTCTAAAGCCAGAGCTGGCTTTGCCACTGCTGTCTTGCACGCCTTATAGCTGGTCCTAATGCTGTACAAATCCATCCTCCCAACCATAGCTTTAGGAATCTACCCAAATGTAATGACTGCAACAGTGAAACATGAAGAATATAGTACAGTTGTGTACACTTACCATAAATGTAGATGTTCGAGTGTATTCACTGTTGCAGTCCTGGTTACCCTCCCTTCAGCCCCCTGTTTTTCTCTCTCTTACTATACCTCTACTTTCCTTTACTATGCTTAAAAGCCTTTTTGGTGTATTAACTTTTGTTTGGAGGTATATTTTTGTGTTTTTAAATACTTAAATATTTGGTTCCCCATTTGGGGGGCACCTGACATCTAGGGCAAGAAAAACTGATGTAATGGCATCAGCTGTATGTTTTATACCCCTGATGTCATGGAAGAAGGGACAGCAACTGACGCAGGACCCACTGAGGGCAACTTGCCAGCAGATTACCCAAATGTAATGACTGCAACAGTGAATACACTCGAACATCTACATTTATGGTAAGTGTAGACAACTGTACTTTCCTCATTGTGTTCTGATATGTGAAAATATTTGCAAATGTTTTTCATTGTATTTTTGCTGTATGTCATCTTTTGCCAACTATTATTAATACATATCTGTGCTATAACCTTGTGATTCGTTCTTTTTTGACCTGTGAAACTCTGAACCATGTAATATGTGATTCGTAACTGTTTGACCTGTGTAGAACTGTCTAAAATGTATCTGGAGCTTTTCTCCCCAGGCCTCTGCTGAAAAAGGATCTGTGTCCAGTCAGAATTTCCCGGTAAACAAATGTAAAATAAATAAATAAAAATAAATAAATAAATTCCTGGGCCCTTATTTATGCATTTATTCATTTGATTGCAAGCAGACATCTAATGTGTACACAGTTGTACATGTGGCTGTAACGGATGGTGACATATATGTGTGTGCAAATGTGACTGTGTGTGCATGTTTGTGTGTGTGTGTGTGTGTGTGTGTGTGTGTGTGTGTGTGTGTGTGTGTGTGTGTGTGTGTGAGTTTCTGTCAGTGTGTGTTTGTGTACATGTGTGTATGTATGTAGGAGAATGAGTGCAGCTGTCTGGATGCCTTTGTGTGGTTTGAGTGTGAGTGTTTTTGTGTGTGTGTGTGTGTGTGTGTGTGTGTGTGTGTGTGTGTGTGTGTGTGTGTGTGTGTGTGTGTGTGTGTCTGTGTGTGCATGTTTGTAGGTGCCTGTGAAACTGCGCTGTGTGGTTTGGTAGGAATGACACTAATTCGGTTATCTGTAACTGCACTGTTCTCAATTCAAGTGATATGATAACAATATGCTAATGAGTTGTTACTAATGCAGGTTTTGTCACATCCCTGAAATGCAGTTTATTGTCATTGTGCTATTGTGCACTACAGCACTGCTCTCATACCACTGGCAATGATATGCTTTCTGAATCCCAGCCATTATGTGTAAGACAGAAATGTAAAGATGATAAAGCAAAATTATTCTAAGGTCATTCACATAAAAACTACCAGTGCTTGAATACCTAACCAATGTGTGATTTCTTGCATTCACTGCTACCTAGTAACAGTTATCATGCCCCACTGTCTTGATTATATTTTCTACATGTTGAAAGCATTCTGGTCCTGATGTAGTAGAGCTATTTGGAGGTTTAATACAGTCTGTACACTTGTGTTTTAGAAAATATTACAACCTGTGCCTTATACCTTTAGGAGATTGATATTGTTACCCATCAAAAAATGTGTATTATAAGTTGTTAGTAATTCTGATCATTTAATTAAATAAATATATAACCAGTCATTTCTCTTCTTGATGACAATGCAGTTACCTTTATTTACTATTCTGGTAATTTTGTTATTCTTATTTATTTTAAGTTCCGTACTTGTTAAACCTTCTGCATTGGCTCCACATTTGCTGCAATGCTGTCATGCTTAATTTGTTGCAGTTTTAATAAAAATATAATGCTGCACATATTGAACTTTATTAGAAATAGTTTGGTGAAAACAATCAACACTCTCATCTCACATTAGCATACAGGCAGATTAAGAAATTAATTATTATCTCATATATCCTTATCACTTATTCCATCATAATGATATTGTAACATGGTACATCAACTTCCTTTTCAAACATGATCAAGCATAACTTGTGACAAAAATCTAAAAAACAAGTAACTCATTAAGTCTTGCAGTACTAGTATCAATTTCATTACTTCCAGAAGAGCCAGGCCAATATAGTCTTTTAGGTATAAATCATGTAAATTCAGTACTTTCATATCCATTGACCTCCCTTCCTTAGGTTTTGACATTGCAACAACCTGTCTGGGGATTAACTGAAGTAATAGGTTGCTACAGTCCTTGGGATTGTGGGAAAACATTGATTCAACTGTCATTAGGTCATGCCAGAGTTTCCATATGGAACACTGTGACCACTAAAGGTGAGGATGGCCATGTTACTGCCATGCGTACGGGTGGGAAAAGATGAAAATTAGCTTGAATTTCAGGGGTTATAGTTTTGTTTAGTTAATGAAGCAACAGAAAAGCTTTTGGGTGGAAACACTCAAAGACGTAGGTGAGATATGGAATATATTTAAAGAGCTAGCAACCAAGTTGAAGGAAATATGATAACATGAAAAATTACAATGGGTAGGAGTCCAAAATGGTTCTCAGTGCATGTATGGGAAGTTGTATGAAATAACTGGTACTGTTAATGAGAATGAATGAGAAAATACCCCTGTTAAAACTAGCAAAGCAGAATCTATGCACATAATGGAAGCTAAAGGGTACTAAAAGTGAAGTATTCTGATTAAATGTACTATAATCCTAAGGGTCAGTGAAGTAGCTTGCTGTACAGCTTCTTTGTTTTATAAAGCTAAGTGTGACACTTCTGAATGACTTAAGAACTTGTTGTTTGGTTTATTGACTGATTGATTCTTTATTTGCCAAGCAGGTGGGCTGATCAGTTGACCTTTTCTAGCCATAACCCAAGCCAAACACAGAGTATAAAGTACATGCTTTGTGGGAGTATAGTGAGAATCACAGATCATGCCTTTGTAACACTTTAATAATGCAAGGAGGGATAAGCCAACATGACAGGCAATGTTAAAATGATATATAAAAAAGATAAACTAACATTTAATAGACATTTGTCCACAAATGAAACAAAGTGACACCCTAGAATCTTTAGGTTTAATCATGGATGTTTGGATGGGCAGCCATAACTTTCCTCTGGGATTGACTTCCTTTGCCTTTCTTGAGAAGGAGGGTACATCATAAGGGTAGATATTTACAAGTTGTACATGGTCTTAGGACTCAGTTTTCCTGTATGTCTTATGATCCTGTAAATATAATTGATGTCTGTGCACAGTAGAGAAAGTTAGAGCAAAAATAAATAATAATGAACAAATATCTGTTTCATTTAAACTTTCTTGTCATATGTACCTAGCATAAATGTAATTTGTTTACACAAATTTACAATAGCGAATTCATGTACAAAAAGAATTTGTAAAAATATGTTGTAGGAAACTATGGTTTATGTTATCAGTTTTTCATTTTTGTTTGCTTTATACTTGCATAAGAGTTGCTAGTGTGCAATTCATATTTTGATATCTTGCAAAACTAGTCGACTAAAAAAATCTGCACAATTTTTTTTACACACCTTTATTAAATCATCACTTAAGACATAGTCACACAGACATAAACAGAAAAGGAAGCAAACCATTTTAACATTTGTCATTCTTGTGTTATACATATTTTATTCTTAAGTTACAACTGGGTGCATGGCACTTACAATATATATTTAAAGCTTATTTTATTCCTTTTATTTTATCACTTTAAGTACTGAATCAGTTACAACTTAAGAACTGGAGTCTTTTAATTTGTTAATTTTCAGCTGTGTGTAGTTGTAAACTTGTAGTGAAGAATTTTTTCTAACACTGTAATTATGATTTGTAATTTTTTGCTGATTTATTTTTCTGATTTAGTTAGTACGTAACATTTGGAACACTATTGTAAGGTGTATTCCTTAAGTGTATTCTATTTTTGCAGTGCACTAGGCCTACTACTTTTTGTTTTATTCTTCAGCCTCTGAAGTATGACCATTTAATGTGAGAAGTAACCTTACAGTATATTGGGAGATACATGTAGATTACTTTCCTTCTTATTTTGATTTATATCAATCTCATAATTACTGTATTGCATTTCTTAACTCTTGGTGTGATGTTTATGATAAAAAAATATATTTGTGTATGCATGTATTTGGTATAAGAACAGAATTAGATAAATATTGTTTGGTTCTTTTTAAAGACCTGTGAATTTGCCTCATCTAGATGCGAGAGCTTCTGATATATAATTTCTTATTGCTCCTATGTAAGATAAATAAAGAGAGAATTTCCTGATATTCTTAATTTCCCACTATCTTTAACATGTCTGGAATTTATTTAGTAGCTCAATGGTTGAAAGTCTTACCTAATTGCTTAAAAGAAAACTTATATAAATGATAATAATAACAACAGTAAAAATAATACTAATCATAATAATCATAATAATAATTAATAATCATAATCATAATAATAATAAAAACATGATGGATCTAATAACAAGATGCCAAATAAGGAGTAATGCTGACTAAACAGGAATGAATGTGGTGAGTGATGTGGTCAGGATGTCGGACAGCTGTTTTGCTCTGGAAGCTTTAGGATGCCGAGGATGTGAAGTCTACAAGAGAATGAAGAGTTTTATGGGAGACTATATGAGTGATTTAGTAGTGGATTGGCTAGCCATGTGATAAGGGCAGGGTAGAACTCAAGAGGTGGAAACAGCAGAGTGAACCAGAGTAAGGAAAAGAGAGAAAATGAGAGATGCAACCATGAAAGAGTAGACATGGAGTAGAAAACCAGCATTAATTGACAGGAACACACAGTAGTGAGACAGCTGAAGGAAAGACAGAGCTGAAGAAGGTCATGCCGAAGCCAACACTACAAGAAGAAAAGGACAGGAGATGGCAAGAAGGGCATTGCAGCAGATGGGAGGAAAAGGTGTGAAAATGACAAAGCAGTGGAAAAGGCTTGTAGGAAGATTGCAGGGAAGATGGTAATGGAATCAGATTAGGGACAGCGAGGTATGAGTACAGTCCAGATAGTGATCAAGGCTGAAAATGGTGGAACTAGAGAAGGCAAGGTTGCACCTATGTAGATTATTGGTTTGGGGCAGGATGTGAAGGAAATGACATCTTGTATAGGGACAGAGAAGAGATTTTTGGTGATTAAAGACTTGTTCAACAAGGGACTTAAGTGATAACAACAGGAAAAAAAGGGAAAACCAGGTTTCAGATAATCAACTCCCAGAGCATAGACTTAGTAAAGCACACAGTGAGGTATACCATAATAGGGGATGGTTGGATGATTTTTGTGACTCATGTGGGCATCATATGTACTGAAGTCCTCTTAGTTTAATTTCTACAGTATTTTTGTTTTCAAATACCATACCTAAGTCAGGATATGATTAGAGTAAATTTCTGAGTTTAATTTCTCCAAGTCTTTTCAGTTTCTAATACCATGACAAGAATGGACCCCATTCCTAAGTCAAAGTATGATTAATGTTCATGAAATTAGCACTGTTTTAGTCTTTGATGTTAGCCAAAATTGTGCTTTGCAGTACCCTCAATGTGCTTAGATTTGCCTCGTCCTGCATTTCATATGAAGTAACAGAAATAACAGAAAGCGATAGCATATCTAAATACAATTGTAAATTCTTTTTTTATGAGACCCGTTGCTCCTACTTCTATATAAATTGTCTATGAATCCTACTTCCACATTGCCCTTTTTCTGTGTCTGTATTACTTTGTGGCTCATGTTTCCAATGCTTCTCAGCTACTTCAATATTGTAATGCTTACACAATTCCCACTGCAGCATTATTATGCCTTTCTGTATACAGGCCCTCTTCCATTAGTGTATCACACCCAGCAACAAGATTTGCGACTCTTTCCAGTTCTGTTTTACAGAACCTTAATTTGTCTGTTTCTCCCACATGTTCAGTGGACTTTGTAAACCAACATGTATGTAGTCCACTATCCTGGGCAGCAAGTATTAACATTTCATCTTTTAGTTTAAATTCACCTCTCCTTAACATTTTCTGCATTAGATCTTGATCAACATGGGATTGTTCCAGGAGTTTTCTGAACTTGCAACTATATTTTTGCCTCTTCCACATTTCTTGTCTTCCATCTGATCCTTTCCTTATATTCTTTCTTTTGCTTTTTTGGCACATTCAGTTTCTGCCTGATTTTTGTCTACTTCTGGTTTGATTTCCATTCATGGTTGACACCGATATGGTCCTGCTAAACTAAGCAGGGAAATCATTTCAAGATTTGCTCTCCTCATGTCTTAAAACTTTCACTATGTTTGGATCCAGTGAGGTCAGCAGATATGTATGTAGTCCTACGATTGCAGATCTATACATGTAATCTATTCTGGGGAGACCCATACTTCCTTCAGAATGAGGAATATATAATTGTTTTATAAACTGATTTTTATAAATCATTTGATAAGCATGAAGGACTTTCCTTGTTTTCCTGTCCAAATGATTCAATACCTTTTGGAGGCGGTCAACCACCCCAAAACTGTAGGTTACAACAGGAAGAGTAAATTGGTTTATTACTTGGACTTTGTTCTTAGATGTTAAAGCTGTTTAAAGAATTAATTTTAATCTTCTAAAATATTCCTTACTAAGTTTTGTTCACATTTGTCATGTTTTATTGTCGAATCTTCATTGATTCTCAAATATTTATTCAAGCTCCCCTGCTCAAGTTCATTTATTTCACATTCCTGTCCCAAACTGATATTTTCTTGGTGCTACAGCTTTCCTGCTTTAAATGATAACGTTTTGCAGATTTTTCAAGACCAAATGACATTCTTGTATAATCTGAGAAAGTTTTGATCACTTGCAGTTGTGCTTTCAGCTTCTCATCTGATGAATTGTACAGTTTTAAATCATCCACAAAAAGATGAGGTCTTTGCACTTTGTTGATTTCTGGGAGCCAGATTGTAACATGACCTAATCTGTTAAGCAGACAGCTTAACTGGCTAAGAGCAAGACAAAAGAGCAGCAGTGACAAAGAATCACCTTGGAATATTCAGGGATAATTATTTGTCCTTTATTGTGGCTAAGCTGCAAAGTGGTTTGCCACTGTTTTGTGGTCACTGTAATTTAACTGATAAATATAGGGTCTATCTTATACATTTGTAACTACTAATTTTTCCATGAATGCAGGATGCTGTCACATGCTTTTTTTGTAATCTATCCATGCTATACTTAGGTTCTTCTCCTTTTTCATATTCTCCATTATGACTTTAACAACAATTGATCCTTCAATCCATAGGTTCATAGTTTCATAGGTAGGTACTAGGCTATTGGCCCTATGGCTTATATAAGCCTAGCCAAAAAGGTACCTTGGCATTCGCCACCCAAGAAAATTATTTCCCCGTGCCCCTGTCAAGCAGAGCCACAGAGGTGATCCCCGGGGTGAAATTCCTATTTCCCATCCAGTCAACAAGATTTTTCTTGAAGAGTGCTAATGAGGAGCTTTGTTTGATATAGATAGGTAGTTTGTTCCAGAGTATGGGAAGTCTCTGGGACAGGAATCTATCCCTCTAGCTTGTTCTGTTTATTGTGGTGACAAGGTTTAGGTCCCTAGAGCGTGTAGCTCAGGGGGATTGGGATTTCTTTAAGTGGAGCATGTCCAACAGCTCTTGGTTTGACATAGCTTTGTATTTTAGGCAGAGATCTCCTCTGAGTAGGCGATATGCGATGGAGTAAAGCTGGAGTTTTTTGAGATGGTCTGCGTAGGGCATCTGTTTGAGGCTGGTAATCCTCTTTGTGAGGTATTTCTGTGGCCTTTCCAGTTGTTGTAGATGCCTTGTGAGGTACATACCAAAAGGGGCACTGTACTCTAAAAATGGGTCTGAGTGATGAGTAGAGAGGAACATTTACCTCTTTTTTCCCGTATGAAAAACCTTTTGTGATGAGGTGTGCCACGTAGAAGGATTTCCTGACTACTGTGGTGATGTGATTATCAAAGGAGAGACTACTATCCACCTGTGTCCCAAGGTCTCTTATCACACTTTCAGTGTTAAATAGACTACCACCTATGAGGTAGCTCATGGGTACAGAGTTTTTACCAAAGAGGATGACAAAGCACTTTTTGGCATTGAGCTTGAGGCCATGGCTTTGACACCAGGCATCTGTCTCAGTGAGGCCGTTTTGTAGGATGTCCACATCGTTAGGAGTTTCGATTATGGCTCCTAGTTTGCAGTCATCTGCAAACTTTGTTAGCCAAAGACCTTCTGTGTTAGCCTGTACTTCAGAAAAGTAGATACCAAACAGGAGAGGACCCAGGACTGTGCCCTGTGGTACTCCACTTGTCACTGGTCTGAAGTTGGATTTGGAGTTTGCTACTTTCACAATATGGGTTCTGTCAGTGAGCCAGTTGGCAACCCATCTTGTGACATAGGGATTAATACCTAGTTTAGTGAGCTTATCTATAATTCCAGAGTGGGGAATTGTGTCAAAAGCCTTGGCAAGATCTAGATAGGCTATGTGAAGCACCTTACCCTTGTCTACGGCTTTGGTGACTGCTTCAAAGAAGTCTATTAGGTTTAAGAGACATGATCTGCCTTTTGCAAACCCGAACTGGATGGGGTCCAGAGTTTGGAGAATACCAATGTCTTTGTTTATAAGTTCCATGATGATACATTCCATGATCTTGCATACCAGGCTCATTAGGCTAATGGGGCAGTAGTTCCCGAGGTCTGTGGTGGCTCCCCCTTTGTGGAGTGGGATAACCGTCGCTGTGCACCATTCAGTGGGCACAAATCCTGAGGTGCGGCTATGATTGAACATGGTGCTTAGGTGGGATGCCAGTTCATTCTGTAGTTCATGTAGAACGCAGCCTGGGATGTTGTTAGGTCCCATGGATGCTGTGTTCTTGGCTTTGGAGAGTGTGGTTTTTACTTGTGCAGCCATGATTACAGGAACTTTGCATTCTTCTGGTATAGAATATGGACACGCCTCCACCTTTAGTGTTTCGGTCCAGGTTAAGTGACCAAAAGGTTTGGTATGAATTATAGCCTGGTAATGCAGGGGTGCTCTTTGGAGCCTTGAACCAGGTCTCAGTCCCTGCACAGATGTCGATGTTCTCCATTTTAAGAAGTGCCTCAAGTGAATGCATTTTGAGGTTTAGACTTCTAGCATTGAGTAGCATTACCCTCAGATTTTGTTTGCTTGTACCTGTTACGGTGGTGAATTTGTCATTTGAACATTGCCTAAAAAGAGCCTTAGCCAGTTGCGGAATCCCAAGGGCGACAGGTGCAGGCCATCACTGGCAAAGCATCGTGGTCTGTCGATCATGTAATCCCAGGCAGACAGATACTGGATCCCCTTAGAATGACACCAGAAGCTTTGCCAATTGTTGAAGTCAATCATTTTGTCCTTGTACTGTGGTATCATTCTGTGTGATGGCAGGATGCTACTCAGGGCTAGGGTCTTACCTGCCTGGGCTACAAGATCGGAGAGCTCTTCCATGTTTCTTTTCATGTAGTCCAGGGAGGTATGTCTCAGGTCATTCACACTGACATGGATAATGACAGAGTAATATTTGTACTTGTTGTGGAGTGACCCTAGTGCGTGCATTATGTGGCAGATCCTGGCACCCAACAGGCAGCTGGCAGTAACTTTCTCCTTGTTTAGCCTGGTGTTCCTGACTACAGAGTCACCTATGACTAGAGTGTTGGGTATGTTGTTATGCCTTATGGGCTGTGGTTGAGTGGCACACTGAGTTTGTGGGCTGTGTGTCATTTGGGTTGTGTTGGGGGGTGGAAGTTGCTTGTGTTTCCTCTTTGGAGGTCTCTGTTGCTTGAGCAGAGTTGTATTGAGATCCCCTGTGAATGTAGGTGTGTGTTTTGTGTTTCTATGTGTCTGATTTGGTGGTGTAGGTTTTGAGGGACTATGTGATGTGTGTGGTGTGGTGCAAGTGTTTACCTTCTCCTCTTGACTGTCTAGTCCAGTCTTGGGTGAATAGAGCTTTGCTTCCAGTTTGGCTATATAAGTGCATCTCTCATAGGTTGTAGTGTTGGATGGTAGGAGGAGAGGGTTGTCTGTATACATGAGGCAATTGCTGCATTACCCCAAGATGCCCAGATTCATCAGATAGACAGGAGAAAACACAGGGAGCTGATCCTTAGACATGCCTGGTTAGGTGCTTATTTATTTAGTACTAAAAACTGTTTTCCTCTAGACAAGTGAGGAAAGTTGAGTGCTGTAGTAATTTGTAGCTTATTTAGTGCTTACAATGAGTTCTGAACAAATGCTGAGCTCAAAGAAACAGAATTTAGTGCAAAAACTAAAAAACTGGCTAGTTCTAAAGGAATATTTGAAGAGCAGACTTTATGGCATAGGGAATAGTTTAACCTTAGCTAAGCGGTGATGCATAAAGTGTATTTTATTTATTTATTTTAATACAACAGTAGCAAATGAGCAAACTAATTTAAACGAATTAACCAATAAAAAGCTAAAAACTAAGCCCCGTTCCAGTAGTGTTCAATCAGACAAGTTCTAACTGCACACTCCTGCCACTAGGGTGCAGGGGAACCTTCTCCAAAAAAGTGACTTTCTTTTTTTTACCCTTCTGTTCTATTGCCATGAATGTGTTTTCCACTGAATGACTATAAACACTGTCGGCATCAATGTCTGAAGACAAGTTATTGGTCTACACATTTTAAGATAGCTTGCAGGTTCACTCTTAAGTTGGAGTATAGTTGTTCCTGATGTTAACCAGGTTGGTGTCTGCTCGAGATGCACATATGAGTAGTTCTTTCTCACGGCTACATTTTTGGGTAAGATATTAATATTTTCAGCCTAAAGTTAGGTATTGTATTGGGGTTTTGTATTTAGAAGCTTTTCTTAATTTTCTTTCAGTTTCTCTGGCTGTTACTTCATCCTAGTTCATGTCCAGTACATTTGAACTTTTTACTTTTTCTGTCCATTCAGCGTCTTTGCTATAGTCCACAGGGTCTTCATAGATATTTCTCCAAAATGTGTCTCTTTCTTCTTTTTTTGGTGGTATTTCTATTCCTTTTGCTTTGTTTCCCAGTTCTGTGTAAAACTTTTTTGGGGTCATCAATGCATTGCTTATTTTGTACTTTTCCTTTATTTTATTTGCATATCTTCCAAGTTTTTCCTGCCAGTGCTGATATCTTTAGTTTATTATTTGCAATAGTGTATGATAGATCCAGGTCTTTTCAGATACTACCCATTGCTTTTATCACATCTACCTTTCTAAGTATTTTTGTTAATCTGTTCCCTCTTGTATACTCTTCTAACAGTGACACTTACTGTCTTAATTTCTTTATAACTTTCTCTATTTGTTATTTCCATGATGACATTTAATTTCTTGCCTTCCTTTCTCCTATTGCCCTGTGTTTTTGTGGTAAGGCTTTATGTGTCATTAATTTAGCTGTGCAGTATATTCTGTTTACTTCTGTTATATCACATGAATTTCTGTTAATAATCTTGATTACAGGATTAATTTGTTTTATAAGACTTCTAACATTTTAGGTCTTACTGACTTTCTATAATGTTTCTTTCATTGATCTTAATATGTCTACCCATCTCTATTAACTCAAACAAGTCTTCCTTAGAGTATTTTCTTCTAAACTGAGATTGTATTATTTGTGTTCTGTGGGCATTCTACAGAAAGTTCCAGAACATCTTCCTGTGATATATTCTCTTCAGTTGCATCCTGCATAATATGTTGCTCTTTCATATGGGAATTTACTGGCCTCTCACTCCACAACACTGACTGCATCAAAGTTGCCACTGTTTCCTGCTCCTTCACTTGCTGTGCAGCTGCAACTGAACTTTTGTACTGGTTTCCTACTGAAGGCTCCAGAGTATCTTCATGTGGCAAGTGATCACATACTTCCCATTCCACTTGTTTCTTCTTAATTTGGAGATTCATTCTTACATCATGCAATTATGTTGCCAGAGATGGATTTTCTACACTAAACACTTCACTTTGGACATAATCCATAACTTCATTTTATATTTCTTTAGCTGCTCCATTACTAATCCTCTTTTCTACTTTTCCTCTTTGTTTACTTATTTTTTCGTATTGTGAAAATGTCCATGTCCTGATGCGTTTGCCTGTATTTCTCTTCATATATCTTTAGTGCTGCTTTTTTGTACTGATTAGTTTTGCTTTCTATTTGCATACATATTACACCATATTAAATCTCTTTTTATTTTCCTTGTCCATATTTCTTCTTCAGATGTCTCCCGCTCCACCTTTTTCTCCTTACTCAGGGAGACTCATTGCTCTATCATACTGTGACCTACTTTATGCTAGATATTCTACTAAATCCTTCACTTTGCAGGTATTCCATAACTTCAGTTTCTGTTTGTGTAACTTTTACTTCACTAATCTTCTGTTCTGCATTCCTCTTTTGTGATCTTATTTTTTGTGTTGTGAAATTTTCCATATTTGGGTGCCTTATCCTGTATTTCTCTTCAAATATTTTAGATTTTTTTGTGTTGATAAGTTTGGCTTTCTTCTTTGCATATATATTGCATCATATTAGATTTCTTTCATTCCCATGTCCATGTTTCTTTTTTATACCTTTCAAAAATCTCTAGGTTTTGTCTTTTATATTTTTATACTTCCTCTGTCACTTCTTTTTCCAAATGGCCCACAGTTTCTTGGTCTATATAATGTTTTTCATGGATCTGTCATATTAATGAACACAAATTTGCATTTGAAGCTTTTGACAGTTTTTCATGTGCAAGCATTTCTCTTTCCTCTAATTTCTTAATCTTTTTGAATATCTTCTATCTGGAAATTCTGGGTGTGTTGCATAATAGTAACACTACAACATTTCTTTCTTATCCTCAATATTCTACTGTAATGGGTGGCACAGTGGTGCAGTGGTGCCTCACAGCAAGAGGCTCTTCAGTTTGATTCTCATCTGGGGTGCCTTCTGTGTGGAGTCTGCATGTCCTGTCTGCATTTGCGTCGGTCTCCTCTGGGTGCTCCAGTTTCCTCCCATATTCCAAAGACATGCATCTGGAGCATTTCTCCCTGGGCCTCTGATGAAAATGTGCTGTGTCCCAGTCAGACTTCCTCAGTAAACAAATGTTAAATAAAAAAAAATAAAAGAAATATCTTAATGGCTTTTTTTGGCCTGTTTTTTGTGGACTGTCCTTCCTTCTACAACTGGGGGGGGCATCCTGTCCCTGAGCCTGGCTTAGCCCCATTGTAGGAATGCTTCTGTTCTTGAGGATTCTGCACTATCATTTTTTCCAGGCTTGGCATCTGTGCGCATACCAGGATTGATCACTTTTTTTATCCTGAGACTTGTGCTCCCAGTTGTCTTTTTTTTTGTCTTTTAACCTATTTCTGTCCATATGTGGTGGAAATTAAGCTACTGTTGGCCAAAGGAGGAGAAGAGGCAGAAGGCATGGCCGAAGGCAGAAAGAGAGGAGAAAGGCTAGGACTGTGGTAGTGAGGGTTGGAACTTTGAATGTTGGCAGTATGACTGCTATAGGGAGAGAGCTAGCTGATATGATGGACAGAAGGAAGGTTGGTATATTGTGTGTGCAAGAGATCAGATGGAAGGGGAGTAAGGCTAGGTGTATCGGAGGTGGGTTCAAATTGTTTTATCATGGTGTAGATGGGAAGAGAAATGGTGTAGGAGTTATCCTGAAGGAACAGTATGCTAAGAGTGTTTTGGAGGTGAAAAAAGTGTCGGACAGAGTGATGTTTATGAAGCTGGAAACTGATGGTGTAATGATGAATGTTGTTAGTGCATATGCTCCACAAGTTGGGTGTGCAATGGATGAGAAAGAAAAATTTTGGAGTGAGTTGAATGAAGTGGTGATGACTGTACCCAAGGGTGAGAGAGTGGTGATTGGAGCAGATTTCATTGGGAATGTTGGTGAAGGGAACAGAGGGGATGAGGAAGTGATGGGTAGGTATGGTGTTAAACAAAGGAATGCAGAAGGTCAGATGGTAGTGGATTTTGCGAAAAGGATGGACATGGCTGTGGTGAATACATATTTTAACAAGAGGGAGGAGCATAGGGTGACTTACATCAGTGGAGGAAGATGCACACAGGTGGATTATATCTTATGTAGGAGGGCCAGTTTGAAGGAGATTGGAGACTGTAAAGTGGTGACTGGGGAAAGTGTAGTTAGGCAGCATAGGATGGTGGTTTGTAGGATGACGTTGATGATCAAGAAGAGGAGGAGGAGTGTGAGGGCAGCACCAAGGATCAAATGGTGGAAACTGAAAAAGGGTAATTGTGAGGTGGAGTTCAGGGATGAGTTAAGACAGGCACTGAGTGGCAGTGAAGAGTTACCAAATAGTTGGGTAACTACAGCAGAGCTAGTAAGGGAGATGGCTAGAAAGGTGCTTGGTATGACATCTGGACAGAGGAAGAACGACAAGGAGACATGTTGGTGGAAAGAGGAAGTACAGGAGAGTATACAGGCAAAGAGGATGGCAAAGAAAAAGTGGGAATGTCAGAGAGATGAAGAAAGTAGACAGGAGTATAAGGAGATGAGGTGCATGGTAAAGAGAGAGGTGGCGAAAGCTAAGGATAAGGCATATGAAGAGTTGTATGAAAGGATGGACACTAAGGAGGGAGAAAAGGACCTGTACCGATTGGCTAGACAGAGGGACTGAGCTAGGAAAGATGTGCAGCAGGTTAAGGTGATAAAGGATAATGAGGGAAACATACTCACAAGTGAGTAGATTGTGTTGAGCAGATGGAAAGAGTACTTTGAGGGGTTGATGAATGAAGAGAATGAGAGGGAGAGAAGGTTGGATGATGTGAGGATAGTGAATCATGAAGTGTAATGGATTAGCAAGGAGGAATTAAGGATTGCTATGAAGAGGATGAAGAATGGAAGGTCCAGATGACATACCTGTGGAAGCATGGAGGTGTTTAGGTGTAATGGCAGTGGAGTTTTTAACCAGATTGCTTAATGAAATCTTGTAAAGTGAGCGGATGCCTGAGGAATGGAGAAAAAGTGTTTTGGTACTGATTTTTAAGAATAAGGGTGATGTCCAGAGCTGTAGTAACTACAGAGGGATTAAATTGATCATTCACAGCATGAAGTTATGGGAAAGAGTAGTGGAAGCTAGGTTAAGAAGGGACGTGATGATTAGTGATCAGCAGTATGGTTTCATGCCAGGAAAGAGCACTACAGATGCAGTTTGCTCTGAGAGTGTTGATGTAGAAGTACAGAGAAGGTCAGAAGGAGTTGCATTGTGTTTTTGTAGACTTAGAGAAAGCATATGACAGGGTGCCTAGAGAGGAGTTGTGGTATTGTATGAGGAAGTCGGGAGTGTCAGAGAAGTATGTAAGAGTGGTACAGGATATGTATGCGGATAGTGTGACAGCAGTGAGGTCTGCAGTGGGAGTGATGGATGCATTTAAGGTGGAGGTGGGATTACATCAAGGATCAGCTCTGAGCCCTTTCTTATTTGCAATGGTGATGGACAGGTTGACAGACGAGATCAGACAGGTGTCCCCATGGACTATGATATTTGCAGATGACATTGTGATCTGCAGTGAGAGTAGGGAACAGGTGGAGGAGACCCTGGAGAGATGGAGATATGCTCTATAGAGAAGAGGAATGAAGGTCAGAAGGACTAAGACAGAATATATGTGTGTGAATGAGAGGGAGGATAGAGGAATGGTGAGGATGCAAGGAGTAGAGGTGGCGAAGGTGGATGAGTTTAAATACTTGGGATCAATAGTTCAGAGTAATGGTGAGTGTGGAAGAGAGGTGAAGAAGACAGTACAGGCCAGATGGAGTGGGTGGAGATGAGTGTCAGGAGTGATTTGTGACAGACGAGTACCAGTAAGAGTGAAAGGGAAGGTCTACAAGAGAGTAGTGAAACCAGCTATGTTATATGGGTTGGAGACAGTGGCACTGACAAAAAGGCAGGAGTTAGAGCCGGATGTGGCAGAGTTAAAGATGTTAAGATTTGCACTGGGTGTGACGAGGGTGGACAGGATCAGAAATAAGTATATTAGAGGGTCAGCCCAGGTTGGAAGGTTTGGAGACAAAGCCAGAGAGGCAAGATTACATTGGTTTGGACATGTGCTGAGGGAGGATGCTGAGTATATTGGGAAAAAATGCTAAGGATGAAGCTACCAGGTAACAGGAAAAGAGGAAAAACTAAGATAGGGTTTATGGATGTGGTGAGAGAGGACATGCAGGTGGTTGGTGTGACAGAGCAAGATTCAGAGGACAGGAAGAAATGGAAACAGATGATCCGCTGTGGCGACCCCTAATGGGAACAGCTGAAAGAAGAAGATGATGATGATATACCCCAGGGGTTACCTCAGTGTCACTGCTCGACAGAGGCACAGCAAAATAATGGGCATAGTTTCTCCAAACTAAAGGGGTGGCGTAAGCCACAAAACTATGGGCTAGGCTTGTAAATGCCCTCGGGCAGATAGCCTAGTATGAACCTATGAACCTATGAACCTATGTGCTATATAAAATGCAGTCTATATATCAGTTTCATCTTGTTGAGATTTTGTGAAAATTGCATCCACCTCGTGAAGGTACTCACCAAAACATGAGGGTGAATTAAATTCCAGCAGTACTACTCTCCTTTGCTTGTTGGTTTTATCATCTCTCCATTTGGATCCCTGTAATTTCTCCTTTTGGACCCATATCATCTCTTCATTTGGACCCTAGAGCAGACAGTTGATGAGGCAGCATGCAGACACAACGAAATGGTAGGGAGTGATGCCAGGGTAAGGCATTCTTAGAAGTGCTACCTGTGAGAGCAACTGGAACACACATCATTGTGATGATTAGAGAGACTAATAACTGGCTGTGACAGTGAACAAGAGTGAAAGGCCTGGGAGCCGGTAAGAAGGTTGGAGACACCTGCCATGGACATACTAATGTCAGCCCAGCAGGGACAGCAGTGCACAGAGATCTATCAGAATGGAATATCTTAATGACTGTGACACTAAACTAAGATGATGGCAGAGGGATGTAACAGATGGGTATAAATACTTATGCAATAAACAAAAAAATGGATGCATAACATAGTAGAAGCATGAATAAGTATAATTCCAGGTATGTCAGGGTGAGGGTTTAGATAAGGAGATGTCAGTGTATAAACTGTAAGAGAACAGCAGAAAAGTGATGGATGGATGTGGAAGAGTGATCTGCATAAAGAAGCTTGTGAGTTTTGACATCAGGGAGATGAATGAATACCCTCACATGTAGAGGCAAGGTGTACTGGGTCAGAAGCAATGGTAAGCATGCTGAGATTTAAGGTGGAGGAAGGGATGATGCTACCCAACTAATGCAGTGTATCTGTTGCCAGACACATCCAGAAAGGAAGATGATAGACTGGGGAGAGAATAAGTGTGTTTGGAATCTGACGCTCACTCATGCATACTGAGACAGCAACACCTCCAGGGTGGAGAGGGAACTGAAGTTAATAGAGGTCTAGGGACACTCAGGCTTCATTAAACTGGTGTGGTACTGTATGAGAAAGGATAATACTCTAGATATCGCCCTATACAAGACAACTGGGTGAGATATCAATGTGAAGGTGTTAGAAAACACAGATCACTTCTCTTTGTAATTTAGAATGGGTAATGGGTGAAAATAGAAGGATAAAGATGATGGAATAAGATTTCACTGGAAGTGGATTGTACTAAGATGGGGGAAAGGTTCAAAACCTGACACCACACATACATATACCTTCCTGTATATGCATATGTGTGTATGTGTGTCTGTATGTATATATGTATGCATGTGTATATATACTTTCTTTTACTTCTTCATACGATTATGCACACATTAATACATATCCATTTATTTGTTCATTCTTTGTTAACCAGGTAGGCAGACTGGACCAGGGCCCTTTTCAGTCATGACCTAATCCAGTTTTGCAGAGACAGTTTACAGATGAAAGTTAATTATTATCTGAATCTCTTTTACACTAATTTCATTTTTGCTAGTATTATAAATTAACATCTTAAAACTCCTACATTAAAACTATTGAAAGTAGAAAATTAAAACTGTTTAGCCTCTCTGGCTCTGACAGTAGGAAATGTAAGGCTGTTTTATCAGCTCTAGAGCCATTATGACTTGCTTTTCTGTTTCTAAACACTTCACTGTTATTTCATCAGACATTAATGCATTTTACAGTAGTGCCTCAACATTTATGTCACAGGTCCCCTTAGAACACAATGCTTGCTCTCTAATTTGCCTGACTGAACAAATCCATTACAGTACACTCTAAGTCAGAGATCTGCTTTATTGATTGAGATGTTCAGACTGCAATAGATAAATATTTAATCTGCTTACATGTGTAAAATAAATGTTATACCAGACAGCTCTCATAGATTTGTTATCCCAAAGAGGTACAAATATTTGTCAGGAAAGTGCTGACAATGTGGTCTAAATTTTCTGAAGTGGCCAACTAAAAAAATAGTATGAAACCAGAAAGTGGGCCATTTAGTCTGAGCTAGTTTTAACCTAAATACTGATTTGTGTTAAGCAGGGGGAGTTTTTACCCCACCATGTACTAATTCTGCTGTAACATATCAGGTGTTTGTCTTTGCATTAATTTTTTTTTTTTACATTACCATTCATAAGTTGTTTACCTTCACTTTATGTAACACAACAGCAGGAATTCTGCATTATGTTCACTGAAACCCGTTCACTGAAACCCATCAGTAGTTTCAAGTCATCAATTCAATATATGCTGTAACATTTTCCTCCTGAAACATATCCTCCCCAACTGTAACATTTTACTCCTGTAACATATTTCTCCCCAGTTCCTGTAAGTTTCAGTTTTAGCACCTTTTTCTTGAATAATCAGATTTTGTTATAAAACGTCTTTTTCATTTCAGGCCAATATTTTATTTGTTGCTGTGAGATATTTTCTGTGTGTATTTTTCTTTTGACATTTTTTTTTTTTGCTTCTAGTTCAGCTTTACTTATTGGTATGACTTCCATGTTTAATGTTTCACTTCATGCCATAATATCACGTACAATTATGTTGACACAGATGGAAAACATCACAAGGAAAATTCACAGATATTAATGAAAGTACGCAGCATATTCTTATGCCACAAATGGGAATGTACAGCAGGAAGAGATTCACAGAACCATATAACACTATAGAGAAGGGTTGCCACCTTACTATGTGGCGAAAACTGGACCACAAACCACAACCGTTGCACTACCTATAACCCTGCACTCTCCACCCGTTTACCTCCCCAACCCACTCACTTTTTTTGCTCATTTTATGATGTTATAGCATACGTCATTACGAGGTGGGATACCTTATTTTTCCCTCCTTTACTTCGAAAATCCCAACATTGCTTTATCAATGCGTTTCAATTAAAAAGCTCATCCAAGCCTGTGTTTTTACAGACTCTGGCATTCTGTTTGTATAGATAAACAGAACATTGGAGATTGTATAATGCTTTCTAGACTACCAGACTAACATTCTAGTTTCTTAGAAGTCTAGAAAAATTCCAGATAGGTGGCAAAACTACTATAGAGCAATGTACCAAATGGTGCAGAAAAACGGGTATGCACATTTCAATATGACATGCAAATAAAGAAGTGTGGTCTAATGAATGCATAATGACATGCAAATGAGGATAGGGTAAGTTGTAATTCATAATCATCAGGCACAAAATGGCATTGAACCTTGCATCGGGACAGAAAGGCAAAAGCACACCAAAAAGTTATGACACTCCAAACAGAATCTTGGCAGCAGCATATGCAACATAGCTTTGCCTACAGCAAGTGGCAATCTTCTGGAGCAGTAGTATAGCAAGTGTGAGCTATGCGCAAAGTGTTGAGGGGGATCAAGAGTTCTTGCATTGCCATTTTCTGTACCAAAATGCCAGTACAGAGAGGCAAGTCTTTTTTTTTTTTGCACTACAATTGAAGAGCTGAGGGGTGGGGTATAGATTTGGCTGATGCACAAAAGTGATTGGTACAAAAATACTACTCAGCTTTCTGCAGTAAATGTTGAAGCTGAGTAGGTAGGGTGCTGTTTTGGGGAACAGAATCATGCACTAGATGAGCCAGCTGCTATAGCTCTATCCTGAATGTATGACATTGCCGCATGTACATTAGATAACGTTACAGACAAAGAATAACCTCAAGCCAGCTGACAGATGTACAGGTCTGAAAAATGGCTGCATATTGACAAAAACATTATCATGGGTGCTGGTAGTCACATATGGCCCACAGACAGAATGTCTTTATTTATTTTTTATTTTATTTTATTTTACATTTGTTGACCGGGAGGATCCGACTGGATGCATGTCCATTTTCAGCGGAGGCCCGGGGAGAAAAGCTCCAAAACACAGGTTACAAAACACTTAACTAAACAATGAAGCAAAATATACATTCAAAATAAGAGCATTCTAACTTCCTATACGGTGGATACCAGTGTATAAATAGCAATTACAGTACTGGCTGCAGGTGCTTTTCAGAGATAAATTGGGAACATCCTTGGCATTTTTGAGTAACCATTCTATAAGAACACTCAAGGAATTCCTCAGTACATTGCTTTCGGATGTAAATTAGCACATCTGCTTTCTCAGTTCACCAAGGGGAAGAAAGCCACCACCATGCATGACTTCCATAATATTTTCCCTCCTAAAGTGTTAGGAGCCACAGATTGCATCCATGTGGCAATAAAGGCCCCATAAGGTGTCCATAGATAGTATTACATCAGTAGGAAGGGCAACCGTTCCATCATTTGCAAGGTAGTGTGTGACAAATAACTTAAGTATCTGCTCAGTACCCTGACAGTGTCCATAATTCCCAAGCATGGCATAAAGTCACCTGTATTGCCATGTCCTGCACAGAAACTTCCCAAAGAGTCACAGAGTGGTGTACCTATATATCCACAGCAATGTACATAACAGTTACAAAACACACACACACACACACACACACACACACACACACACACACAGGCATCCCTAAGGTTTTTTTTTTGTTTGTTTTGTTTTTTGTTTTTTTTTTTTAATTTTGTTGCTTTTTTGGTCATCAACTAATAGTCAAGGGGGAGCTTGTCTGGGGAACTTTCCAAGGTAACAGATCAGCTATGTGCAGTACTGCCCACCCAGAAGAGAGACAGACATGTGTCTTTGTGTCCTGGGACTGAGACTCAATGTGTATATTGGCATCATCATCATCATCAAACCCTAGCAGGGTACTGGCCTCAGCATGTTGTTTCTGTTGCCTAGCCACCTAGCCTCTACAGGTGTCACAGTGCCAGTGGTATTCCCTGTGGATACAAACACCTAACAAACCATATGATAATGGATGTCCAACACACCCTATACTGCATGGCATGTATGCACCTGACAGTTGAATTCCTATTGCAAAATATAAAAAACACCCAACTGTGGCAGTAGTTAACCTTGTCCTTATACACAAACTACCTCTGTGAGACAGAAGAGGTGATTATTACATGCAGTATTGTGGGAGGTGCAATTACAGTGGCAGTATGTCTCCTGTTTATTGGTTATATATGCATCTGGTCCACATGTGAGGTATGAGACATCTGACCACTCCCCGAATCTGTGTCACCAACTATGATTCTTGTCCCATCAGCATCACTACTCAGGGATTCCTAAAATTATTTTTCCTCTGTGAGTATACAGCTTGATGCAGGGCCACCACCTGTCACCAGCTGCTCCACTCATATCGTATCATATGTATGCTTCTGTATTTGATGCATGGTGGAGTTTGTCCCACCCACAGCACTGACATCATGCACCAATGTTTCCCACACATGGTCAAGTACAAGCTGACAGGCATCCCCTGTCCCAAGTAACCTCTTGCTATATTGTCATGCAGCCCTAGCTTGGCTTACAGTGAGTATCTGAGTGCACTTATCTGCCCCTTCAGGGCAATCAGTAACTGTGGCTGTAACATTGATGAAGGTGGAGGCCCTCAGAGTGGGTATGATACTGCAAAGTTCATGGGGGAAGGGGATAAACTGTTATGTTGACCCATTGGTATCTTCCTAGCCATTAGTGAGTTAACCCGCATCACTGTGTCCTGGGAATATGACTCAAAGTGGGGTTTGGCATCATTATCAAACCCCTGGCAGGATACTGTCTTCAGACTGTTGTTGCTGCCCAGCATCTGCATTTGCCACAGTGCCTGTTTTAACTCTTGAGGATACAAACACCTAACCATGTGATAAAATGGATGGCCCACATACCCTATACCACTTCATATGCATGCTGCTGACAGCTGCAGTCTTATAGCCAAAAATGAAGAACATCTACCTCTGGCAGCAGTTCCCCATGTTTGTTTACATGATGAACCTATGAAGGACAGTGGAGATGATCACTGCATGCAGTATTGTGCAGGTTCTCTTACAATGGTAGTAAGCCATGGTTGTAGTGATAGTTTGAGATTTTGTATATTGGGAAAACCTTTTGTCTGTAAGGGAGATGATGTAGTAGGTAAACTGCTCGAATTGGAAACAAGAATGATACTTAAATTTAACACATTGAAACCATTTGGTCTCAATCAGGAGCTGGGCCTTTAACAATGTATAAGGGCATATTTTTGCACATATATATCAGAAGCATACTTATTTACTAGTGTTTAGGGGATGATATTTAAGTACATCATTTGGGGAGTAATTTATTTTATAATTATTAGTATGGAATTAACTCTTTATATATACTTTAAAAAAAATATATATATTTTTTGATATGTGTATATTTATATTTCAAAATACTTTTTTATATATATGTATTAAATAAGTTTATTTCTTTATATATGTCTTATTATTATACATTTAAAACATATTTTTCATATGTATGTGTTGAATAGTTATATTATGAATGTACAACATGGTTTAAATAGTTAAAATAGATTAGAACAAGTAAATGTCAAATCTTATACAAAGGTCACTTTAAATTTTGAAGCACAATTGAATTAATTTATCAATTAATTAATTAGTTAAATAGTATAAAATGAGTTTATTTTGAAAGTTGAATTGTGATCCTTTGAAGGAGAATGGCCGAGGTACCAGATCGTTGATGGAATAAAGAGCTTTGGTGGAATTTGACTGTTGGTGTGTTTTTGGGCAGAACTGCTGACTTTCGTATGTTTTTGGCAAGAGGAAAGAGTCCACCTGGGCATGTGATAAGCTCTGAAGGAAGCTGATTTTGGTAGTCCTACAATTGTTCAAAGGCCTGGAAGCAATGGTAGAATTATGTACAAGGACTCTGTGACATCCATTTGAACAGTGTTATTGTGGAAGAGGTAAACACCTTCAAGTATCTGGAAAGAGTGGTTGATGAGAATGGAACTCTAAATGAAAATGTCAAAGCTAGAATCGGAGATGTTGCAGCCAAATACCATTGGGTGTCTGGGGTCATGTATGACAGAAGAATGACAAAGAAACAGAAAAGTAAGGAGCGCAAAACAGTGGTGCAGCCAGTTATTTTGTATGGTACAGAAATGCAGTGAAGGCAGAGCAGTTGAGAAAGCTAGAGGTGATGTAGATGAAGTGCCTGAGATGGGTGACAGGATGCACACTGTGGGACAAATGAAAGAATGATAACATTAGAAGAGAATCCAAAGTAGCTCCAATTTCAGAAAAAAGTCAGAGAGAACAGATTATGGTAGTTTGCATTCATGTTCAGGAAAGAATAAGACAATTTTGTGAAGAAGATTTGGGAGACACAGGAAGTCAACAAGAAGAAGTAAGGACAGCCATCAAAGAGGTGGATGGATTGTGTAAGAGAAGACATGTCTATGGAGTGCGGGAGAAAACTGCAGCACTTGAAGAAAACCCACACAAACACAAGGAGGATATGCAAACTCCATACAGAAAGCACCCCAGCCAAGAACTGAACACAAAAACCTCTTTGCTGTGAGGTGACAATGCTATCCTCTGCAGCACTGTGCTATACCTTGTGTGTGTGTGTGTGTGTGTGTGTGTGTGTGTGTGTGTGTGTGTGTGTGTGTGTGTGTGTGTGTGTGTGTATGTGTAGGTGTATGATAAGTGATCAAATGATCACAAAGCTGCGATATGTTTGGTTGACAACGTTTTATCAACTGAAACGGATGGTTGGACAGGTGTGCAAGATTGACAGTCCTGAGGTAGAAGAATATTCCCTTTCATAGGTTCATAGGTAGGTACTAGGCTATTGGCCCTAGGGCCTGTACAAGCCTAGCCAAAAAGGTACCCTGGCTTTCGCCAACCAAGAAAATTATTTTCCTGTGCCCCTGTCAAGCAGAGCCACAGAAGTGATTCCCGGGGTTGAATTTCCTATTACCCATCCAATTATCAAGATTTTTCTTGAAGAGTGCTATTGAGGAGCTCTGTTTAACATAGATAGGTAGTCTGTTCCAGAGTATGGGAAGTCTCTGGGACAGGAATCTATCCCTTCAGCATGTTCTGTTTATTGTGGTGACAAGGTTTAGATTCCCTAGAGCTTGTAGCTCAGAGGGTTTGGGATTTCTTTAAGTGGAGCATGTCCAACAGCTCTGGGTTTGACATAGCTTTGTATGTTAGGCAGAGATTGCCTCTGAGTAGGTGATATGCGACGGAGTAAAGCTGGAGTTTTTTGAGATGGTCTGCGTAAGGCATCTGTTTGAAGCCAGTAATCCTCTTTGTGAGGTATTTTTGCGGCCTTTCCAGTTGTTGTAGACGTCTTGTGAGGTACATACCAAAATGGACGTTGTACTCTAAAATGGGTCTGAGTGATGAGTAGAGGGGAACAATGACCTCTTTTTTTCTGGATGAGAAACCTTTTGTTATGAGGTGTGCCACGTAGAAGGATTTCCTGACCACTGTGGCGATGTGATTATCAAAGGAGAGACTACTGTCCACCTGTGTCCCAAGATCTCTTATCACTAGGGATTTTGCAATATCTTAGTATATATAAGTAGCAGGGGATGTGGAGGTGCAAAGAGGGCTGCCCCCAGCAGAAACACTTGCTTTTGGTTTAGTTGACTCCATGGTAATTCCCGAAGCATGCACAGAATGTGTTGATGTAAGTACGTCAGTATTCTGGTTATCAATGTTGTGGTCATGCAACCAGTTGCCCTACATCTCTCTTTATATAAATATATATATGTATATATATATATATATATATATATATATATATATATATATATATATGTATAAATATGTATATATGTGTATATATATACACACACACAGATAGATAGATAGATAGATAGATAGATAGATAGATAGATAGATAGATGTAGATGTTTAGATACATAGAGATATAAAACATACATGGTTTTGGTGGAGATAAAATTTATTTAGTTTAAAGAAATAAGGAATGCAAAGAGTGGCATCAGCAGCATTCTTGTAGACTGCAGTAAAACAGAATAAAAAATATAAAAAAAATGAAAACTGTATGTATTAATACAACTTTAATGCAGATGGGGAAACTACAAAGTAAATCCTGTTAAATAGAACAATACTAAAATGTGAAATATAACATTTGTCATGTTAATATAGTTTGATTACTTTTATATGAATGTAAATTTGCATATGTCACAAGTGATAATTCAATAACAGTGTTTGAAAAAAAATATTAATAATAAAAAAGTTTACATCCTTAATAATTGTCCATTGTAAATTGAGCAAATTCCAGCAGTAAAGTAGGACTAGATTCAGATGTGTAATACACTTTGTATTAATAAAATTCCTAGTGGATACTTTTAGAAAGAAAACAAGAATTTTCACAGATGTTCTCTAGCAAGACATTTCATATTTTTCATACATTGACTTTACACAGATTTTAATCCTTTAATGTGATAAAAGTAGCACCCATGGAAAGAAGAATAGAAACCGTGGGCGGAACCTTTCAGCAGGAGTCCATCCAGACAGCTATGTTCACAGCAGCTGCCTGGCCTAATTATTGCTTAAAAGTAGAAATGGAGAATTCTAAGTGTTTAGTTTCTGAACTGGCCAACAGAAGTGAACTTTATACATCAATAGGAAAAATGGCATTTTTGTTCCTTAAGTATTAATTCTGAATATGAGGATTCTACTCAGTACTGATAATATATTTTTCTTGTTGCAGAATGCTTATGTATAGCCACTGCAGCTATGTGATAAATGTTTTGTATGTACTCTAAAATTAAACCACTATACCTGCAGCTTGAGGTCTAGGATAAGGGCTGGGGGCTGCAGAGTTTATGCATGCTTCAGATGTCTTTTGTTTCTTCCAGTATATGTACTGTTTCTTTCCATTTTTTTTAATGCTGGTACCACCTGGATGTTTTCACTTTTTTGATTTAGGTGAATTTATTTGTGTAATAGGTTTCACTGAGATTTAGACATCAGAAAAGCCCTCTAATCATCTAAATCCATTTGATTATTTGTGTCAGTTGTATGCAATATGGAGGACCTTGACTGACTACCAGGTGGGATCTAGCCCTCTGTTAGGTCTCACCATCTCTTGAACTATGCCCTTTTCTGTTCTTCATAATATTGAGGTTAAAGCAAAGAAATGTCACCCATCTCCATCCTACAGACCTGGATTCCATCATGTACTAAATTCTTGCAGTCAGTAAAATGTTCCACAAACTCTGTCAACCAGTCAGCTTTCTACACTTGACTCTTGATTGAGGTAAATCAGTGCTCTTCAGGATGTGATTATCATTATTATTAGAAAGAAGTGTCCACATCGTGTAGCATAATTCATTTCAGGGACCTGTACCACTCAACATATGTATAAATGATATTAATGTGGATCATAGTGGAAAAGTGTGTCTCTACAGAGGAAACAAAGATGTGCATAAGAGACATCGGTATTGAAGGTGGTGCAGTTAGGCCGAGAAGAGACTTCACAAAATATGAAGAGTGTTCAAATGTGTGGAGTTTAGATTTACAACAGGAATCTGCAAGTAGTGGAAACTCAGTGGAAGAGTACTTAATGTGAGATAAAGTTGTGATGTGACAAATATAGGAAAGGATGTTTATAGGTTCATAGGTTCATAGGTAAGTACTAGGCTATCTGCCTAAGGGCATTTATAAGCCTAGCCAGAATGTGTTGGCTTTCGCCACCCCCTTAGATTAGTTCCCTGTGCCTCTGTCCAGTAGAGCCCTATAATCTAAAGCTACACATTAGTCACTATGAGGAGGCATCAGAAATGTTAAGCCTATATGAGGCATAGAGTGAGACTTCAGTAGCAGAAAACAAAAAGTTATTCTTCTTTTATACAGAGAGTTGCTGAGACCACACATAGAGTACTGCATGTAGCTTTTTACACCTAATCTCATAAATGATATTGACAAAACATAAACAACAACAACAAATTTCATTGGGTGTACAATAAAAAATGTACCACTAATTAACATTGAAGCATGCAACAAATAATATGGAGGAATGAATGGAAGAGGGAGCATGTCCAAAACATGTAACTGTTTCAGAGGCAATGTCAAAGTCCAAAAGGCAAGCTTCATTCGCAGGATATACAACTGCCAGAGGACATACTCTGAAGGCAAAGCCTACAACACTGAGTTCATGTAAGGAAGTATTTTCACTGCTGGCAGGCTAGATGTACAGACAGACTTCCTGAAGTCTAATGAGACTGATGAGGAAGTAACACATTGCTTAAAAAGCAGGTTCGGCATTCCTGTCAGTAAGAAAAACCGGAAAACTGAGTGGTCCAGGTGGTCCTTAGGCCTTGACAGACTCTGCTTCAATGTAGTCTGGTATTTATCCTAACTCTTAACTTGCGTATCTTTTCTGCAGAGGTATCTACCTCTTTTCCATGATTCACTGATATGGAAAGAGTCTCTTCCTTTTCCTTAGCTGTGATTACTTTTAGGCAGTATCACCCGATTGTTATTGAATGTTATCCCTGCAAATGTTCTTACTGATTTCATGATGTTCATGAGTTTCACAAGTTTGTTGTCAAAGTCTAGCCTAAGTGCTATCAAGGAACATGGACTCCCTAAAATATCTGATGAAGACATCTAGTCCAAACTGCTTATAAAATTGATTTTGAAAGAAATTGCAGAGTGAGAATCAAAAATGGATAAAGTAACCTTGTTCCAACAATTGAAATGTATTGAGAAATACAATTACTTGAAACCCTGGTTTTATTATTGTTTATACAAAAATGTTTTTTTAAGACTAAAAGTTTTGTCACAGTTATAAAACAATTCTCAGTTAATAGACTACTTTATAAGCTAATAGCAATTTGCCTATGACACAAAGTACCAGTGCAGGTTTAAATGTTGACAAGTGTCTTCATAATAAAAGTTAGAAATAGATGTCATTCCTTTTGTAAATTTCCCTTGAACCACCTCAAATCTTTTCAACTAACCCAAGTTGTAAGTACAAAATAAACTGTTGTATTCAAGAACCAGTCAGTTATATGTCAAGAACAGTCTTCTCAAGAAGCTTTCACCACTCATGAATAGATTTGGTAGCATGAAGTCCATTAAACTTAAAGCTTTGCTCACAATAATATCCACATGGCTTTTGAATGAAATATATTTGTAATATTAAAAAATAAAAAGAAAACAGAGAAACTAGTGGTCTTGAAACTTCATTGATGAGCTCAGTCACAATAATTTCCAAAAATCATGAAACCCAGGTAGTGTTCAAAAACAAGCCTTTATTCATCACAGACAAGTGATCCTCAGTAACAAAAATATTAGAAATGTAATATTTGTAATATTTTTTACTGGGTTTTCGTGAAACGTAGCTTCTTCAAGGACAACACCTTGTGAAAACTTTGTACCTTAATTCTTGGATTTCCAAAAAACATTGGGGCAGATTCATTAAAGCCTACACTAAGTGTATACTGTTCTGAGTAAACAGACACACAAACATAATTTACATCTTCCTCCTCCTACTTTTAGTGTTCCTATCAATATTCTTGCAGCTTAATATTGACAGGGATTCGTAAAGGTTACCACAAAGTGTAGACTACATGTAGACGCGTAGCGTAATCTTTCTGAGTGACTAGAAAAAAAAATGTGATAAGAATTTTATTGAATGCATATCATGTACCTTAGTGTGCACTTAGTGTAGGCTTTATTGAATCTGGCCCATTATGTTACATTTGTCCAGACTGAAAGAGAATCCAGATTTAGACACTCTATTTAAGACTTCTGACAGATAGAAATAAATTTTATCAAGGTCTTTGCGAATGATGATGGTAAATCTTGTTTTGCACTCATCCGCATATTTATTAATCCAGCAGGACCTGTCTATAGGAATGTTAAGCTGATATTAAACAACAAAGGGCAACTTATTGAAAATGAAATATAGGCGAGGAGTGAAATCAGGTTTAATGGTTCAATCATCACAATAAGTATTTTGCCCAATGATAAGGGTTTTTCTGAAGTTACTAAGGATATATCAGGACAGAAACTATCAGAAGTAATGGATTGTACTAGAAAATATAAATATGCTAGAAAGGTATTTGTTAAACTTGTCCACAATATCTTTAGGACAGGAAGGTATTTGATTCTCTACCTTCAGAGTCAGAGTTCGATTGTTGTTTTCAGAAAGGAATTAATAGTATACCCCAAAATTGCATTTTTATATTATTAATGACTAATCTGATCTCATATGTTACCATTTTCTGTTTTATCTTGAACTGAAACAGCTGTGTTATTCTGTTTAGTTTTGTTTTGTTGCTAGAAGTAGGAAGTTTTTTTAAAAAGCAGCAAACAATTCTTTATTCTTATATGACTTAATCATATATTGTCTCCACCATCTTAGAAGTTTTATTTCAACAGTTTTGTTTCTTAGATTTTGGTGATGATTCCATGTTAACCCATAAAATATTATCTAAGATGGAATATCCATACAACTTTTCACTATTGAAATCAAACGAAGATCAATCCATAGACCTTAGTTATTTACATAAACTGATGTAGCTAATTTGACCATAATTATATTTTTTATATGTTGAACACTCAGCCTTGAGACTAAGTAAACTAAAAGTAATGGAATTCCGGTCTGAATTGCCTAAAGGAGCACAGACTTTAACATGAGAGATCAACGTATTAGCGATAACGGCTACAAGATCCAACTCTGAGTCACCTCTGGTGTTATGTTCAACAGCTAGATGAAAACCACAAAAATAAATAATTTCTAAAAACTAAACTGCTATACAAAGTATGAGTTGGCAGAAGAATTTGACCAGTCAGTGTTTGGATAATTAAAATCTCCCAGCAATATAAATGTTTTTGTTGTCAAGAACTTTATCAAAGAACTGCAAAAAAATTATGATGTTTGAATGTAGTCTATGTTAACATACTACAAACCTTGTAGGGTAGCTAGAAAATTAACGATCAACACTAATTGTCTCTGTTAATTGTCAGACCCCCCCCAATTGAGCATTTCCAGAGAATGAGAAATCAAGAAATTTCTATATCTCAAAAATTATTATTTTAAAACCTTCATATCATATCAATATTTCTAACTCACAAAGTGTATTACCTATGCTATGCACATTGCAATAACAGCACACTACAGAATGATTAGGTCTACTGTTTTGTTTTGTTTTTTTTGGTGGGGGGGTAGCTCCTAAAATGGAAAAATGTAGTCAGCTATTTTGTTGGAAAGTAGACTTGCTCCATCCATAGAGTTGCTCCATCCATAGATATAAACAATCCAGAGAAAACATGTGATGATCATGTGCAAATACTAAGGTAATAAGCTAAACCTAAGTATTGTAACTATTTATTAAAAATGTCAGCCTTAGCAAAATGAAGTCTCCCCTACAAGGAGATGGAGTTATTTTTCTTAAAGACGCCATGCTGTGATTTGATTCTGAAATTTCCAAAGTTTCCAAAACAGAAATTTTCATCATATTTACTGGAAGTTTTCCAAAACAGAACATTTCATCTCATTTAATGGAATTTTATAAAGGTTTCTATTTTCAGCATGAAAACAATATGGTTATATTTAACTTTCCCAGAAATTAATTTTCTTAATAGTCTGGGAACTTGAGTGAATTTTAAGCCAGATAATGAACAGTCATATTTTTCCTATTGATATTGCAGTTTCCTAATGAAATTCCTAAGAATGGAATCATCCAGAAGAGTTTCCTCCTCAGTATTGACTTTGGTATAAGGGTAAGGTAACCTTCATGGGGCATACTGAGACCCCCTCCTATGACAGCTCTATTCTCTGCTTCTGGCAGAAAAGCATTATGATTCATAATTTCCATACAATCATCAGTATGAACTATGTTAGAATTACAGCATCTGAACTTAGTTCTGGGGATGGGATATCATCAGATGATTATAATTTAGAGGCATTTGTGTCTTCCAAGAAGGTGCCAACAGCATTATTTGCCTGGAATTGTGGTGCCTTGTTTTTATTCTGTTTACAATTTCTTTTTTTTTCCTCACTGTTACATGCTTATTTTCCTTGCTGGGGATACAACAACATCCATGTTAGATTTTGGTTCACAATTCAGTATGTTACCTTCAATTGTTAGTAGATCAGAAATGTTGGTATTATCATCAGTGTTATCTAATGATGAGTTAACTGTAATTAAGGAAATCTCTCGGTGTTATTTTCTGTAAGGTTTCTTTTTTTTTCTTGGTTTTGTGTTAATTTATTTTTTCTTTCTTTCTTTTTTGGATAAGTATCAAAGGATCAAAGTCAATTAAAACCCTAGTCTGTGTATTACTGTTGTTTTTGTCATTGACTTTACAGAAGTCAGAATCGCGATCTGTTAAAGCTTCACTTTTTAGGTTGCTTATATTTATAATACTAAGATTTGGGATCAGGGTTATGTTTAGGCCATATCTTGTGTATTGATATTGTTTATGTCATTAATTGCTTTACTGTGATCAGAAGTTCAACTTGTCCCACCCATACCTCTCAACTTCTCAGTACAAGAAAATCTGGACAGAACCTGACAAAATGGGGGACAAAGGCCCAGAAATAGGGAAATATTTTAAGTATTGTTCTTATAAACATACATTTTTCTGAAGGATATGAAGTCTGAAACACAAACGTATGTCATTATTTACTGACTTCAGTCTTCAGATCATCCCAGTGATCTGCCAGAAAACCCTAAATTTTATGAGGAACAGACCAAAAATATTAGCCAAAAATCTTAACAGTTGAGAAGTATGGTCCCATCTCCTAGTCTTATATTACAGTAACACTGCAAATGAAAAAAAAAAAAAGTTTAGTAATGGTTTATAGGACTCTTCCATTTGTACAATCAGAATTAGTATTATAATCAGATCCGTTTCCTTTAAGAATTATGAGATGTGCTGGTAACTTGACACAATTCAAACACAACTGTTTGGAAACAGAATTGCAATTTTTTGAGTAATTCCCACAATATTCACACTCATATCAGAAATTTGTCTTGTAATTACTGAGTTATTAAAGTAAAATCACAGATACTAACTGAAGCAAAGATTGTAGAAAAAAAATAGAATAACTGAGTGTTATAAACAAATGGGTACAAGCAGAATTATTACATATGCAGTGTACTCATTAAGTAAATGATTTAGAAAAATATAAAATAAAACTCTGTAATTAAACCAAACTTCACTTTAATACAACAAAATAATCCAGTAAGTGCTTTCGTCTCTTGACACAGAGACTTCATCAGACTGAATTACATATAACAATCATTTCATTTAAATACTTTTAACATTACATTGCATGGCTTTGCAGGTTTAATGCCTTAACCCCTTCCTTCTTGGGTATGTCACAAAATCTTCTCAGCTTACGTTCATCAACAGTCATGTTATGATATTTAAAAGAGCTCTCATTGTCCAACAATTCAATAATTTGCAACTCGGTCATAGTAAGAAAAATCTCCAGTTCCCTTCTCAAAGGAGGGTTATAAATACTAGGTTTGCTGAACACATTGCAAGCATTGTTATCTCTGTTTTTAAACAATAACTTAAAATTCAATTTCCTAATAAAATCTCTCAAATCATTAATAACATCACATTTGTTCGCTCTTCTGGACAGGATAAAGTTCCAGCCCTTGCTTAAAATGCCACAAGCAGTGGCATCCAAAAGTTTAAATGACAAATTAACAATTTTAAAACTGCAGACATCAACAGTACCTGAGGAAGAAATCAATTCTTCCATTTCTTCCAAGGTTTCTTTTGGTGCGACTTGTTGAACCCCCCCCGTGTTCGTAGCTGTTACTTCCACCCAAGTCTACTGGCCATTCGGCCCCTTGTGATAGACCTACACATTCTGCACTGGTTGGCCTAAGTGAAAATTTTCAATTGTTGGAGTTGAAGAAGGTGTGCATACAGCACTAACATCCATTCTCTGCCCTTGTTGAGCTAAACGCTCTGAGCATCTTGGCCCTCCTTAGTCTTCTGTGACAACGTTCATTGTAATGTTATTTCCTGTTCTTGGGCACACTGTTTCAACCCTTGATTCCATAGGCTCAGCTATTACCCTAATGTAAGCCACGCCTTCCTCATATTCTTTAAGGTCCCACTGAAACTTCTTGATTTTATGTTTGGACAAAACATCATTTTCTTTAATAAGTTTGTCCTGAATAAATCCAAATTTGGTTTCAAAATTATCTGCAGTTAATTTGTTTTTGAGCGAAAAAAAAACTAATGTTAATTTTATTATTAAGCTGTTCAATTTTCTGCTTATTCCAATCGGACAGCATTTCAACATATTGTAACCCCACCTTTTGGTTGTGTTCGACCCATTTATCAATTAACTCTTTGGATAAGTCACTACAATTTGGCATTTTGGTAATTCTGAGTCCCTTTGAGACCCTTTTAATGCGCAAGCAGTTATCATAATATATAACATCCCATATTAGATTTAGTAAAATACTTGAAGACAAAACAGACGCAAATGTCAGTAATGGCAGAAACTAAAACATAAACACCAAAAATGTCACCAAAAGCAATGAATGGTGAAACAGGAGGCAACAGCAAATTTGTAATTGAGTGTTTTCCATGTTTATTTTAAATTAGAATGTCATCAGAAATTAATGTTATGATGTAACCATGTGTTATATAAGTAAATAAAAATCCCACGATCAACTGTGTGATTCTCTTAAAAACTATCAAATAAAATATCTCTCAGGAAACACTAACTATTCAAGATTCACGATTTGTGTCTTTCGGATTTTCCCGGTTAGGGGTCGCCACAGCGGAACTCTGGTCCGCTAATGATTGTCAATAGATTTTTTACATGTCGAGTTTGCCAGCCCTGACGCACAACCTTCAACTAAGGTATGCCCATTCACGTATGTCTCCCCCCTGAAGACGCTCTAGCTGAGAATCGAATGGGACAACGTCTTGCTGTGAGGCGACAATGCTACCTCAGCACCACCACCGCAGCATGCCCAACAAAAACAGAATAGACCATGGCAATAACATTTAATGGAAATAATAATTATAAACATTTTTCCAGTATTTCAAAGACTCCAAAATACACTCCTTATATAAAACAATCAATTAATTAATTTAATACAACAATCAATTAATTTAAAAAATCATATGAACAGTGGTGTAAACTCCTTTGCCTTAATATAGGTTTAAGTGGACAGGGCTCATTAATTCCAGGTGTACTTAATGCATTAAGTCTACTAATCCCTTCATATTCAAACTTTTCTGTTTAACTTACAATATCACCTCTCTTGATGCCACAATAAACCAATTCTAGAACACAAAACTTAAACACATGAGATATATCATTCATTAAGATATGATTAGCCAAAGCATTTGAGGTGTTCAGCTTTTTAATGTCGTACATATGCTGAGCTATCCTGTCATGCAATCTCCTGTTAGTTTTCCCTACATAGAATGATGTACAGACAGTGCATTTTGCCATATACACTAAATTCATACTATTACAATCAGCATGAAAAGTTATAACTATGTTTCATTATAGAATGTATAAAATAAGTCATAGAATCAATATGCTGGCAATAATCACATTTCATGAAAAAACAGTCCCTTTTGTAATAGCCAAATTCACATCGCTTACATCCATTTTATTAGATTCAACCCTCTATAATATAAATGTCTTTTTAAATTAAGTTTATTTTAAACACTATCCTGAGAGAGGGATCTATAATCCTAATAATATCAGATGACATTAATAAAATCGGCCAGTTATCCTTTTAATAGATTTACTATTAGTAGCATGTGCAATAATATAAGAGATACTAGTGCCACCAACACCAGTGGCAGTCCTCCTTACCAATTCAGTAGAATTAAAGTAAGGACACATACTATAATTTTGATGTTTAACCTTATCCGATACTTTATTTATCTCGTTGTGGCAATAGCTACATCCCAATACAATTATCAAACATCACCCGCGCTTCCAGATCAAAATTAGTATCAGCAGATGTCAGTCTTGATACTCTACAAAACTGTTCCTTCAGAATATGCTTACACAACCATGGTTATATAATCACAAAAAAAATGAATGCACTAAAAATGTGTATTTCAAAACTGTATGTAATAATAGGTATAAAATATTATACGTTCAATCACATATTTAAAGATTTTAAATAAACTTTATATTAATTACTCCATTTAAACCTGGATCTCTATCTGCACATAAAATAATTGCCAATGAACCTTTTTGCACTCTAATAAGTTATTAAATTCACCACCGTACTACCTGTCACCAGTGTAATCCAAAACAAAAAAAGCAGTGCAGGCCATGTATATTTATAGAGGGCATAGATTTTATTTAAAACATCAAAATAAAATTGTGGTGGATAAATTCAGATTTACTTGTAATTCATAAGTTGTTGTCTGCTTGGCAATCTCTAATTCTTGTGACATTTTCTATATGGGTAAAACCACTTGAATGCTCTTGTAGAGAATCTACAAAGCTGTTTTGACAATTAAGAATACAGATTTTACTAACACTGACAAGCAAACATGCTTGTCAGTGTAATTCCTTCCAGACGTTTAGTTCTTTTGTTTTGTTAATACTAAGACTGTAATATAAAACAAATGAAGTTTGGCAACAAACCAAGTTGTCCCGGGACATCTTCGTGAGGAGTTAGATTGATATAAGTGGGAGTTAATTGAGTTTGGGAGGTGAAAGGGTTAAGTGGAGGCAGGGATGATTGGGAGGAAATGAGATAAGGGTGGGGAGGGGCTTAAGAGGTTTAGTCAAATGTACATTGGTAAGCAATCACATAATGGTGTGAACTTGCGACTGCCCTGCGCATGTGTAGTGCAGCGTGGTTTGTCAGTGGAGTGGGGCCCTGCCTTGATAGTACAGCTTTTCACATGAAAGGAAGTCAGGTTAGAGGGAGCAGGCTTTTCATCTGCCCAGAGTTTTACAGTATGTGCACATTTATTCTTCACATCTTTGGTCCTCCTTCCCTCAAATGAGGGATGAGGAAAGATTAGCCTGGCTTTGGCCTTTGTTCCCCTTTTAGGTATGACTTTCTTCGGAGCTCTAGCTGTGGGAGGGCTCAGTGAGGAGGAAGGATGAGAGATGGTAACTGCAGTGGAGGAGATTTATTTTGAATTGGGGAGAGCTGAGAAGCTCCTGGAGTTTAAAGTATATTGGCCATTTGCTTAGGCCTAGTTGGGAATGGTCTTGCTTCAGAAGGCAGAAAAGCGATGCCTATATATTGTGAGTACCTCTATGTTGCTGAATGTAATGCCTACATTTTGTGAGTGTCTCGAGGTTTCTGAGTATGCGACTTCCTGTTTTCAGTCGTACATTTTAAAAGCATATTAGAAGCAGCAAGGTGCAGGTACTTGTAGTGAGTGCACCGCTTCACATTCCGTGATCAAACGTATATGATATGGTATGGCAAGAACAGCAAGTGGTGTGTGTCACAAGCTGGTATATATTAAATAAAAAAAAATAAAAAAATTCTGGTACTACAGCCATTGTCTGAATGGTAATCAGGATAACTGTGGAATGGACATATCAGATGTGGTATTTATGTTCCCTTTTCTATCCGATTTCTGTTGTGGACACATTTTGTTTTTGGGTTGGTTCGGGTTCATAACATGGTGGCTTCTGGCAGATTAGTGTTTTACTGAGGATTGAAAGACATTTGGCAGAGCCGGTAATTTGGTTGACTCTTTATGGTGTGTGTTTTGATTATTTTAATTTCAGGATGGTATAATGTGATCAGTCACGGGGCTCAGATGAGTGGTGTTCCTTAATAAAAAAAATGCAGTCTTCTGACAAATCCCATGATTGCTCAGAGGGTTAAACTCTCTAATAATGAATTATGCAGTCCTGGAGAGATGTCACAGGCTCAGCTTAGCATGAACTATGGTTTGTATAACATGTTATGCTGATTCATTACCAAGTTAGTTTCAATTGGTTCTGGGTTTTCGCTGGTGGGGGCAGTCTATGGTGCCCATTTTGTGAGGATTTTCCTCAGCTGAAGTGGCCAGTGGTTTCTGCGGGCTCTGAGCCTGGTTGTTGATGGGTGTCACTGTGCATGCATGGTGGCTCACGGTGAGAAGTGGGTCCTTCATATCTCTCAGCTATCCATATTTTGGGCGGACAATAATGATTACTCAGTGACAACAGTTAATTCATATATTTTAATGACTTGTTGGTTGCAAAGGTTATGACGGAGCTTCAGGACTGCACAGGTTCGTAAAGCTCTAGAACTTTAGTGCTAACTGTTATTTATGTGCCCTGAAACTTACGCCTGTTTTGGAACATCCTTGCTGAAGGTTTTACATTAGCATTTTGGCTAAAATAGCTAAGCGATTGTCAATAACCAGCAAGGTAAAAGATTAACTGTTACAAGTTGGGGGAATACACAAGTTCACATGTATTGCTGGGATGCAAATGGTAGTCTTTTCAGTTTTAGACCGTGACTGGTGCAGAGATACTCATTGCTGGGAGTGCCTTCTTCTTGAGTTGTCTGGATTTCTTGTGTTGTTGTTGGGAGTGTGCAGGGGGGCATGAGTGGCATACCTCTTAACTGTATAGATCTCTGAGCGGTTTACTTTTCCCTCAAGGTTTTGGTCACTTTCTTTTAAATTATTGGAAGCTGTTACAATTATCGGCTGTCCAAATTGTCACAGAGTGTCCAAGTTTGACTTGTAATTTTGTCAATTCTCCTTGCAAGTTTTGAAGAAAGATACCCAGGCAGTTACAGTAATGGTAGGAGCAAGGGGTCTAGTACAAAGAATTTACAACCATATTTGATGGGAGTGATTTTCGTAGGTTTTTTTAGATGGAGCATGCTTGGCTTGACACTGGCTGTTACGGGGAGGGGTGGGGTTGTTAGGAAGCTTGGGACAACTGTCAGGCTGGTTGGTAACAAAAATTAGCTTGGCCTATACAGTGCACTAATTGAGGTGGTATGGAATCACAAGGTTACCCTGGTTTGTGGATATTGATATGTTCCTTCCTGTGTGGGGTTTCGTTGTAACATACTCGACTGGTAGTAAAATTTACATTAGGTATTTGTTAGGGCTTTGGGAAGTATAGCTTCAGTTATGGCTGCTTTGTCATAAATGTATTTGGCGAGGGGTACATTCCTTCCCGGGTTGGTGGGGTAGGTGGTCTTTGAATGCATCTTATGTATGTTAGATGAGTTATATGTTTTTTGTTTGGAATGCTGCTGCTATAATTTGGCATGGGCGGGTATAAGGTGGAGCCTTCTCTTTACATTTTAGAGGATTTACTTTGGTCCTTTTCTTTGTAGATGGTGGGTGATGAGTACCTGTTGTGGTGCTACACAGCGAGTTCACAGATGATGGAAGTGGTGGCGAGTGAGGAGGTTACACATGGGGAGCACAAGTGGGCAACAGTTACTGGCTGAGGTAAGTGGATTTCAAAGTTTTTGAGTTTTGGTAGAGGAGTTACATTGCTAGCCAGAGAAGGACAGGCACTTGAGTTTCTGATGTCAAGGTTAATTGGTTGTAGAATCTGTTCTATTAACCATTCAGTATGTTAGATCAAGGTTGGGAAGTTCCCTGCTTTTTTGGCATTTGCATTCAGTAGTAAAGGGTGTAACAGCCATTGGCCGTATGGAAGAGTTTGGGTTCCTGCAGTGGGCGTGATGAGGTTACAGGTAATTCATTTTAGTTAGTGCTCATTAAGCCACGTCATGGTGTATGGGGGTTCAGGTAGGTGGGGTGGAGTCACAGCAATCTTAGGATCATAGAAAGTTAATAGGCTACTGGCTTTGGATGATTACAAGCTAGACAAGTTCAGCTCTTATTTTGCGGGTAGCACCTATTACTCTTGTCTGAGGGGATATGATTCATAGCATTAAAAAAAAAGAAAGGGGGAGCTGGTCCCATACTTTGGTACAGAGTTTGGCAAACATGTGATGGGGGTGGCAGGGATCCTTTTCAGTGCTTCCATGTTAAGTAATTCTTGGTATGTGTGCACATAGAATTTATTGTTTTTTTTTTCTTTGCAGATTGCTGAAGTGCAGAAGGCATCAAGCAGTGGCCTGAAAAGTGGATCTGAAAGGTGATGCTTCTTGATAGGATGGATGTTCTGCCACTGGAATGGGGCACAATGAGGGTCTGTGTAATCGTCTTATTGAGGCAGGTTAGAGCACGGTGCTCAAGTAGTGTGGCAGCTGATTATTGCATTGGTATGGGGGGGCAAGTAAGGAAGAGATAGATGGGGGGCAGGATAAAACTGTTGGGATTGGTTTATGGGGGGTGTGGGGATTCCACAGGAGGAGTATAGTCACAACATTCATAGGAGCACAAGAACTTATTAGGCTAAAGCGCTATGGCTCTTGCAAGCCTGCAGAGCTCAACCCTTGCCTTCAGGAGCTTGGAACCTTGGAGTGTTTATAGTTACTCATCCAGTTGTTTAAACCATATTTGGGGGAAGGGCCAATGACGTGTTTGAAAGGATGCTGGAGTTTGTCCCTAATGGGTGGTATCTTTAGGGTAACAGATTTGTCCCTTGAGTAGATAGTGGTAATATCACATACTAGGTTAAGGTTTTATAGAGTAGAACAAGGATCATTTCACTTGTGGTTTGGGTGAATTTTGTAAGTAGGGTTTTAAGAAGTAGGGTAGGTAGGTGGCTGTGTTGGGGTAATTTTAGAAGCAGGGGCATTGTTTACATGGGAGCTAGAAGGTTTAAAGGAAGCTTGGTTACAGGATGTGGCAGCCATAGGCCAGGTCTTAATTCCATACTAGAGGTATAAGGGAAGAGATCCTTCAAGGGGAAAGGCCAGGGACAAGCAGTGGTTAAGGATGATTAGTAGTTTGAGTGTTCTAGCTAGGATAGTTGCTAGGAAGAAGTGAGTGGGGGAGAGTTGAGGTGCTGAGTGGGGTGGCTTGGGTTCTAGTCCAGATTGTCATTTGGGAATGAGTGAATTGGGGGTGTTAAAGTTGGGCATGTAGAGTACTTCATTGCTGGGCATAGGCGAGTTTCAGGAACTAGGTCAAGGGGTGCTGCACTTAGTGTTAGGTCATTAAAGTTTTAGAGTTAGACTATCCTCTGCAGTAATCAGGTTACTGCAAATCCAGAACTGGTTAGTTTGGTGGGCTAAGGTGATATGCTACAGTTGACAGGGTCCTGGGTTCGAGACTTGCTAAGGGTTTTCTTTGACTGGGTGTTGATTCAAGTTCAAGGGGTTATAGTCTCTGGCTTTTGTTGTGGTTATAGATTGTCATTTTGTTCAGGATGAGCCATGATTACTGGCTTGAGGGAAGTGGTTTAAAAGGGAATGTATTCTCTTGGAGGGGATGTTCTTGTGGTACAGTGGGGTCACGGGTAATCCTACTTTATCTAGTTTCATTAGGGCATGTTTCTGTGATGGTATGTCAAGGTGTGGGTTTATGATGGGATTCTAAGGTGCTTTACAGATGATGGGTACACCGAATAATGTTTGGCTTAACCCTTCCCTTTATAGGAGGTAGTTGGTTGAACAATTTTGGGTAGAAGGGAGGGGAACAGCCTGGTCAGGCTGGTTGGTAGAGAAGAGGGACAGGCTTGCCTTCTGTTCCCCCTCTGGTGTCTGGATGTTCATTTCAAGGATCTGGGGAAAGGAAAATGAGCAGCTGTAGAAAGCTTGCTGAATAGATAAGCAAGCTGAGGTAAGGATGATGCTTATTTGGTGGAAGGTAATTCAATGAATGGTGGATGAAGTGAAATAGGATGCTGTTTCATAAGTGAAGTAAGCAAGAAGCAGTATGGACCCTGCTTAATGGACAGGGTTAGTAGGTATGTTGCCCTGATTAACATTACAGGGATGGAGCTTCATAAGTAAAGTAAGTGAGCAAAGGTATGGACCCTGCTTACTGGGGCAGGGTGAGTAGGTACGCTGCCCTGATTAACATTACAAGGATATTTATGCTGTGTTTATAATCAACTATATTATGGTTTGTTGTAATTAATAATTTTGGTGAACAAAGCTATGTTATGGAAGTTTTAATAAAGGTCATCAAATGTCATTCAGTGTGATCTGTTTATTGAAGAGGACCAGGACAATTATATTTGGTCACCAAGTAGATTGCAATGTCTGTCACATCCTATTGTATCATGCAAACTTGGCATGCATGCAAAGTCTTTGTACCATGCATGCATGCTACTTGCCTCACATCTTCTCACTGATGGAAACTTTATATAACAAAACAAGTACTACCTTTAAACACTGGCCACAAATCAGCTGTTAAAACGGAAGACATTGTGGCAAGCTCTGCTACCTCTGGCAAAGCCCTACAAAAATATAGAGGTGCAAAAGAAAATTAGGAAAAGCTCCTCCACACAAAAGCAGTCTTTATATAATAAAGTGAGCTACTTCTTTTACACACCAACCACAGATAACCTGTTAGAACAACATCCTTCTCCTGCTCCGTCACTTTAGGCAAAGCCCTACAAAAATACATAGCTGTGAAAGAAAATTAGAAAAAGGTCATGCACAGAGAATCAAGCTTTATATAACAAGGGAGCTACTGCTGTTAAACACTGGTCGTAAATGAACTGTAAGACCAGCACACACACATCCCAAGAACTTTTACCTCAGGCAAAGCCCTACAAACGTGCAGAGCTCTGAAGAAAAATCTGAGTTTTAAAGCCACTTCCTGGTTATAGCCTTTGTGATGACTTTTTTAGATTCAAATCAGTTTTCTCTTCTGCAACTTCTAAAATAAATCATATTATAATGTAAAAGTCAGTAGAATCATTAAATTGCTGTTTTTAAAATGTTAGCTTGTGGTTCCACAATTTCCTTTGGGGAAAACCTGGATAGTATTTGGTATTCTGTAGTTTGTGTAAAACCTGACAATATTGTGTTTATTTGCTTATGTTTAATTATTTCTCTGATAGCAAGAGAGATGATTTGGATTAATGTTTCTGTCACAGGATGGATCTGGGACATGACAAATATTATAATAATATAACAAACTCAGATATACTGCATTTCATGAAATAATGCTAATTTACATGTATCATGAGAAACAGAAAAGCCATTTTACAATGTTAGGATAATAATACAAAGGAAAAACTAAATCATTGTGAAATTAATGGCTAGTGAGTTAAAGCATGTACTCCTACTTATAGCTCTGTATGCTTTTTCAGGCCGTTTTGGCTAGTTATGGTTTTCCCTTAAGTGAAAAAGTGAAGAATTCATAAAGCTGTGTTGCTGAGCTCACCTCTCGAAACTTAACTTGTCCACAATTAATTACACTGTACACATCCATCCATCATCTTCTCCACCTCCATTTTTTGCATGACTTATAACTTTCTAGTATACTAGCAATCAAAACTGCTCAGATCATCCCTCTAATACCTCCCACTCTCTCCACCTTGTTACACCTATCCATACACCCATTATTCCATACCTTTCTTTCCCTAGCTATCTCATTTGCAGCCCGTGTACTTTCTCTTTTCTACCATACAACTTTAGTTTGCCAACCACTTTCTAATCTTCTGTTCACCCTTTCTTTACCTTTTGCATTGACTCATACTTCATTTCTCTCCGTACATAAATTTTGGATCTCACTTGAACTACCAATATTTCTGTGCACACATTAAAACCCCATCCTCTTATAAATCACATTACTATCTGCTGTGAATCACTTGTTTGCATATCCCGCAGTAATTGTGCATACACGCCAAATTGTAAAAATTGTTTATCATCATCATCATGAAAGTGAACCTACTTTTATTATTGGTCATTTTTTTTCAACCTGTTTGCTTGATGATAACCAAGCGATGTGAAGCTTTTTCTCTCAAAGTATGCATCCTACTGTATACATTTTTACATTCCTTTGCTTCTAGCTTATTATTATTAATATTATTATAATTGGAGCTTTTGTCCCCAGGCCTCCACTGAAAAAGGGTTACTTGCTGCCAAGTTGGAATATCCAGCTAAGCAAAATCAAATAAATAAATAAATCCTTTGCGCATATTCATATATGTATTTACGTCTGTTTATGTAATAGTTTGTGCACATACAGGGGATAGCATTGTCAGAAGCTTCAAGAATCAGTCTGTACAAAATAGTGAGCATCTTTAATAGTATAGAATTATGTATTCAAAGTATTCACAGGCTATATACCATGCCCAAAGACCAGCCTAGATAGCTGAAGCAGTCATAGTGACACTTGTGACAAGGAGCTAAGAGTACAATTAGCAGATTTTAACCATAAACATGGAATAAGAATGACTCCTAAAAGAAAACCTTGGGCAATGCTTAGTGAATCAAGAACTCTCAGTCATTATTTACTGCCCACATATGTTCCTAATCCTGAACAACTGGGTCAGCTGTTAGGGGTGTATTGTCAATGTGGTAGTTCCTTGGGGTAAATGACATCCCAAAGGATACAATAATACCTTCTTTGGGATTTACCTTCAGTCCATGATTCTAGCTCCAGTTATTTATTTGGGACAAATCCTGCAGGATGGCTAATTCATTTATGGATTAAGTTACTGCTCCTAGCTTGCAATCACCTGCAAACTTAGCCATAGCCCATTGGCATTGGCTTTTGCTGTAGAAATAGTTGTTCTGTATGCATTTATTATACATTTATTATTATAGTTTAGTTATTTACCTGACCTTAAACATCCTCCCTATTCCATAAGACAGCTGCCTCATTAAGCCAGTGCCTGAGAGATTCTAAGGAGCAAACTGATAATGAAATCAAGCACTTTTGCTTATGCTAAAATAAAAAAGGGGAAAGGAACTCTGCGTAAACCATCACCCAGATTTTGAATGATATGATCATTAAGGTGATTAAGGTATATTGTAACAATGATGAAGCTGGATCTCTATTATTTTTCAGGCACAGTCAAATTTGACTGCACTGTTTTCTACAACAGACTGCAGCAGATGAAGAGTGGAAACAGTTTTTCAGTTTGGTGGGCTTTGACCTTTGACCTTTTTCTAGTGACTGTGCTATAAAGGAATTGGTATCTTTAAGTAACTGGGGTGCATGGAATGGGGAAAGGCTCCAACAAGAGAATAGCATGGGGGCCTGTTACACTGAAAGTCTTTTTATTTGTTTTTGTTTAGTGTTTCAATGATAGTAGATTCTATATTATAATATTAATTTCAATGAATAAAATGCAGTACTTTACAAATGTCTTTGCACTACAATTTGACGTGAGTCATCATATTGTAAAGATGAGTTGGCATTAAAATCCCCACTGCCCTGCTTATGAGGTATAGCTTAATCCATGTAATGATCATCTTCACTAATGACTTGAAGACTAGCACGGAAGAAACGATTCAAAGGGTGATCTGCAGGGTGTAAAACGCTGCTACAGTAGAAGCACATGGATGTCATGAATATATGTATAAACAAAATCATTTGTTATACAAGTGTGATATATTGCAACTAACTTTAGTGTTTGTGTTAGCATCTGAAACTAGTAAACAACAAAGAAGTAGAAGATCAACAGTTATACCACTGTGCTGAAAAAAGTGATGTTTTAGTTCACTATTGAGTATTACAGCTACTTGCTATAATAAAACATTATTGTGTGCCATGATGGTAATCCATGTTATTCATTCATTCCCTCAGAAAACCCACACAACTCAAAATATGAAGGAGGAGAATTTATTACGACGTAGATTTTCACTTTGCCCTACGTCATCGACACCACAGAAAATTGATCCTCGCAAACTGACACGCAACTTGTCATTCGGAGCAGATCATGAAATTTACACCGTGAATCCAGGTTTGTTAATATAAATATTTTGGGTTTTCAAATCTACTGTGGATAATGGGGTTCATAACACTGTGATAATCTTCTCAGCTTCATTAACATTGTAATATATCTAAATATAGTCATTGTTGTCAGGTCCTTTGGAATGCTACCTGTGTATATCGTAACATTAAAGATAGTGTAACATGATAGCAAATGTCTTTCCATGTTAAACATATCAGTGACATCATGCATTTTGTATGATTTGTTCTGTTCATTTGTATTGTATAACATTCATTGAAGGAAAGCATTTACTGTTATATCTACTTAAAGTTGAGACCCATGCTAGGAATGCCATAACTGTTTCTGATAATTATTCTCAGTGATTTCATCAACAGAAAGAGATATATAAAATAGTGGTGAATTTGTAGTACTACACACTCTGATTTAAATCCTGGCCTGATAGCACAGAGGTTAAAGCACAGAATTACCAATTGGTAGACCTAGGTTCTATACCTGGCTGGGGCACAACTGGGCAGCAGTGGTGTCTGCACAGTAGAAAGGTATGACAATCTACTTCCATAATATGCTAAGAGAACCCTTTGCAGACTACTCATAGAGTCGTCATGAGCCAATTTTGACTTGAGGGCATTAATTACTATTTATTTACTCTAATTTAAATAGGGAAGTCACTTAAAAATATTACATTTGTTTATTTATGTGAAATATGGTGACTAAAACATTTAAAAAGGATTAAATGGTTTATCAATATTCTGTTAAGATATATATTACATGCTGATGTGAATCGGTATATTTAAGTTATATATTTATTTGTTTAAAGGTTTGCAACCAGATTATCTTGTTTCACAGCAGTGATTATAGTACAGAGAGTGCAGACAAATTAATGATCTTAAAAAAGACAATACCACCTATAATTCACTGCTGAAAACAGCAACTACACTTAAAAACTTTCTTGGTGCTTTTAGCATCAAGACCCCTCCCAGTGTAGGATATGAGCCCATTCATTCCAGCATGCTGAGGATCAGCCCCAGGGTTGAAAGCCTGTGAAGGGCACCTTCATCTTGGCAGCCATCGTGTTATACTTGCACTCATCTGTGTTCATGTCTACCAAATGCTTCTCTGCAGATGGTATTTCTGTCTCAATGACTGCTTTACTGTCACTGCAGCTGTGACTCTACACTCTCAGTTAGACTAGGGCTAATTATGTTTTATAAGGGATCCTATCTGTCCCAGGCCAAGAAACTACATACCACAGCCCTCTCTTTTTCGCCAGTTTGCAGCTCCAAGGCATAGGCAGAGGCATTTTTATTATTCCTAATCCCCATCCATTGGTATTGACATGAATGCACAGGACTGCTTATCTCCTATAGCCATGCATATATGTGATCCTTCATACGTGCAGGCAAGGGATACTGTTACCAAATTACAACCCCACCCACACCTGTTGTAAGACCTCCCCTCCACTTCATACTTGCTCAGACCCTCCAGCTTAAGACCAGACATTCTAGGAGGAGTGTGGGTGTGGCTGAGCAAGACCCACCATCCCCCCACCCACAACACTCCTCCCTGTCCCTGCTTGTACCTTCAAGTACCTGACCCACTAACAGAAGTTGGGTTGCCTGTGTTATAGTTAGGGTTCTATGTCTCTATGTCACAAGGAAAGGTTCAACTGTACTTAAAAATAATACACCGCAACAAATAAACATGACTTTTTAGGGTGCAAGGCTACAGGAAATATGAGGTAATTATGTACACTGCAGGTAAAATAATTCACATTTTCAAATGTAAATACAAATGAAAATGAACTTCAGAAAGAACTCTATACCTAAGAAATAGGAACACCAGTAGAAGACAATTAAAAGAATTATACAGTATGCAAATATACAGGACAGTATGATAAATATGATAAATGAACAATAATGTCATCTGTGCAGTGTAGAGTGTAAAAAAAAAACAGTTTAGCAAAACCACAGAGGTAAGTGTGCAACAGAGATTGATACCAAAATGTAGAGAAGGAGCCTAAAGAACATAATCACATAGCCACTGCAGTAGTTAACAGAAATACTGCATTTTTTTTAAAAAGCATAATTGTTTAAATGAAAATATGCTGAAGCTGTTTTATTTTTCAGCAAATCTGACCACGAGTCTGAATTAGCCACCACCTAAAAACATTTTTTGTCACCATCAGGTGCTATTCTTATATTTGGTACAAGATACAGAACTGAAAGCAAGTAGACAAGAAGATAGCCAAACATGCACCTTGTACGTCATAACTTACATTTAAAAAAAATAATGGTTTCGTTTATAAATATACTTTGCAGATGTGAATGTAGTATTAAACTGCTTTTCTGTCACTGCAGCTGTGACTCTACACTCTCAGTGATACTAATATAATGTCAGTCTGAAAGTGAGCAACACACAAGGAGCAGTGACCAGACTCTTTAGTTAAAAATCCCAAATCTGTTCCTTAGTTGTTGTCTTTCGGCTTTTCCCGATTAGGGGTCGCCACAGCGAAACTCCGGTCCGCTAATGATTGGCAGTTGGTTTTTATGGTGTCGAGTTGCCAGCCCGATGCCCAACCTTCAGCGAAGGCACACCCATTCAACACATGTCTTTTGAATGCCCACTCGACCGCAGAGAGGACATGCAGACTCCACACAGAAGGCACTCCCAACCCAAGCTGAGAATCGAACGGGAGAACCTCTTGCTGTGAGGCAACAACAATGTCTTCTAATTAGCCATCTAGCCTGATTGGGATGTGATTGTATGTGTGGGCACCTGAGAGACAAATTCTGCTGCTGTCAATAACCATTTTGTTAATCACACGAAGTGGCAGTAAGTGCTACCAATTCACATATTTATCTGGCCTGCGTGTTACTTCAATAAAATTTAACTCTGGGTATTTACTGATCATCAAGTTATTTGACATATCAACTCTTCAACAGATCAGTGACTTCAGTTTTATTTAGGTGCTTAAGTCTAAGGGAAGTACAGATTACAAATCATTGATAAATAAAGTACAGTGTACTGCAAATTTTGAACAAACACCATGGTTGGTTAATGACCTGTGCAGTAGTCAACTCCCAGCATCTTAAATCTTCATTTGATTCAGTTGTTTTAGCTTGTCATGCAAGTTAAAGTCATTTGGGTGCAAAATAATTTAATACATATTTTGCCAGATTACTACCCTAAACTAAGAGGCCCTAACACATTTAAGGTGCTACCAACAGTCCCCAGTGGTGTCTAGTAGGAGAATTGCCACCTGTCCCTCATTTCACAGGATAATACAGATCTACAAAGCTGCATCCTACAAAAGACACAAAGATGGCAAACATCATCATACTATTTCAAGAGGAAAATATTTCCTAACTTCCCCTAAGTATCAGAAACAACTAAAATACAACACTTCAAATAACTTAAATGATGTTAAACAATAGAAACAGCTAACATTCAATACTACCGTGCCTTCTGTAGTGATAATAAAATGAAGAAAGTCTGCTTTCTTGAGTTTATCCAGCAAAACTTCAGGACTCATTAAGCAATATCATGCTTTTGGCATCTAAAAATGTGACACCCATAGCTAACAGTACTGCAGCAGCCTGGTATTTGAACTTTATGCAGCAAATGCTTCATGATAAGAATTTATCGGGTATTACAAGAAAATGTATCTGGCACCAGGAAGATAGACTGTAGTAGCATATTAACAGTATTACCCAGTATAAGGGCCTAAACCTCACTTGCAGTATGAATTGGACATGTTGGAGGGACAGGTATGTATCTCAGGGTTTACTATCAAATGACTGAAAATCAAAAGACTGAATTCCTAAAAGAATGAAAATTCAAAATATTGAATGATGAAATTTGCTCCTTCTCCACTGTTGTGTGATCTTGGAGTTGGTATATATGTATTTAGCAGGGGGTACATGAGGGGAGCAGGGGGGCTTCCCTCTTGCATTAAAAATGTATTCAGTATTTTGAATTTTCAGTCTTTTTGAGATTCAGTCTTTTGGTTTTTCAGTCATTTGATAGTAAACCATATCTCAGAGACTACCCTATCTGTGAAACAGACTTCACATCCATGTGGAACAGAGTTCTTCTCTAACCCAAGTCATGTGTAATGCGGACCAGTGGATACGGAATTGGAAATTTGCCCCTAGACTGGCAACTATGTCTCCAGTAGATAGTAGCATCCTGCAAATGCTTGACCACCCATGCCCAAGCCCACACATAACTCTTAAAATAACTGTAGGGTATCGAAACTTGTCAGATACATTTGGGAAGCATGGTTAGGCCTAACTCCCCCTGGGGTTCTTAGCCATGAAATCACCTATGAACCTATGATCCTATATTTTAAGAAATAAAACATTGGGGGGGCAATCATGTCTCTCACTTCCCCTTTTACAGCTCACATTATAAGGGTCATTCATACCCTATAAAATTATTACTATAGTGTGTATAGTTTAATTGTAATTGCATTGTTAAAGTTCTTTATCCTTATGTCAAACAATGGGGGGGAGGGGTGATATTAAGAAATGTTAGTTACTTAATGCTAATAGGTCTTTTCTGCTGTAGTCTAATGGTGATGCAGGACTAAACAATGGTTCAGAGACATGCAAGAGCCACGTGAAGCAAAATCTCATTAGTGAGTCATTGGCATGTCCCTGAATCAAACACTTAACAGGCACACACAACAGAAACAACAACGACAATAACTCAGCCTCGTAGTTCTTACCTGCAGCAATACTAACAGTCCCACTACTGGCATTTATTAGCTTGTCTTTGAATCACTGTAGAATGCTATTTCAGTTTGCATTAGCCATCCCCCTGAGCTGAAATATTTTGCATAAGGCATTATTCAGTGCTATCAAGGGAAGGCTTATAGGTTCATAGGTTCATAGGTTTATACTAGGCTATCTGCCCTAAGGCATTTATAAGCCTAGCCCAAATTTTTGTGGCTTACGCCACCCCTTATATGAAAAAATACTGTGCCCATTAGTTTGTTGTGCCTCTGTCCAGCAATGGCACAGAGATGATTCCCGGGGTAAACCTACGATCTCCCATCCACAGGTCAAGATTTCTCTTGAACAGAGCCAGCGAGGTGCTCTGCCTCACATGGACCGGGATTTTATTCCACAGCATAGGGAGTCCCTGAGTGATAAATCTATCCCTCCAGCACGTCCTATTTATATCTGTGCTAAGGTTTAAGTCACTTGCTCTAGTGGTTTTGGTGGATTTGGATTTTTTGAGGTGGAGCATGTCCATTAATTCCGGGTTGGACATGGCCTTGTATGTCAGGCACATGTCACCTCTGAGCAGACGGTATGCGACTGAATAGAGCTGGAGTTTCTTCAATCTGGCAGCATATGACAGATTTTGGAGTCCCTTTATCCTTTTGGCTTCATACCATTTATCAGTTTTTGAATCACTCCTTTATGATGTGCCATGCAATCCTGTCAAAAACAGAGCTGTGCAGTGCATTGCATATTTTTGAATACCCTACAGATTTTTAACACAGATTTCAATTTAGTGAATATTTTGAGGGTGAAGTTTCTATTTTAAACACTCATTATTGTTTCATTGGCAGTTTACCTTCTGCCTAACAGCCATGGTAGGTTTTGCTTTGTCAGCATTCACAGGACTAAAATCTAGAGCTGCAGCTATTTGAACTGGTGCTGTGGACAGTCCAGCAGGATGATACCTTTTCAACCCAAAGTTGAGGATCCCAAAAAAAAACCATCAAAAAAACAAACAAACAAAAGTCAGTCTTCCAATCCTCTGAACTGTTGAAGAGAACATTAGCTAAACCCTTGCTACAGTTACAGTGCCAGCCAGCCACTGACACACACACACACACACACACACACACACACACACACACACACACACACACACACACACACACACATTAATTTGAATCAGTGAATGCTGGCAATGCCAGTACTGTATTTCTGTCCAACTAGAATTCTTGATTACACCACTAGAGCAGCCACCCTTTTTACTATCCCCTAAGTACAGGTGTACTAAAGACAGTTTAGTATTCGATACTAAGACCCTGCTAGGATTTGCTGTTTAAGTCCCTTTTTTAATTCCATCTGTTGTATTAAAAATTATCTCCACTTAGAAAACTATGTTCCTAATTGTGTATTCAGTGCTGGGAGGAGACAGTGATGACAGCAGGATCTATAATGTGAAGTGCATGGTTTAGCAACAGTGAATGCCTGGAGATGTGCAATGAGGGTTTGCCTATGGCTGGCATGGTTTGATCATGAGGCTTTCAGACACTACAGCATGGTAGATGCAGCTGAATGCAGGTGAATCCATATGTCAAGCATTCACATGTGGTACCATGCTGTTGCTGCACCACTAGGTAAGCCAATCAGGCTCCAATGTATCAGTAAGAGTTCCCATCTGAGACAAGAAAACCACTTGTGTGTTTTTTTTTCAGATGTCACAGTATATAGTAATGGTCTATACAGCTAACATAGGCAGTAGCATATCTCACTGTGGCATAGCAGTGCATGTAACCTGCTAAGTGTTTTGGCTATGGTTGGTATATATGTGTCAGTTCAGTGCATTGAGCTGATAATGTATTCAGGTAGCACTGCACAACTGTAAGTGTTGTGATGTCTACAGTATTTGAAATAACACTTCATAGTTCCTGATACTTCATTTATATATTACTGCTCTGTAAGCATTTTACAGAATAGCTGTGTTATAGTTGCTGCTTGGAGGCTCCAATGAACAATGTTGTACAAGCTAAGATGTTTCAGTGAATTTCTCAAAAACTGTAAATGACAGGAATGCCAAACTTTGTGAGATTTGTTTAGGTGATGTACATCAAGAAAGGGTTACATTCTTTAAGTTTGGTTAGGTCTTCTTGAGCAGTGACTGCAATAGATACAAGAAACATCCTATGGACTTTTGCCAGTATACACTGTGGTGCACAGATAGTCACATGAACTGTATGTGGTACTTCACTCTACCTTGTGGCACTCAAACTAACTTAAATTAAGTACTGTTTTCCAGATACAATAGTACATGTGATTTAGAAACTACCGATATCCAAATCAGACTCTAGAGTGTTTTTGAAATGCTTCCTGTTTGGCATATATTGTATACCTAGTTGCATGCATCATGGGAGTTGAATCTTGTTCCATGGCTTCAACCTCATAAGTGCTGTCCTACACCTCATTTCTGTACATGAGTGATATGTTGCTTGGATGCCATGGTCTATCAAGTTATGCATTCAATATCACATGATGATCATATGCCACAAGCACAGAATTACACAGATCACATAGTTTGTCTCCTGTCTATGTATCTCTGTGTATCTATGCACCTGAACTGCCCTCTTAGAATGTCAGACATCATCTTCATGACCTCCATTGTTTGACACTGGCCCTTAACTACAATGTGGGGGGATTGCATATCAGTGGTGTGAGCAGTGGGTGCAAAGGATACAAAGCTCATCTGCAAGACAGAAGGTCTGTATGAGTCATGCACAGATGACACATGATCTTATATATGGGTAAGTAGTAGCCAGGTTTTGTGCTGCTGTCTACAACCCCATCTATGTGTCTTTTTCTCAATATCTACATTTTTCTTCTCTGGTACTGCAAGGAGCACATAGTATATGAGCTAGCATCTACACATATGACATATGTCTTGTACCTGTAGATAAAACATGGTAAGCATGCTCTCTTATCTTGCATGATATCCTTGTTATGTCACTTTACTGCCATTAATATGTTATCCCTTAGATATCTGTGCCCATGACCATAGCTATTAGAATGGCATACTCTGGCATACTCTACAGCAGTGTATCCCTGTGGCAGTCTTCCCTGGGTAAATGCCTGGCACAGCACTTTTCCATATATAACCACTGAGAATACTTGAGGAGTGTTGCACATAAGACATATGAGATGATGCCATCACTTCTGCTCAGTAGCTGACATTTCCTTAAGTGGTGTCCATCACAGTTACTGTAATTCATCACCTGTAGCCCTGATGGCACTGTGATTACTATACAGGTTCAATATAAGATGAAAATAGCACTGCCATTGCTCCTGTTATGGACAGTTTTTATGCAGTGGAAATAAGTTCATGGAATATCAGGAATTGTTACATGTTCTTTCACATCCCACAGCTTATAGATGATGACTGCATCTTGTACTCAATTTGTTGATACCTGTGAGATGTGCAGAACATTCCTTGTGAGCTTGTTAGATGTCCCACTGACTTAGGTGTTTTTCATGTAAAGAGGTCATGGCCACACAGCACGTCACACATCCTGTACAGGGTTATTCTGTCTGCACTATACCATTCTGAATTATTTCACACTGCAGTCCACAATAATCTGCCTCTGAATTGTCTGTACTGTGAGTAGTGTCACTGAACATGCTGCATGTACAGCCATGACCTGAGAACCATACAGTCTGGCTACACACACCACAGTAAATGGAAGCACACTTGCTTTGCTATCTATAAGCCCATCACTTCTCACGCTGCTGCTTCTTGTTTACATGTAACTATATACTGTATTTCATTATGTACTATAATTTATGAGCTAAAAGCATAGTATGTGTGACACCCGCCCCCTGGCCCAGCAATCAAGGAGCCTCAATCCTATCCTCACTACTAACACCAGAGAGGGAGTCTCATATATGAGGAAAGGATAACAAATACCCACAGTAAAGTGCAATTTCCCTTAAGAGCACACAGAGATCACAGTCAGTCCAGGGCTGGTCGCTCCCATGTTCTCCAGTTCTACAATAAGACTCCCCACTGGCACAGTTATAGGGTCCAGATCTCAGCCTAGTGGGCAAGCTAACACCTCTAGCACCCTCTCTGTCCAACCAGTGCTTCATGTCCCTGCCCAAGTAGCTGACATACGCACACATGCACTTTGAGAAGAGGTTATACAACCACACAGACACTCCTGGGGAAGGCTAGCACAGTTTCTCCAGCTGTGCCCCTTTCTCCTAGACTGTATGGTAGTACCAACTGCCACCATCCACTAATATTTACCAGCTACTCCAAAGCCCTTAAAAGGGTGTCCAATTATTACTGTGCACTTTAATTGTCCAATTGGTAGTGTGACTAATCAGTCAAGACTTATTTGGAGTGACTTGGAAAGTAAACTCTATAAATATGCAATGTACTCTAGAGCGTAACTTATTTCGACACAAACCAGCCACAGTTAAAAGATTTAAAAATATTTAATAATAAATAATCAAAACCACAACACAATACTTTCTACTACACAGTCAGTGCTAGTCAATTGTTCAGAGATCACACAGAAATACTTAAAATAAATCAGTAGTACAGTTCTGACATCACAGAAAAACACTTAGTCTAATCTTTCTAATTTTCTAGCTATTGCTAAAAGAAAAGACGTCTAAAATAACTTACATAGAGCATAAGGCAGTGCTGAGTTGGATGTTCAAGACAAAAATGCTTAATGCCTTCTGATTCTCTCTGTTTAAATTGATATTGCAGTTCTGATGAATGAACGTTACATCATATTTTTACACTTTCCTGGTGTTCCTAGGCTACACATTAACTGCATTTACATTCTTAACATCTCCCTTTTGTTATCTTGCAGCTGGTCAGGAACAGAGCAATAAAAATAAATTTGCATGTTTAAATCTAGCAATTTAACTCTTGGTTAAAACAGTATAAATAATTTCTTCATCTAGACTTTTTGGCACCACTGCTACTTCAAAGGGTCACTACATGCTTTACTTTGGTCAGTAGAGTGCACTGTTGTCACATTTATTTCCAGTTTCACATGTAACAGTATTTCTTTACATTTAAGATAACAAGCCTGTAGTTTACATTCATATTTACAAGTGACAGAATTATCTGCAAAATTCTATCTGGCTAGGCTGGCTGCCTTCACCCTTCTCTACCAGTCTTCACAGTATGCTCATGCAAACTTGAATGTTATGCTGCTTCATTTCCATCAATGATGTCTTTGGTGACACATGTTCCTTTTGGTTTGTGCTTCTAAATTACACCTTGTGCAAGAGGAGTTCAGGAATCACAGCAGCATTATAAATCACTGTCTTTACTACAGTTCTCTTATGTTTAATGCACCCTGCTAATGAATGCAAGCTTTATTTTAAATTAACATTTTTTCAGTTAATGTTTCATATTTTACTTTGACATTAAGCATCAACCTATCAAGAAATATCAGTCCTGTACTTTGCTCCATGCTCATTTAAAAAATTAAAACATGTATTTTCTAAACATGATTAGAAAATGTATATTTGTTACTCTTCAGATTATGCTGGGTAGTAAGATGTATATACTATGGAAATTATAATTTTATTTTAACTTGATACTGTCCGAGACATTTAAAAAAAATGTTTCTAAAAGCAAGGTAACTCCATAAAGTATGATTTGAAATGCCTTGGATGCATAGTCTAGAAATGCATATCATACTACGTATTCATATGAATCAGCAATTTTTCCACATGGAACTTTCATTAAAATAGTCAAGTGCAAATGGAGATGATATATTGTATGTTGTTTCATAATTTATATGTTATACTGAGGCATTTACCCCAAGTGCTGATTTAGTAACTCCCTTCTATCCCAGATAGCACTGTTTTCCCCCTTCTTCTCCACATAGCCAGGGGCCATCACTAAACGTTATCTCACAAAGTAGACTTACTCACATGGAAAAAGGGAACTCTGATACACTCCAGCTTGCAGGGTCTCGACCTGAAGGTTTGGTTGATAGAATTTTAATACCTTTTAGATAGAAAATTTTCAGGGGACATGCTGCAGGTACTCCAGGAGGTAAGGAAATCTACCACTAAAAAATTCCATATCCCCAAATGGAAGGCATTTTCTATTCAATGTTTCAAGAAGAACGAGGACCTATTTCAAGCAAGGACTCCCCTTATTATATCTTACTTGTGTGCGTTTCTTAAATATGAACTAGCCTACTCTTCCACCAAGTATACCTAGCTACTATTTCTACCTGCATGCTTTTAGACCCACTTTTACATTCCAGGATCAAAGTCAAACACTATCTGAGTCCCATATCTAAATCCTCTCAGGAGGGCAGTTCCATACCCATGGGATATGAATTTTGTGCTGGAAAAACTTACTTTGGCTTTCAGCTGGGAGCCAGTGTTCCACTGAAATTCTGTACATAGGAAACAGTCTTACTGGTTGTTGTTACCTTTGCTAGAAGAGTTTCTGAGCTTCAAACCCTTATGGCTATTCCTCTTTCCTTATCTTTCACAAGGGTATGGTCTTGTTAAGGGCTAATTCTTCATTTATACCTATGGTGGTAAATGAACTATGAACCAAACAAAAATGTAGACTATCTAAATGAACTGTCTCTCAACCATGCCAGCCATTTACCCATTTTCTTTCCTAATCCACAAAAAAATGGTGCAAGATTCCTCTATTCCTTGGGTGTGCACATACAACTGAGACTCTTCTTGAACAAGACAAATTCTTTCAGGGGAAAAAAAACAGGTTTTTGTCTCCATTCAAGAGAGAAGGCTGGGTAACCCTGTCTCCAAACATCTATATCAAATTGGATTGCCATATCCACTTACTTTTGTTACTCCTGCCATGGCAAATCCCTGCCTTCACTCACGAAGTCTTATTTCAAAATATCTATCTCTTTATCTGGAGCCTTCTTCAAACACAGTTTTCCAGGTCCATTCTTGAGATGGTTACCTGGTCATCAGTTCACACTTTTACTAAACATTGCAGAGGAGATACATTTCCTAGAACTAGAACCTCCTTTGTTAGATCTGTACTGCTAGGTCTAGTAGACAGCACTCCTGCCTCTGATTCATCTACCCTTGACATCCTCTAGTTTTAGGAATCATCCATCAGTTTTGGATACTGCAACAGTGATCTAAGGAAGGCAGAACTGCATCATGGTGAAATGGGGCCCTAGGTAGATTAATGGACCAGGTGCCCCTCCCCCTGCATCCATTACATTGTCCCATTAATTGGCTGTCTTCCCAGTTACAATAAATACTGTTCAAACCTATCAGTATGCATACTATTTTATTCTTTATGTTTACAATGAATACAAAGATTTGGATTTAATTTAAAAAATTTATTTAAAATTTTACAAACAAAAAAGCATGGACAGTGATTTTGTAAACAAAACAAAACATTCACACATTGAAAACAGACTTGGCATGTGAAATAGCAAACTTGTCTCAAAACTCACATTTAGTGAAAATGTATCAGGCAACCCATTAAACTACAAGAGATATACTGGGATTTATACTCAAATAACATATAGTGAAGTGCTAATTAATGCATATATGAAGAGTTTAGGAATTCAAAAGACAAATGTGTAACACAACCACTCAAACACTATAAAACGCCTGGGACAGACCACGGGAAACAAGTGTCCCTTTTCAGAAACAGCCCAGGAGTACTGTTTGGTGAAGTAACTTGGCAGAGTCACACAGAAAGCATATGAATTCTGAGGAGAATCTAATAATGTACTACAAGAAATATTTCTTTAACAGCTCATTCACATATCTGCACTAAGTGCTAGATAAACAGTTGCCACCCAAACATAATGCACTCCACACCTGTGTGACTGCAAAAAAAAAAAAAAAAAAAAAAGCTGAATTAAAAAATATATTCATAGTTAAAACATAAACATTAAACTTACAGATTCATGCCATTCAATTTATTAACAAGCAAATAGTAAACACACTGCTAATGTTAAGGAAACCAGGGATCACATCCAAAGAACATGGCTCACGTGAGGATGCTCCTGTTTACTACAATAAATTTCCTTCATTTACACCATAACTCCTCTGGTTCACAGACACTAGTTACTAGCCTTGTAGTCCAGTGTTACCCCAAATTTCCAGTTTCCCCGAAACATTGTCTACAATAAATGACATGCTCAGGACCAGGACATAAATATGAGGCAAAATTATAGATGCTCTGCAAGACTGGAGACAAATAAAAGCAGGCCATTCTAGAAGTTATCAGAACAATAGGTTTTGCATCAATGTTTATGCTGTGAACCACAAAAAAACAACTGTGAAATGCTAATAACTGACACTGATTAACTGTAATCCTCCGCGATTTAATAAAGAAAAACAAAGAAGCTAATAGAGGTGTGGCAGCAGGTGTGGAGGAATTAGGGTTCCTGTCTACTGTAGCCAAGGGATAAGGTTTGAGTATGAACAAGTCATTTAACTAAACAGCCCTCACTAACTGGGGCATTACACACACACACACACACACACACACACACACACACACACACACACACACACACACACACACACACACACACACACACACACACACACACACACACACACACACACACACACACACACACACACACACAGGCACATAGACACATACATGCACACACACACACAGCATTCTAGACCTTGTACCTGATTCTCATCTTGTCCTCCTAATGCACAAAAACATCATTCTGGTTCTCATCCTCTTAATGCACAAAATATTCCAGTCAAGTTTCTCTGCTCATCTTAAAATGCTGCTAAGCCAAAAAAATCCAGTTGTCAAGTCTTAGTGGACAAAATTGTGTTTTTTATTAGAGCACCTGCCTGCCTGCTGCAAGATTATCTCATTCCAGTTGTTCCATGTGTTCTCACATCAGTCTGATTTGATTAAAAGCTGAAACTACCAATGAAAGTGTCAAGAGCTTTTGCATATGAGTAGGAATCAGGACATCGTAAAGCAACAGTACTGGTTTGCTGGTCAGACACAGAGCAAGAATGTAATTATAATGTTGTAGGCACCCTACCCACCACTGGGTCCCAGGCAGCTGCCTAAGTCACCTAGTGCTGGATCCAGCCCTAAATGAAGGATAGTAGTACAGTTGTGTAGGAACATCCCATGTCAGTAAATGTCCTGCTTATCATTATTGCAGTACTGCTTCCCCCTTTTTCAATTGCTATTCCTTTTCTGGACCCTCTTAGCCTTAACAGACCAAAGGGGGATAATCAATAACCATATGAAATGTTAGGGCACACTAGACTGAGAGTCTCTAAACATGGGAAATGAATGGCCAAAAAAGTCGACTTAAAAATACAGAGTCTGAAATGGCCTCTTCTTAGAATATTCCCTTTTATCTGTGGTGTGGTGATCTAGAAGTTAGTATATATACATTCTGGGGTGTGTGCTGGTATTGTTCCCCCATATTCGTGGTGCAGGTGGGTTGTATCGCTGCAAAAAAAGACGTTTATAGGAGAAGAGCAATGTTCAAGATTTGCTCTTCTCCTGGATTTTCAAGCTTTTCTCTTCAGTTTGTGGGCATTCGAAGTTATGAATGCCAGCATTTTACTAGGGAGCCAGATAATCACCTTTCTACCTTCCCTCTTAGCTGTAATACTCCTTATTGATGGTCCTCAGGTGCCTCCAGGGTCTTCTGGATAGTCTGAGGATCACATGCTCATACGTCCGCTTACGTACCCCTATGTCCATGGGCTGAGTTCATAGTCAGATGTTTCTGTCATCCAGATGGTTTGGTTCTTGCTACACCAGATGGAAGTCAGATTACCTCAACTGGATAACCCATCTTAGAATACCACAGCAGTGATCAGCAGAAAATGTACTGTTATGGTAAAGTGTTACAGAAATGTACTTTCGATTGCAGGAGGAAGTTTATTACATGATTTTGAAAGGTGTTTCGTAATGCATCTGTCTTATTTCTTCTACCATTGATATTTAGTTTTTTTACTAGATTCCATGATCTGATGTTAGTTTCCCCAGCATTACCTTCCAGGGATATACTTCAAGTAGAAATGTATAATTTATTTATATCTATCTATCTATATTTGCATACATATATATATATATATATATATATATATATATACACACACACACACACACACACACACACACACATAGATAGATTGACTACAAAAAAGGCAGAAATGTAAGTAGTAGCACAGAGCGGTTCAGATTAGTTACATAGAAAAAATGTATATAGCAACATTCTAGTAAACAAGCAGAGTGTAATGTTCATTATATACATTAGTTTCTAAAATGAGTCAATTTTCAGTAATTCTGTAAGAAGAGAAGAGAAGTGGAAAGGAGATAGGTATGGTGTGTTAGGTGATATGTCCTGTGTTGAAGCAGGAGAACTTGGCTTAGATAAATAGGTGCTTTTTGAACTGTATCTTTTTATTTGGAAAAAGTGTTGATTTCCTTTAGGTCAATGGAGGGAGCCTGCCAAAGAGCAGATGCCTAAGAGAAAAATGCATGTATAGTGCTGGGGAGTTTTCTTATAGGGATAATGAGAGTTGGTGTGACTTGTGAGTAGTGTCTCAGGTTGTAAAAGTACAACCTTTGAAGAGAGAGACAATGGAGAGACCACAAAGGTTCCTCACAAGGAAAATTCAAGGTCTTCAGCATCTCTCCTATGAAGATCATCTGAAAATCACTGTCACTTTATTCTGTTTCATACAGATCAGAGGTGATCTCTACCTTGCATATAAGTCAATCTTTGGCCCTACTTTATCGGAAATGCATATCTGTAAGTCAAATGGTACATGGGTTACTTGCTCTAATGGTCTTAACCTGGTATGTGACATTAATGGAACCTACTGGAGGAATAGATTTGTCTCCCAGACATTACCACACCATTGGTACAGGCTCCCACTTCATGTTAAGCAGAGCACCTCATTAGCCCTCTTCAAACACAATCTGGGCAATTGGATGGTTAACCGTAAATTCCGCCCAGGGGTTCCACCTATGTCCCTCTTGGATATGAGTGATAGGTGCTGATCATGGAAATATGGGTATAACTTGGCTAGGCTTGTAAGGGCCCTAAGGTCATTAGCCTAGTAACTTCCTATGATCCTATGAAGTTTAGCTTTAAGAGGAGGAAAAGCCTGGAGATGGAGTAGTTTGTAGAGTTGAGATCCTAACAGTAGCTAGAACTTTGTATTTTGGGTAGCTATTTGGCATTTTTAGAGTATTACAGTAATAATCTCCAAGAGGTGAGTTTTTAATGAATCAGCAGCTGCTGTTGAAGATTATCTGGAATGTGGTGGCATTTTTTGGAGCTGGATGCGATAATGGGTAGTCCATATTCTAGCTAAGAGAGGAGATTTCCTTTACCAGTAGCTGCTCTGACTGGTTGATATGGAAATGGGGAGATACTTTTGGCCCAGAAGAGGAGTAAGTTTATTTTTTGCACTCACTCTGTCTATGTGAAATCGTAGTTGAGATATTGGTCAAGCCATAATCCATGGTAACTGAATTTAGAGGCTATTTCTATGGCTTGATTGTGTAAGTCAAAAACAGTGAAGGAGTCAGGTGCTTGGTGAATTTTCAGTGGAATTCCAAAAACATGGCTTTGATCTTGAAGGGACTGAGAAATAATGTATGAGCCATTGGTGGAGCTCATGTAAGTCTGACTTGAGTTGGGATTGAATGATAGTGTGAGAGTGGCTTGATCTGCAAATGATCATGTCATCATCAGCAGTAGCAATGCTAGGGCAGGGCGAATTGGGCAATCACCCTGGGTGCTGCCTTGTGCAGGGGGCAAAACTTCGCCTGCATCAAATAAAAAATATATATTTTAATCATTTTTTTTTTTTATTTCCCTTTAAGGGAAACAACAATGCATATGTCAAAATGGACATGCAAGACACTCCTGCATGCCTCCTGCCTCCATTTACATCATCTTGCATGGGCACTGCCCCCAAAAGGACCTACGATTGGCTGTGCAGGTAGCAGGATTAGTGCCACAGTGCAATAAAGACAGTCGCTCTCTGGGATATATCTTTGGTGGCCAAAGGGATTTCTGTTGTCAAAGAAACAATATCTCTCAGCGCACTGTAGGCGCATTTATTTATAAAAAAAATTCAAGGCTTGGACAAACGTGGCTAAATTCATTGACAGGGTCGAGTTGATCAATTCATCTGTGAAATAGAACTGCTAGGTGACAGCAGCAACAGAAGAGGCTAGGTAAGAGGGCAGAATAAAACAAACAAGTAGTTAGTAGGGTTATTTACTCTGCTGCTTGGGCATACAATTGGCAAAGTTGACTAAATAATGAAGTGATTGTTGGAGGGAACCATTTCATTCTGGTATCATTTTGTGTTTTGTGTATATATGGACAAAGTCGATTCGAACTATTGAAGGCATCATTGGGTGAAGTATTTCATTTTGGTGCTTGTGCATACATACATGGACAGACAGACTGCTGAAGGGTTCATTGGGGAAAATGTTTCATTTTGGTGCTGTGCATATATGCATGAATGGACAGACTACAAAAGGTGTCATGGGAGAAATTTTTAATTTTGTTGCTTGTGCATACATACGTGGATGAACAGACTACTGAAAGGGTAACTGAAGAGGATGTTTCATTTTGGTGCTTGTGCATACATACATTCACAGACTACTCAGGGGGTCATCATTGACAGACTACTGAGGGGGTCATAGGACACGATGCATACATGGACAAACAGCTGAAGGGGTCATTGGGAGGGGTATTTCATTTTGGTGCTTATGCATGCATCCATGGATGGACAGACTACTGAAGGGTTTGTGGGTGAGGAGTGTTTCATTTTGATGTAATTTGGGTGCTTGTGCATACATAGACAGACAACCAAAGCCTGAATGAGTATTTGGGGGAAATGTTCCATTTTCATGTCATTTGGTGCTTATGTGTATACATGGACAGACAACAACTGAAGGGGTCATTAGGGAAAATGTTTCATTTTGATATAATTTGGTGCTTATATACATATATGGACAGACTACTGAAGGGGTCGTTAGGGAAAATGTTTTGTTTTTGTGCTTGTGCATACATGAACAAACTACTGAATGGTTTATTGGGGGAAATGATTCACTTTGCTTTTCACCTGAGCAATGTCTTGTATTTTAGCTTGAATAGTAATTGTTCAATAGTACACAACACCCTGGAGAATATGATTGTTTGTCCACTAGTGTTAAAACTTCATGCAACAAAACTATGATGTTATTCAGTCATGCTTACTTTTAATATCTCTGTGGCTTCTTTAAATTGCTAAAGCTGTGTTGGGTTTTGTTATGCATCACATGGCAGTTAAATGACTATCTCTGAAAATGCGTTAAACTTTCAATAAAATCTCCTGCTTGGACATGCTTTTGAGCCTGGTTGTCTCTTTTGTTTTTGTCAAGGCATTTTTTCCCACCACTGTTCATACAATTATTTATTTATTTTTTGCTCTGCTGGGGGGGCAGATGACCGTCTTGCACTGGACTCCAAATGGCCTAGCTACTCCTCTGATTATCAGCTTAGAGGATGAGTGGGAGTTGGGAGAGATCAAAAGAAAGTCTGTCAATGAATATAGAGAATAGGAAGGGGGCAATAATGGATCCTTGTGGTACATCATCATTGATAAGAGTTGCAGATTCTGATTAGGAAGATCCTACTTTAACTTTGAAGTGTCTGTCAGTGAGGACTTTCTTAAACTCAAGAATGCTTTCTGGATTAATGCTAATTTCAGTTAAGTTGTTTAGGAGAAGATAGTGGTCAGTAAGGTCAAAAATATTTGTCAGGCCTATAAACAGGGCACATGTAAGGAGGCTTCTATCAGTGTTTTGCATTATGTCAACAGTTAGAGACCAAAGTACCATCATAGTACTTTGTCCAGACTAGAATCCATGCTGTTTGGAGTAGAGCACTATACTGCTGTATGCCAGGAATGAGTTGGGTGTCGATTATTTTTTCTAGAAATTTGCCCAGAGTTGGAAAGATGGACATCAGATGGATGTGACAGGTTATCTTTTGGGTTGGTTTTGGTTTGTAAATGGTTTAATTTGAGCAGTTTTCCAAATCTGTAATATGATGTTTTGTGTGTAACAAACATTATATATGTGTGTGAGAGGAAGGCATAGGTGATCCTGGCAATGATATATGAACCAGAGATTTATGTTGTCAGATCCAGGAGAGATGTGAGTGGGAATATATTTGAGTAGACCAGAGACTTCTTTGGGATGCGTGCCTTTGAAGCAGAAAAAGAAGATGAATAGTAGTGGGATAGTTAATTCATGATGTGTGTGGAGGATGTGAAGATGAATAGTAGTGGGGTAGTTAATTCATGATGTGTGTGGAAGATGTGAAGATTATTGATGGGAGATTTCTAAATTCTTTAAGAAAATCTTCCAGAGAATGTTTTGTTGTGCCACATTGAATGGTACTTTGCAGAAAGAGGATCACAAGGAAGTTTTCTTTCTGAAAGAAGGTTAACTTATTTCCAAAAGTATTTGGGGGAATGTAAGAGAGTAATTAAGAGAGTAATTAGCTTCTTCATTTGAGGATTGCTTTTATGCCCCCTGATGGACTATTAGCTAGGTTACGTAAGGCTATAAAGTAGGCTCAATTCTCATTGGGTGGGGGTAGTTTCCCTTTTTGCCATGCTTCATCCTTTAACATGAAAGGATATCTCACATTGTATTTCAGATTAAGCAGAGATTAATCTTTAAGTGTCCTAGAAGAAGTACAGTTTAATGACAGTACCTGATGTCTTTCCAGATAGTTCAGGTTTTCAGGCCCTGTGATTTTTCTAGTAATTAGTTGTTTTTGGTGGTTTGTATGATACAACAAAATACAGATTTGTATATATTAAGGGTGAAGTCAGTGAGGTATGAAGTGGTAAGATGGTCTCCGAGGAATGTCTAGACATGCCCTTCAGAATTAGGTTACAGGGCATGTTTTACCAGCTTTGGCATATACACACTGGACAAAGTTTAAATTGTCATCTAATATTATCTTTAAAGATGGTGCCAGTTTTTAAGATCTGACCATTTATTTTGCAATTATAACTCAGGTTTTGCCAAGTGTCTTACTACTACATTTATTGACATTAGAGATGAGGTTTAATACTGCACAAGTTATGCATTTTTATGGACCATCTCAAAATTTTTCCTGAAGTAACTATCAGAATATTTGGTTATCAGGAGCCTGTTTTCCACAAGTGTATCCAGGAAGAACAGCATATGAAAAGAAGTGTGCCCATTACAGAGCCCTGAAGAATACTGGTAATCCCCATAGATAGCAGATAGCTCCCACTATGACTTGCTGTATCTTGTAGCTGACCCAGTATTTTGTCCACTGAGTGATACCTGGACTAACATTTAATGCAAATGCACCTAATCTGTCAAATGCTCTCTTATACAAAATAGTGTCAGATACCTTAGTGGGGGGCTAGTTCAGTAGTATGCACTGCCAGTCTTTCAAGTGCTACTCTTACCTCTTTAAAGACTGACACAAAATTAAAAGGGAATGACTTTAACTAAGCAGTAGTGTTTCATATCTAACTGTAATATAAGAAGGTCTCCTGTGTCATTTTAGATAAACTACATGGTGTTTCTGTTTAAGATTTTACATAGAATATTGGTCAGGCTGATGATTTTGAAATTGTTTGGATCAGCTGTGACATCGCAGCCCTTTAAAAAGTTGGTGCTACCACATACTGTTGCCGTAGATTAGGGATCTGCCCACATGCTAATATTTTGTTTAACATGAGTGATAGAGGTTTCTTTTCTTCTATATTGTATAGGAAACTAACAGGTGCATTCCCTGGTCCCCTTGAAACTATAGCTTAATATACCAAGTTCATTGTCTGGTACATATAAAACTTATGGTTTTTTTAGTGTGTGTGTGTGTGTGTGTGTGTGTGTGTGTGTGTGTGTGTGTGTGTGTGTGTGTGTGTGTGTGTGTGTGTGTGCGTGTGTGTGTGGCAGCGTTTATCTGTCGGTATGTAAGGTCTGTCTTCTTTTGCTTATTGAGAAGGGTGTAGAAAATTTTTCATCATGTATGTTTGTTTACCCTACGGTTGTATGATGATTTCATTATTTATTGATGACATGTTACATTCGCAGTTTTCCAATTGCAGTTTTCTTATTTAATCAATAAATGCCTTATTATTGCTTTCAGCCTCTGAGATCAAGCTGGGTAATTAGGTCTGAAAGATTTGCTAAATAAGTAGTTGATGCACTTAATTAAGATTTACTTATATAAATAGAGTAATCTTTGACAGGTAAACTGACTCTTTTTCTGAATTGTACACCTTTTTAAATTTGTGATTTCAGCTACATTTTTTATTTACTTATTTATGTCTTGCCAGAATGTTTTCATGAATGCAGGAGATGATAATATCATATAATTCATTTATAGTATCCTGAGGCAGATCTAGCTGGGGTATGAAAGAACCACTGATTCTGAAGGATGAACTATAGGACACCCTCAAGTACTAAAGTGTGCACCCCCACCCTCCATTGCTACATAGGTTGCTAAAAGACCTTTCAAGATAGGGCTAGATCAGAAAAAGAATGAATCTCAGTCATACGGGTGAGGCGAGTCAAACTATTATTACACAATGCTGGAAAAAAGAAAGGCTGCAGATGTAATTTGTTGCGATTAAGAGAAAGGACCTGTCCAACATGCTTTGAGCTGAGACATTGAGCTAAAGCTGCAGGAAACTATCATTTAGGTTTGTGCAGCACTATATATGTTTGACTTGTGAGGCACTGGAAATGAAGCCAAGACACAAAAACAGGTTCCGAAGTTTTAAGAAAGTGAAAGTCATTTCCCTGCCAAAAGCAACTACCTTAAGATTTTACATACTGCAATGAATTGTCCTCAAGGAAGAAGTCAGCTATAGCAAGGTCATGCTTGCACACAGAAGCTAGGTCAGTGCCTGTCATACATTTTCAAGAGGTGTGTTAGAAATGAAACTAAATCAGAATCTGTTAGCTTGCAGGAGCAATGAACTTGGAAGTGCAGTTGAGCTTTATTAAGTTTGAGCCTTTCATATGTCCCATGCAATGTGACAGAGTAAATGTGTTAATTTCAATTACAAAGCAGAGAGTTGCTGGTGTCTTAAAGTGTATAAGCACAAAAAACAATATGTAGAGATACCTCATATGAATAATTTCTTTTGTTTGATAGTGTGCTGACTTGTGGCACATACCTTCACTAGTTAAAATAACTAGCTGCTGATGTTCATTGAGAGGGAGTAGAATCATAGTGAATGCTTAGTAGACTAAGCCCTGCTACACTGCCTACTAATTAAAGTTAATACTTAGTATCCTAGGCCTTGCTGCACTGCCCACTAAGTATAGTGAATACCTAGCATACTGGGCCTTGCTGTACTGGCAAGTAATTGCAGAGAGTTCCAACATACTGGGCCATGCTGCACTGTCCACTAATTACAGTGAGTAACTAGTATACTGGGCCCTGCTGCACTGCAACTAATTACAGGGATTACCTAATATGCTCTTCCTTGCTAATTTTAATGAATAGCTATTATACTGACCCTGCTGTAGTACCACTAATTACAGTGAGTATTTAGTGTACTGAGCCCTGATGCACTACCCACTAATTACAGGGAGTGCCTAGTATACAGAGCCCTGCTGCACTGCCCATTAATTATATTGAGTATCCTATATACTGAGACCTGATACACTGCCCACTACTTACAGTGAGTACCTAGTGTACTGAGCCCTGGCGCACTGCCCACTAATTACAGAGAATGCCTGCTATTCTGAGCCCTGCTGCATTGCCCATTAATTATAAGGAGTGCTCAGTATACTAGGCTCATCTGAAGTGCTCAGTAAGTGTAACTATACCGAGTATACTGGGCCGTAATGTACTGTCCACTAATTACAGTGAGTATCCTGTATATTGAGACCTGATACACTACCCACTAATTACAGTGAGCATCTAGTATACTGAGACCAGATGCACTGTCCACTAATGCCAGTGAGCATCTAGCATACTGAGCCCTGATGTACTGTCGACTAATTCCAGTGAGTATCCTGTATACTGAGACCTGATACACTGCCCACTAATTCCAGGGAATGCCTAGTATACTGGGCCCTACTGCACTGGCCTCTAAATATAATGAGTGCCTTGTATATCGGGCCCTTCTGCACTGCCCACTAAATACAGTGAGTACCTAATATACCAGCCTTGCTGCACTGCCCATTATTTATATTGGATGCTAAGTAGAGCGGTCCCTGCTAATTATAGTGAATATCTAGTATAGTGAACCTGCTATAGTACCACTAATTACAAAGAGTACTTAGTATACTGAGCCCTGCTGCACTGTCCACTAATTATAAGAAGTAGCTAATATACTGAGCCCTGATGCATTACCCACTAATTACAGTGAATACCTAGTATTACTGAGCCCTACTGCACTGCCCATTAATTTCACTGAGTATCGTATATATGGAGACCCTATTTTTGTGATGTACTGCCCACTAATTACAATGAGTACCTAATATACTGAGCTCTAATGCAGTACCCACTAATTACAGTGAATACCTAGTATACTGAGCCCTGCTGCACTGCCCATTAATTACACTGAGTATCCTATATATTGAGACCTGATGCACTGCCCACTAATTACAGTGAATACCTGATATACTGAGCTCTAATGCACTACCCACTAATTACAGTGAGTATCTAGTATACTGATCCCTGATGCACTGACACCTAATTACAGGGATTACCTAGTATAATGAGGTCAGATGTTCTATCCACTAACTACAGTGTAGTATACTGAGACCTAATGCACTGCACATTAATTACAGTGGATATCTAATATACTGAGACCTGGTGCACTGCCCACTAATTACAGTGAGTACCTATTATACTGAGCCCTGATGCAGTGCTCACTAATTACAAGGAGTACCTAGTATACTGGACCCAGCTGCACTACCCACTAAATGCAGTGAGTACCTAGTATTCTGAGCCCTGCTACACTGCCCACTTAATTATAATGAGTACCTAGTATACTGGTCCCTGATGCACTGCCCACTAATTACAGTGAGTACCTAATATACTGAGCTTTAATGCACTCCCCACTAATTATAGTGAGTATCTACACTGCCCATTAATTGCAAGGAGTACCCAGTATACTGGGCTCATCTGCACTGCCCAGTAAGTATAACTGTACCAAGTATACTGGGCCCTGATGTACTGTCCACTAATTACAGTGAGTATCGTGTATACTGAGACCTGATACACTGCTGACTAATTACAATGAGTAACTAATATACTGAGCTCTAATGCACTACCCACTACTTATACTGTACATTAATGTCACTGAGTACCTAGTATACATTATCCTGCTGAACTGGCCTCTAAGTACAATAAGTACCTGATATACTAGACCCCACTGCACTGCCCACTAAATACAGCGAGTACCTAATATACCAGCCTTGCCCATTATTTATAGTGAATACAGTCCATATCTCTCAACCTCTTAGAGCAAGAAATCTGGACAAAGCCATAAATAAAAGTGGGCAAAGGCCTCAAAATAAGGACAACTTTTAAATATTGCTCTTACAAACTTAGAAAGTTGATGGAAAAACAGGTTTTACATTAACATGAATTTCCTGAACGGCATGAAGTCTGTAACTCAAATGTCTGTAATCATTTTTTAACTTCAATCTTTAAGGATTTGCCACTAATTTGCCAGAAAACCACAATCCTATGAAAAACAGACCAAATATATGAGACAAAAATCTGGACATTCTGCGAAAATCTGTACAGTTGAGATGTATGTGAATACCAAGTATACTGGGCCTTGCTGCACTGCAGCTAATTACAGTGAGTACTGAATACACTGGTCCCTGTAAATTATAGTGAATATCTAGTATACTGAACCTGCTATAATACCACCAATTACAGGTAGTACCTAGTATACTGAGCCCTGATGGACTGCTCATTAATTACAGTATCTAGTGTACTGAATCCTCATGCACTGCCCACTAATTACAGTGAGTACCTAATATACTAAGCGCTGATGCCCTGCCCACTAATTACAGGGAGTACCTAGTACATTATACGGAGCCCTGATGCGCTACCTACTAATTACATTGTAGTATACTGAGCCCTGCTGCACTGCCCATTTATTGCAGTGAGTATCTAGTATACTGAGACCTGATGTACTACTCACTAATTACAGTGAGTACCTAATATACTGAGCTCTAATGTGCTACGCCCTAATTACAGTGAGTATCTAGTCTACTGAGACCTTATGCACTGCCCACTAAATACAGTGAGTACCTAGTTTACTGAGCCTTGATGCACAGGCATCTCATTACCTAGTATACTGAGCTCAGATGTGCTATCCACTAATTACAGTGTTGTATACTGAGACCTGATGTACTGCCCATTAATTACAATGGGTATCTAGTATACTGAGTCCTGATGCACTGCCCACTAATTCCAATGAGTACCTATATACTGAGCCCTGATGCACTGCCCACTAATTACAGGGAGTGCCTAGCAATCTGAGCCCTGCTGCAGTGCCCACTAATTACAAGGAGTACCTGGTATATTGGACCCAGCTGCACTACCCACTAAGTACAATGAGTACCTAGTAGTTTTTCCACCATAGATGTGATGGACTTGTTTACATCATTTCCACATAGAGAGGGCTTAGAACTATTTCACAAAGCTATATTTCAGCTTACATCCATGAGTAATACATTAGTTAACTCTATAATACAAATTACAGAGGTAATTTTGTACAGCAATTTTATTACATTTGAAGAAGAGTATTTTAGACAGCTGAAGGATGAGGCTATGGGCACAAGTTGTGCCCCTATTTACGCCAACCTGGTTGTTTGGGCATGTAGAAAAAAACTTTTTTATCTCAAGTTTTAAAGACCACTGGACCCTATTTTTGTGATACATGGATGACATTTTTATCCTGTGGAAAGATAGGGAACAAGTAAAGGAAGGCTTCATTACGTTTATCAGTGGTATTTGCCCTTATTTTAAATTTACACATACACATTCCCATGATTCTATCAACTACCTGGATGTTACTGTTTAAAGGATGTAATCAATGGGTGCTTTAGTTCGAGAGTGTTTAGAAAACCAGCGTTTTCAAATAGTTATTTGGAATTTAACAGCTACCATCCAAGACATTCTAACAAAAATATTTTAAGGAACAACTTGTACAAGCAGCCAGGATGACCTTTTAATTAGAACTTGATAAACTTATACAAAAGTTTCATGATAGAGGCTACCCCCAAGATTTTCTTTTCAGAATAGAGGAGGAAGTTTTGGAAGGGTGGGGTACAAAGTACAAACCCTTTCTAAGAAATTAAGTAGGTTTACCAGCAATGACAACACAAAGAGCCACTAAGTCTTTTACAAACTCAATGATAGTTAACTTTGGGGAACGAGTCAGAGATATTAAAGAGATACTATTGAAAAACTGGGTGTTCTTCAGAGGTAGTTTGGACTTCATTCATATCTTGGGAGAGAAACCCACTTTTATTTATAAAACTGGTCACATCCTAAAATATTTGGTTGAACATCACAAAACAGTTGTTAGTACCACCTGTAAAGGGGCTACCCATTATGGGGCATGTAAATATTGTAGATATAGCCTGCAAGACAGTTTGATTATGATAAGTCATCCATCACAATGTATAGTTTTGAAGGTAGGAAACTGCAGTAGCAGTGGATTAGTATACATAGCTGTATACCAGGGATGCATTTGTTTCTATATTGGCAAGACAGAAAAACAGTTATGTAAAGGAATATATGAACAATGCATTATACTAGCACACACTGACTTGCAACCTATGCACTAAGTTTCTGTTTGGTATAGTGGACATTATTAAAAAAGACAATAGGGGTGGTCACTATTAGGATGAAATTGAGAGAAAAGAACTCATCTGACAGCCATAATACCTCCTAGTATTAATGAAAATGTCTCAATTGCACCCATTTTAAAACTCAAAGCTGCAGAATTATAAAATACATTTTTCCTTTTAGTTATACTTTCATTTTTATTCTTATTTTGCTGGTTTCATTTATTTTTTTGTAAACTCTGCTTATAGGTTCATAGGTTCATAGATTAGTACTAAGCTAACTGCCCTTGCGTGCCATTTTAAGCCTAGCCAATTATCCCTTGTGAGACTCAAACCCTGCACCTTGTGTTTGTAAGGCAAACACCTTAACCATTAGGCCACCCAGAATTTTTCACTCTGCCAGCTGATTTTTACCTCAGCTGTTTTTGTAAGTGCACTTTTCTAAAATGTTTCAGAGCTTTAAGGAGCATATTTTAATTGAGTGGTGTGCCACATAGTTTTAAATGCTTTGTACAAAACACACTTCTTTATTTGCTTCAAATGGTTCTGATGGTGTCCCATTTTGGAAGGGACGAAAGCACTTGACTGTTTGCATTATTTATAGTTTATTAAACACTTTTTTGTCATTTGTGGTTCTGCAGTTTTATCTTTAGTACACCTAAGCAAGTGTTTTACCCACTAAGCGTGCCTTTGGGTTTCTTAGCTTAGCAATATATTCAATCAGTACAGTAATATTTAGTGAAAATTATAAGCAGCCAGAAAACAGATCAATAAATTTAGTAAGCAGTAAACTTTACCCATGCAAAACTAGTTGGCATACAGAGAAAAAGCTCTTTGTATAGCATGCTTTACATTACTGCTTCTGCTGAAGTCGCACATGGTAGCTATTGGATGCACAACCCTCAACTTTTGTTTTAACCAAAATGTATGGTAATACTAATTGTCATACATACCTCTCAAACTTTCTTTAGCAAAATATGTCACCCAGTGTGAGATATATCAACAAAATATGTAACACGGTGTGTGATGTATCAACAAAATGTGTGACACATGATCAAGCCTAAGACTGTAAGCGCAAATAAAGATTTTAACATCTGCAGGTTTTAGAACATCATAAATAATTATAACTTAATAGTTCACGAAGAAGTGTGAAAAACTGTCATCTCCTTGATGATTTCTGAGAGTCAGAATGAGTGACATGCCTCATTATGTGTGGCCCTTGATAGTTATGATAGTACAATAAGTATTTCTGCTTACACACTTCTTACGTAATAGCACGCAGCATATGAGTATCCTTAAACAAGCCAAGTAAACGAGTCACCACAAAAGCAAAATACAAAGGCAGCATCACCTGCATTGTGCTGAAGAAACAGTATTTATTTTATTAATTTATTTGCTTGTTTTTTAAATGAATGCTGATACTGCCTTTATGGTCAAGACTGAAGTATGTGAATACTTCTTTGTGGTAAAAGCCATAGTAAAACCACTTGCTACAATTGTAAAGCAGTTTTGAAAGGATAAAGAGCCTTTTGGGGCCTTAAGGAGAACCTGATGCCCAGTGTCAGGGGACAGCACAGGGCACCAGAATAGTTGGGTACAACTGTGCATCTCAGTGAAACAACAACCTGTTTTAAATCTGGTAGAAGAATGTGATGTATATCTAAATCAGGAAAACAAAATAAGTAACAAAATAAACATACTAATTCCACATATATAAACATCTGCTTGAATTTTTTTTGGAACTCAAAAATGCAGTGAATCTAAGCTAGAAGTAAAGAAGGCAAAAGAGAGAAAGATGGGAAGAATTTAAGAGTGGAAGACTGCATTTGTTTCGATAGAATAAACAGATGTAAATAATAAGAAAAAGAGAAAATATGGAAGAATTTATAGTTGGCTGAATCAAATTAATAATTTTAAAGGGCTTTATGAATGACTGGATACAGTTCTCTGTGCTTTAGAGAACTAATGCACAAAAGCAGTCATTGTTACAAGAGAGCTTGTCATGGATGATCCAAAGAGAGGCTGTGTTGGATAGATGTGATCTTCAATTGTATTGAGAAGTTCTTAATAGAAGCCTGATGGAGAAGAAAGGGGAGGCTTTCAAATTAAGAAGTTTGTAAACAAAGATTCTTACAGATCTGTCATTACACAAGTGCCCATGAGTTTAATTTTCCCTAACATGATATGAGTTATTTCAAAGATGAAGTAATCTCTGTCAGTTGCTGTGATATGTGTCAGTGGCATGATAAGCAATCAAGATTTTGCTCTTCTGGAGTCCACTGATCTGTTTCCTTATTCCAGCAACTTGCAAGTCCCTTTTCCAGCATCTTGTAAACTTGAAAACAGCTGAGTAGTGAGAAACATTCATTGCACAGATCTCTACTATGGTGCATTCATCCTTTCTCTCCTGTTCATTGAAATTACAGATCAGTGTTTAATAATCAGCTAACAAATCCATAGTCCTAATTCTGATATTATTAATAAATTATAGATCCATGTTTAATAATCAGCTAACAAATGCATATTCCTAATTCTGATATTATTATTAATAAAAATAATAATTAGTAGTAGCAGCATTAGAAGTATTGTTAGTATTAGTATTAAATGCTATACTTTACTTTTTTAGTAACTGACAATGACTGAAATCTAAACACAAGTGTAAAGAGGCATACCTTAAACTGGGAGGCCTCACAGGAAGGCAAGACTAGGATCATGGGAATGAGTAGTTTTAAAAATGTCTCAGTCATCCTGGAGATGGTGCATTCCTGCCTGGCTACAGCACAGGGTAGGGAATGTAACTCAAATAAACAAAAGTGAATGGGAAATACAGGCAGTCTTCTTGAAATTAACTGGAGCTAGCTGTTTTAGATAAAAGAATTCATCTGTGTTGTGGTGCTATTCAGAAGCAAGTATAAAAAAGCAGAGAGTGACAAAATGATGGAAAATATGAGCACATTATCAAAGAGAAGTGTAAACTCTGTAAACTTTAAAGAACTGTTTTGCAAAATTCTACCATATGAAGTCACATATTTTGCTTCTAAAAGAAGGGGGTGGAGGATGTGTATCCTCTTTCTTTAAATTGTAGATGCCATGTGTATGGTGATCATATAGTGTGGTTTTCTGTGTACTGAACAGCTTCAAAAATCAATTGTGATGAGAAGGATTCAGAAAATTATGTGAATGGTTGAATCAAATCTGAAAATAAGGACATACCTCCAAAAATAGTAGCATCATGTACAGGGGTAAATCAGGCCTGAAAATAAGTAAATTCCTCCAAAATGGGGACAGTTGAGAGGCCTGCAAACATCTGGTGAAAAAATCAAGGATAGTGCCATATGCAATGCTTGCCATTTACTGGATGAATATGTGGAATAAAGTATTCAGAAAGGTAAAACAACAAGGAATGAAACTCTCCCCTGGATTCTCAAAAGCTTGCACAGCATGCATGATTAGTGTAAGAGGAAATATTGCCAATATGGCGGCTGAGCGATCCACGTACGTGCTCGTTTGACATGCGCGAGCGCTCTAGCATTAGTGCTGCACTTTCCCAGCCCCTGTATGCAAATTACCCCATTTGCAGGTGAAAACCATGCAGATGAGGTAAATCAGCCATCCAGGAAGCAGGAAGCAGGGTGTGCAGGACTAGCATAATATGCAGAAATGTACTTGGTTAGTAACCGGGTACAGTACTGCAAAATCCAAAACGGGGACATGACAGCCCCAAATAAAGGCTGCATATCATTGAAGAAGCATGCCAATGGCCAAGTAGAAGGTCATTGGCATTGTAATAATGCAAAATGTACAGAATACAACTTTTATTATATGTCCGCCGATCACAGCCGTTGAAGCACAGGGCAGCGGCGTGCAAACAGGATCAGTGGGGAAATAAGAAAATAAACATAAAAAAAGTAGCCTAAATAAAATCAGTATTCCGCCATGCGAGTTAATGGCAGGCAAAAGATAACCTGGCCAGTGAATTGTGGTTGCTAAGGGGGGAGGCACAGTGTGACACATTTAACTATGCATTAGCAGGCAATCCTATACAAATGAGGGGAAATATAGTGAATCCTGATTTCCCCAGCATGTGAGGCAGGTCCCAACAGTGTTAGAGTATGAATAGCTGAGTGCAAGACTAGGAGGTAGGTGACATCATGGGTGGGTGTGTCAGGCATACTGTCAGCAGATTGAAGCCCTGTGGCTCAGGGTTGCATCCATCTTAGCACAGCAAAGCCAGGTGGTGTGGCTAAACCTGCCCAGCATGTATGACAGAGTGTAAGAGGGTGCACAAGCCGTATAACGGGATCTACAGGAAGATAAAGAAAGTGAACCCTGGAAATAGCAGCAGTGTGCACATTGGAGTACACCGATTGTGCAGCGTGCCCCCGGGATGAAACAGAAGGGCAAAGGGAAGGGAAAGCAGCAGTAGGAAGTTAATCAAGGGGTACTAGGTTCGCTGCCAGGTGAAGCGTATCAGAACCAGCCAATTACACAGGCAGCAGACCAATCCAGCCCAGAACGCCACTATAAACTCTGCAAACACCTACCCCCCTGGTTTTTCCCCACACCTTACACCACCGGTGTAAACAAGCGGGGAACTTCTAGCACTCACAGTAGCAAAATGTTAGGGGCTGCAATAGCTATCATACAACTTGTGGAAGAGGCTGAGGGTGGTGAGGATGGGAATGCTGCCGACCAACCCACAGTGAGGAGACGGAGAAGAGTGTACAGACACAGGGTAACCTACCAAGTGCTACATGAGCTGGAGATAGTGGAGCACTATAGGGTGGACAGGAACCTCCTACAGCAAATTGTTGAGCTGTGCCGGTCACGCCTGACACACGGAATTAACAGAGGGGAACCCATCCCAGTGGAAACGAAGGTATGTGTAGGCCTAAGAATACTAGCTACAAGTACCCTCCAAATGCCAACTGGGGATATGATGGGGATCTCACAGGCATCAGCATCCAGGGTACTCCACCAGTTCGTGGATGCCATGGCAGCACATGTTGGTGAGCACATTTTTCCCCCTCACCAGCAATATGCGTCTCTTCCACCAAATAGCAGAATAGCCTGAGGTAGTGGGTGCAATAGACTGCATGCACATATGCATCAAAGTACCACCCGTTGAGCAGGGTAGTGTCTACATCAACCGTAAGGGCTTTCCCTCCATCAACTGCCAGGTCATGTGCGATGCCCCGGGCATAATACTGAATGTGTGTGCTGGCTGCCCTGGAAATTATAATGATTCCCACATGTGGCATCTGACGCAGCTGTACCAGAAATTTGCCACTGGGGACATCCCACATGGTCAACTAGTGGGGGATGCTGGATATGCACTGGAGCCATGGCTGATGACACCCATCAGAAACCCACACACACTCAAACAAGAACTCCATAATTATGCACACTCACAAACAAGAATTATAATAGAGCATGTATTTGGGATGCTCAAGTCACGGTTCTGGTGCCTGGACACATCTAGTAGAGCCTTGCAGTACTCACCAACTACATGTACCTAAATCGTCCTTTTATGTGCCATGCTACACAATATGATCCTGTGGAAACAGCTGCAGCACGAGTAGCAAGGGGCAGGGCCACATAGCCCCCCACCAATGCCAAGGCCTGCACAGGCACAGAGTGACTCGGAGGAGGAACAACCTGAACCTGTCTAAGTAGGCAGAAGGAGGCATGCCCAGTATTCCCTCGCCTTGGCAAAGAGGCAACGCATAGCACATATTCTGACAATGGAGGGACCCAGGGAATAGCACCTCTCTGACTCTCACATACAGTAAAAGGGATGCCAAACATTGCACTACCTGTGCTTAACCATGTGCAGGCAGTGTACCATGTGCATCCGGCATAGGCAGCCCTGCAGCACCACCCTGAATACTGGGACACCCACAAGATAAGGGACTCAAATATGCCAGTCAGAAGGGGGGTCACATACCCAACAACAGTCACAGCCAGCAGGACAGGTGTAGGCAAACACAAACAAATGCCATACTATGACCTCTGAAAGAGGGGTGTAGGTAAACCCCCCCCAGGCCTACACGGACAGACTACAGCAGGCCAGGTAGTGGGATGTCAGTTGTGATGGCTAGGAAGTCAAAAACTAATATGTATGCAATCAAAAGATAAGAACGATAGTACACCGGTATGGCTTAGCCAGCATGATAGGTAAGACTACTGACTGAAATAGACTACTGGACATACCAGTACAGTCCTAGCAAATGTGTACAACTGTCAGGTGTGCCCCCCCACCCTACACAGAAATATAGTAACAGTCAGGTGCGCTCCCCCCATCCTGTGTAGAAACATAGAAATAGTCAGGTGTTCCCCCCGCTATGCAGACATGTTGCAACAGTCAATGCCAAATAACCGGTGGATACCCTGCAGACACAGCATGCTACCTGTCGGTGTGCAACACAAAGGTCAGCTGTGCAGTACAAACGACCGGACATGATCCACACATGCAAAACAGACAGCCTTACTGGGCATGCTCACATAGAGAAATGAAGGCAATGTCAGTCATCAACATACTGAAAGGTCATACTGGGCATGCTCACACACTTAAACACATGAAGGCCATGTATGCAAACACCACTGGACCAGCCACATCTGGCGGTTGCAATTGTTAGTGCAGATACATGTCAGTATGCACCACTCATGTTTTGCACACACAATGGATAGGAATAAAGACATATATGTAAGGATAACACATCATAATAAGCTAAAGGTAGATGGATATAGATGTGTGGAAGAGGGTGACAGTGACAAGGAGCCATCCACGCCTGTCTCACCCAGCACACAGCCAAAGGGCCCCAAACACATCAGGTGCAGATGTCACACACTGCAGTTACTAGTGACCAGTACTTGTCAGCATCACAGACTATGTGGTCCATGTGCCAGCTGTGCAACATGGCTGTTCAAGAACATAGTCATCTAGTAGCCCTATACACGTACCTGTAACATATGACCCCATGTGTGGCCGCTTGTGGTGTGTCACCCCTACATGAATGGTTTATGGGCCATGCACACACCAGCCACCCCACAGAGCTACCCTGACACGCCTGCTGAGGTTATCTAATGTAAAATACACCTTTGGGTGAGTTGTAGCCCAGTAATCTCCACAGCGCATCCCATAACTGTGTATTGCTGTAGTGTGATAGACTAGTTAGGTAGGAGTTCTAACCCTAGACATGGCAACTGTTTGTGTGAGTGTGTGTCACTGTTTGTGTGTGTGTCCGTCTCTCATTGACTGTGTAGAGAACAATGCCTTTTAGGATACTCACACCCCTTTCTATTCACATACCCACCTTTGGCAAGGCTGCTGATGTCACCCACCTAGAAATACTCCCTTGGGAAGGCTGTAGCCCAGTAATCTCTTGAATACATGCTGTAACTACATACTGCTATAGTGTGATAATGTAGTTAGGTAGGAGGTCAAATCCCAGACGTGGCAACTGTGCGTGTGTGAGTCTGTGTGTGCATATGTGTGTGTGTCTGCCTGTCACTGACTGTGTAGAGAGCTATGCCTTTTAGGCCACTCACACCCCTTACAATTCACATACCCAACTTTGGCAAGGGTGCTAATGTCACCCACCTAGAAATACACCCCTGGGAAGGCTGTCGCCCAGTAAACGCTGTAGTGCATCCCGTAACTGCATACTGCTGCAGCGTGATAAACTAGTTAGGTAGGAGTTCCGACCCCAAACCTGGCATCTGTGTGTGTGAGTGTGTGTCTGTGTTTGTGTGCATGTCTGACTGTGTAGAGAGCAATGCTTTTTAGGCTACTCACACCCCTTACAATTCAAATACCCACCTTTGGCAAGGCTGCTGCTGTCACACACCTTGAAATACACCTCTGGGATGATCGTAGCCCAATAATCTCTGTAGCACGTCCCATAACATCGTATGTCCATAGTGTGATTAAGGAGTTAGTTGGGAGTTCTAACCCCAGACCTGCCAACTGTATGTGTATGCTTGCATGCCTGACTGTGTAGAGAGCAATGCTTTTAGGGTACTCACACCCCTTACATTCCACATACTCAACTTTGGTGAGGCTGCTGATGTCACCCACCTAGAAATACACCCCTGGGAAGGCTGTAGGCCAGTAAACTCTGTATCACATACCGTAACTGCGTATTGCTTTAGTGTGATAAACTAGTTAGCTAGGAGTTCCAACCCCAAACCTGGCAACTGTGTGTGTGAGTGTGTGTCTGTGTTTGTGTGCATGCCTGACTGTGTAGAGAGCAATGCTTTTTAGGCTACTCGCACACCTTACAATTCAAATACCCACCTTTGGCAAGGATGTTGATGTCATGCACCTTAAAATACACCTCTGGGACGATCATAGCCCAGAAATCTCTGTAGCATGTCCCATAACATCGTATGGCCATAGTGTGAATAATGAGTTAGTTGGGAGTTCTAACCCCAAAACTGCCAACTGTGTGTGTATACGTGCATGTCTGACTGTGTAGAGAGCAATACTTTTAGGGTACTCACACCCCTTACGTTTCACATAACCACCTTTGGCAAGCCTGCTGATGTCACGCAACTAGAAATACAGCTCTGGGAAGGTTGTAGACCAGTAATCACCATAGCACATCCTGTGACTGCATCCTGTAACTGTATTGTGAATTAGAACCGTGGTAAGGCTCCATCCCCACACATGGCAGTTCTGGATGTATTGTGTGTGTCACTGTCTATGTAGGGAGCAATGCATTTTAGGCTAGTCTCTAGCAGTCATTTCAAATGCCCTACTTTGACAATTCTGCTGATGTCAGTCATTGTGAAATACACTTTTGGAGAAGGACGACTCCAGTAATATCCATAGTGCTTACTATAACTGCATAGTGCTGTAGTGTAATACACTAGCTAGGTAGGGGTTCTACTCCCAAACATGACACATGTGTGTGTGTGTGTGTGTGTGTGTGTGTGTGTGCGTGTGTGTGCACGTGCGTGCGTGTGTGTATATGTGTGAGTGTGTGTTTGTAACCCATATCCTGTGTAGAGGTGATTGTGACTGTGTGACACCTGTGGCCAATGTGGAGTGGGTTTTGCATATTTCTTATATGGTGCCCATGTCATATATATAAATGTCCACCGTACAGGGATAACACATGTGATATGGCTGAGAGGCCAGGGTTCAAAGTCATACCCAGACATGTGACATCAAGGCCAGGCAATCACAGTTGGCAACCCCAGAATTACTCAGAGCACACTCTCAACCCATGTGTCATGCACACACATGCCTAGGTAACAGACAATGTTTGGGTGGTACACTGCATATTGGCCACTGATAATATCTATGGAGTAACAGCAGTGGGTCACAGAGGGCATGTCACCCTGTACATCAGTCCAACATGCACATATGTGCAGACAGTGCACCTCCCCCATGTTCCCCAATGGACACCTGCAACACCTGTGGGGCCATCACATGTGACCCACAACGAACATACCATGCCTGACAACATGCCCATATGGACAGATGCCACTGACACCAGGGAATGCTGATAGCATGCATGCAGTGTAGGTGCAGGATAAAGCTGCTGGCCATTATCAGCTCCCGCCACAGGTGGGCTGGACTGGCACATCTGATGATAATCTGTGTTCATAACATGGGCCGGACACCCCAGATACAGTTCCACATGTCACTGTACATGCATGTGGGAGGTGTGCACATCCCAGACACCATCCATGTCATGGACGAAGGAACACAGCATTGGCCACACACAGTAGTCACCCAGGTGACTGGATGGGGGATACAATACCCGCCTGTGTGGACAAATGCAGACACTACATCCCTGAGCCACAATGCAGACCATCGTCATGTGGCCTGATGCCAAGGTACACCCATCGCCTAGCCTTGGACAGACATCTGGCACAGTCGAACACCACACACCTGTGCAGACATGCACCCATGCATGTTAGTACTGGCACCCTGTTTGTTTTTGTATATGTTGCATGCAGCAGATGTTCACATCCACACTCCATACAACCCCCATGGGCATACTGCAGCATGCTGTCTGATGTCAGACAGCTTCCCATACCCTTCCCCCATACAGCCCTCGTATAACCTGTGTGGTGCATGGGATACCTGCACAGTGATGTGATGTGGCAGTTCCACAACTGATGAGTTGTACACCTGGCCTTGCCACGTGTGTCAATGTGTGTGTGTCCTTGTGTAAGTGTGGCTGTGTTGACGCTGGCACCTGTTCATGCTGACAGGCATGTGTATGTCACCTACTGTACAGCTACAGTATCCCTGTTGCAGATGTCACTCACCATCACATATATGTTCTGAGTGCTCCACAACAGGTAACCCATGTGGTGCATCCAATAATTGCATCGAACTGTACTCTCACTGCATAGTTGTCAGGGGTTTGATACCCTGTGCTGCTAGGTGTGTGACGCAAACATGCTTCAGTTTTACTCTCCCACAACTTCCTGACACGTATTTTCCTCTGCCTGCATCCTCCACCCCCCCTCAGGTGGACGTGGAGACCTACACCTGCTTTGCTTAGGCAGCAGCATGTGTAATGTAAGTAATGCTTATGATCAGATGATGGCCTCTGCATGAATCGCAGCCCTCCCCTAGCTGATTGCATGTGAAACAGCTGTGGTAACATTCCCATAGCCAATTGTATGTGAGCACACTCCTATACCTAAGAACATCATGGTGGTGTTGGCCCTTTCCATCCACTGTGAGTAGGAACTAGATCTGTTGTGTGGCAAACAGCATCTGGGATGGATTATGGTGTACCTCTAACAACATACACTGTTGAAACAGTGCAACAAACAGGAGGGGGATGTGCCTGACCTGACTACAGACTGTAAGTGCTGCTATACTGCATTTGGAATAATGTTGCTTTAAGAGTGTTTATGTGGATATGGCTGTTGTACATGTCTCAATAACTGTCATATCAGTTCCAGGTTTATGCAGAATCCCCATCTGCAGAGTCATTTGCAGCCTGGGCAGTATTGTGTCTGTGGTTGCATGTGTCACCCATGGAGCATCTAGCTGTCAGCTGCAGAAGGTAATGTGAGGATTGCAGTCAGTAGATGGAGAAAGCCGTAATAGTCACAGACGTCATATCCCTCAAAAAACATATGTTGCAACAGCCCTGTAACAACAGTAAATGTATGTGGTTTTCACAACAACATGTCAATATTGGCCCTGTGTATGTGCTTCCAGCCACACCTCTGTCAACCTTTGTACATATGTCGTGCATGAAGTGGTGCATATGTGCTGTACACCATAATTTGTGGCATCATATCTGAGAACAAGCCATTGATATATCTGACTGCTACACATGTTATGTACAGTAGGGGTTACATTACATGACATTACCTGCACATTCTGTGGATGTTCGTACAGTACTGAGGTCTGTTTGCCTATGGTGAATGTTGACAGTGTGTGTAGTGTTGATATGTACCTTAGCCTGTGCACAGACTGTGGTAGATGACATTGTTCTAGTTCCCCTACTATCAGATGTTACATGCCGCCCCACTGTATGGTACTGTAGTGGCGTACATGTTTGTAGGACCATAAACACACATGTCCCATACCACAGACAGCCACCAGACCAAACTGTGTAGCAGGCCAGTATATGTAGGGCAAGTCTGTGAGTGGCACATATGAGGATGGTGTAGAACACATAGTCGCTATACTGTAATACCATGCTTGCTTACCATATGTGGCTGTGTTCACGTTGGTTGTGGATATGCACTGTCACATAGGTGTGTCTTACCCTGTTCTGTGACATGCTTGTTGAGCCTGCTTTATATGCAGGTACATGTGCATTCCCCCTTAGGAGATGTAGGCCAGTGTTGAGCCAGTCTGTCTGCAGCCTGCACAGTGCATTGTGACATGCCTATCAGCTGAGTGTACCAACCCAGTGGGATACTAGCCAGATGTCCCACTGCTGGTCCTCCCTTAACAGTCATGTATGTCAGACAGTGGGATGCAGTGCAGATGTATGTCAATACCTATAGTGTAGTATGTGTCCATAGCACCCCTGTACCAGCGGTCATACCTTGTCTGGCCAGGCAGTGGTGTGTGAATGCATGAACTATGGTGGACATCATATACCAGTCGTTATGTGTTATACCCATCTACATGGCTGTCTACATCCATATTGTCAGGCATGGTATACATTTGTAGCACTAAGGGCTTATGTGTATACCACTGGACTGTACAGACTGTGTCAGACCCTCCACATATATTGGCCAATATCTCTGCTGCAGTCCACAGCACCATTATGTGCTAGCAGCGGTACTGTACAATGATGTCCTTTGGATGTCTTTCAGTAACCAATGGCACACGTTATAAGCAGATGTGACCTCCAACACACACCATGTCTGTGAAGACAATTCCAATGACAGTAGCAATAGTCTACTAGTATATCTGCTATACATACCTGACATCCCCTGCAATTACGACATTGGGAACATACGGGCTGGGGTTGGCCTACACTTCATGTCCAGGACATATGGTGGGAATATATGTACATATACTTATCCAGATAGTCAGATATACATGATTACACATGTGTACTACACCCAAGTAACACTGTCATGGCAACCACCTACTATAGATCCCCACATCACATATGCGTGGTCCCATTACATCTCCTGTGTGATGGATATTTGTCCTGTGTGTGGGCAGCAGTGCTACTGACAGCATGTAGCAATACCCCTTACAGGAGAACCGGCACACTCAGGGCAGCCACATATTTGTAGGAGGATCAGGAACTACAGACAGACTGTGAGTAGAGTTATTTTATGCTTTGTATAGTACTGGTGCTAAAGGGTGTTGGTGTACATACTAGAGTGCTGTGGAATGCAGTCCATCTGCATAGCACACAACTGTGGGCCTATCCTCATGCCAGCCAGAGCTATGCCTATCATGTCTTGTCTGTCCACCACACAGGTCTTGTGTCAGATATTACACTGGCAGTGTGTGTGTTGCATATTACCAGTACATAGCTACATCCATGACCGTCTCTACCATCAGTTCCCTGACTAAGGGTATGTTACAGACTATCCTGTAACACCAGCACCTTGCGTAGTGTATGGCAACAGTTGTCCACATATGTGCCTGTATTCCAGCCTCTGTCTATCACCTACATACCAAGCTTTGCGCATATATCATGATGTCGGTGGTTGAGCCATAGTGGGCTGGGAGTATAACACACTGCCAGTGCTGCCATCAGTCCACTGCCATTGTAACCCCCACACATATGGTGGGGCTGGGGCCATATATGTGTGGGTGTCACCTGCACAATACATGTGTGCCTTTATGCACTGCAGAGCCCAGTGTATGTAACAGTGGTATATGGCCCTGTATTATTGAGTCTAGGAGGGGAGCACCTTAAATGACCTAGGCTGCTACAAAATGTGGGGGTATCAGGGCTGAGCTACCTTAAGGTATCTGGATGTACAGTACCATATACTTCACTTATATATACATTACTGACATGGATCTGAGTAATGCAGGACTACTGCCCCCTGCCATACAAACTGTTTTCTTTGTTGGTGTGCTCATGATGGTGTCAGTTATGCCATGTTATGTAGCAGTTACGACCCATGTGGTCATATGACGTCTATACCACCTACTGAGTTTGCACAGTGTGTAGATAGAAGCTGCAGAACTACACACCTGGATTGCATACTGTTGCTTGTTAGGTATCCTGTGGCCCAGTGTGTCTTTCCTATTGTACAATGTGAATGACTTGGCCTGGACAACAACAGCTGTGAACCTTTCCAGACTACTGTATGACTGCAACTGGTCCACTGTAGCATCACTCCATTGATATAGTTGTCAGTATCTGAACAGCTATATAGCATGGCATGTAGAACTGTAACAGTACACAATTAAAGGTTTCCATGTCTGCAGACCTGTGGGTGGTGTTTTACCTATGACCTCTCTGTGGGTGTATGTTACAGACAACAATTGTCATTTGTATGGGTGGCACATAAAGTATCCAGTCATTCAGGGGTCAACTGTAGGCATAGTGGCTGTTCCGGATTGTGTGCACCTTCCACTTATGTATCTTACTGTACATATACCTTTGTGTGTATGTGTAGTCACATGTATGTATATATATATATATATATATATATATATATATATATATATATATATATATATATATATATATCCTGTATCTGCATATCTGTGTCTGTGTATCTGTATCCTGGGAATGTTGATGGCTTCCACATAATACATTACCCATGGGAGCCAGACTGTACTGCATGATATGTTACCAATACCAGCCAGACATCATACAGGTGGGATGTAGTACAGGTAACATTGTGTGCCCATGTTGTCACAGGCCCTGGTTATGGGATCTCCAACACTTGGTAGTGTATTGCAGGGTGGACGTGTTTGGCTGGGGGGGCATGCCTATTTGTACAACTCGTATAGTGAGTGGTGCCTCTAAACCCCATTAACGTAACATGTAGCCTGTTACACTCCTCTCCCTAACAACTACATGTGCCTTGCAGTACCAGCAGAACAATGTTGTACCAATGGGTCGGAAGGCATGTGAATCCCAATGAGGTCTGCCACATGTGTGTATGTGTGCATGTGTGCATAGCTGTAGGGTACACCATTCCGAGGCCACATACTCCTATTACTACGCATTGCCACACAGTAGTACAGATGTTGTTGTTGTCACCCATAGGTGTGGCAATGCAATCAACACCCTACTATGCCTGTGGCATGTGCATCACATCCATATCCCTGTGGTACCACTGTTGTGATATGCAATGGGTTGTTTTGGCATCATGGCCAATGTGTGATAGTGGGTATGTCTGAGTATCAAGATGGGTTCCAGTGTGTACAATATCCAGTGGGGGATGTGGGTGCTGTGTACACTGTCTTTACACCATGGCACACCTGGTATATGGCCCACATACCACTCTCTGGTGGCCACAGTCACCATCACCCATACAGGTAACAGATAAAAGGATACAGCCCAGTTACACATGTGCTGTGTGCAGCCTACCTGTAACACATTGGACACACAGACTAGTTAGTTAGCAACAATACAACCAGGTCTCTAAGATGTGTGTCTACCTGTTATGTGTCAGTCAGTGTGTATATGATGATATGACACACTATGTATTCTCCATATACAAACATTACATCCCCCATTACCATATTGTACGTGTCTGTGGATGGTCTGCATGTAACATATGACCTGGTACACACCTCACCCTACAGATGGTGTCATGAGTGCAATGACAGCTGCACAGTTCAGTAGCACTACATACCTGGGTAGGGGTCTAGACACAGTGTTGCCAAGTAAGGATGTGTGTGTATGTGGATGGGTTGACATAAGGGTGCAGATTAGACCTGTACCAGCAGGCCACTGGTCAATTTTGCACAGCCAATAACTGTTATACATACCTGTGGCATGTGTGCAACTGTACACCTGAAATGTTACAGCCATGGTGTCACTACACTGACATACCCTTGTGGAATATGACTGCAGACCATCCTCCTGCTGACACATGTACACCTACAGCACAAATGGATAACAGTATGGGGATAACAATTGGCGTTACCAACTGCTGAGATGCATCATAGCTGCATGGCTACACTACTTGACATGTATGCATTACACATTACCCCTGACAACATCTTACACTGCAGTACATTGCAGCACTCTATTAGAGTCACCATGTGCATCAGAACCATATTAGCCTGTCCCTGCATCAGTGTTATGGATGACAGGGATGTGGCACAGGTATCATCATATGCACAGGGTATGTGAAAGTCATCTTAGCTGCATGGCTACACTACCTGACATGTATGCAATACACACTCCCCCTGACTACATTCTACACTGCAGTACATAGCAGCACTCTGTTACAGTCACCATGTGCATCAGAACCATATTCGCCTGTCCCTGCTTTGATGTTATGGATGACAGGGATGTGGCACAGGTATCATCATATGCACAGGGAGTGTGAAAGTCATCATAACTGCATGACTACACTACCTGACATGTATGCAGTACACATTACCTCTGACTACATTCTATACTGCAGTACATTGCAGCACTCTATTACAGTCACTGTGTAAATCAGAACCTTATTAGGCTGTACCTGCATCAATGTTACGGATGACAGGGATGTGGCACAGGTATCATCATATGCACAGGGTGTGTTGCTAATGTGCCAGAGGCCGAGGGTGGTCCAAACATGTGTCACCATGTGTGTGGGTGAGGGGTGTAGTTCACTGATTGGGGTGTGGTGATGTGGTGTGTGTTGGTATGGGGTCACCCTAGTGTGGTTGCATAGTGTGTGGGTATGCATGCACACAGTTCCACCATGTGGCTGCCCTATACGGGTGAAGTTGGACAGCTGCAGACCATACCTGGCAGGGTGTGGAGTTTACTGCCTCTGGCCACAGACACGCTGACTGTGCCTGCCAGGGGTTCCATGGGCATGTGCAGGTACAGACCTTGATGTGCTGATTTCCCCTGATGATGACATATATCTGCTGGAACCATGTCCCGCCTGGGACTGGCCAAAGCCACATGCACAAGGCCTGCTATGGTGTGGTGTGGACAGCAGCCCCAGTGGTGTGCTGGGGCTGGTACTGCCACTACAGGAGTGGCTGGACATCCTGGCACATCCATGTTGACTGCTGGCTGCTAGTGTTTATGGCCTATGTCCACGCAGTCATCGCACCACTCCCACCACATGTTCTAGCACAGACATACCACGGTCGAGGAGGCCCACCAACTCACCCCATCTGTCCATGACCTCGGTATATTCACGGAAGGCACCAGCGAGTTCATGGAGGTTGCCACTTACAGCTGCGAAAGGAGACGTTTGCAGCCTCAGGCCCTGTCTGGTGTGCATTTCTGTATGTGCCTGTGCCTCCATTAAAGCCTGAAACATGCTCCTGGTGGTACCAGTTGTGGCGCCTCTGCCAGGGGCATGATGACCTGTGGTCCTCCCATGAGCACCATGGTACATCTGCCAAAGTGGTGGCCTTCTGGACATCCAGCTGTGCCGACTGTGACCCAACAGAGTTGGCATGGACACCACACTTTCATGGTCATTGCCACCAAGCACCAACTGTCCCTCTGCTATGGCCACATGTAATGGGGTTTGTTGGGGCACTATAACTGTGTGCGGGCTTGGGGTGGCTAGGAGGGTGATGACAAATATTGGCGCAGTGTCGGCCTCTGACAACCTCACCTGTGCCATCATCATCATCGGTGTCTGTAGGGACACCTACCTCAGTTTCTGTGCATGAGGGACCCTGACCCACTTCACCACCTGTGGAGGAAACAAATACACAAGTTAAGACCTGTACAGCATTGCATAACAGTACACACACTCACACTAACAGACACCTTACTACCTCACTTTCCCTGGGTTTACAGACAGTTCTACAGTCAGTTACATATGTTCCCCATCCTGCATGGCACTTGATAATACACATGCATTACTACTGCCCATTAACATGTCATTCCTCACCATGTCTACATGTGTGGTTACAACACCTGACCTGTTACTCCATCACCTCTCTGACTTGGGTGGAGTAGGTTGTACATGACCTCACTGCTGTCATCCTGTATTACCCTGTGTATGCGCAGTAATGGTGAGCAAGGCCCCTATATGGATGGGGCAGCTACATTCACTACATATGTCACATACTAGAGCCTCATACTACAGTCTTGCTCAGTCCATGCCACATCTGCTGCACAAGCGACCCATCATGCAGACAACAGTACTACCTGGATACACTCACTGATGTGCTGTGATAATTCCCCATTGCATTTGTAGTGCTGCGTATGTGGGTAGCCGGTTACCTATCTGCTGATGGCAATATGATGTGTATACCTGGTATGTACTTCACCTCCCAATGCATGCTACAGACCTTATTATGCTATCAGCTGTCCTGTGTTCACATACCAGACAGGTTGTCCTGGTGTCCCATGTCTCACTCCATGTACAGCACAATCCCAAGGGGAAGTACTGCCATGTGGTCAATCCCACTATCACCTGTGCATACATGGACACAGACACACACACACACACACACACACACACACACACACACACACACACACACACACACATGTACACACACATCTGACATGCATCGTCCACATTCCACTAGGTTGCACTTACAAACACAATCGAGTTACACACACACACACACACACACACACACACACACACACACACACCACACTCCTACATGTGGATTTGCACAACATTTGTACACACAGTCCTCCCATTACCCTTCTGTCAACATGCATTACATATGGTGCTCAACAGCATGCATTGCAACTATAGTGACTTCATGCTAGTGGCAGTATACATGCGTGTGGGGCATGGGCTGTGTTGTTAGGTGATGGCCCTTCCCCTTGTTAACACTGCACCCATGTACAAAGTGTTACTGTGGACCTGTTCTGCACCCTGCCTTGTACTCTGCACCATACCTCGCAGGTATAGAAACCATTGATGCATATGAAGTATTGCGTCGGTTATGTCAGCTTCACTGCTCACAGCCCCTGTGTGTTATAGCAACACATACCTGGGATGATATGTGAACAGCTATCATTTGTTAATGCCTGATGTCTGCATTACAGATCACAACATCAGCAGTGCATGTATGACCAGTACAAGACTATTACACTGACAACCAGCGGACCTTGCCATGGCTCCTGGCGGTGCCCTACACATGTCCCAGACCTCTGCATGGTTGCAAGTCTACTCATGTGCACATCCCTTGGCATGCACACACTGCTGTCACGAATGCTGTGGGGTCAGGGTTACGTCTGCAATGTTTACTTAACCTGATTGTGTGCAGCTGCAACCATGATGGTGTTGATTCATACATGTCCCTACTGTAGGCTGTGTGTCCTGCCATACTTCACATCCCTGTGGACACATTGCACATTGACAGGATGTTGGTTATCTTGCATGTGTCTGTTGTACCCTTCCGATACCTTAGCATGTTCTCTACTGTGATGCAGTGCATTTCACAGCAACAAAACGTGAATGTGTACAGCAGGCAGTATGGGAAGGTGTGTTGTTAGATGTGTGCATGGGATATCCCATAGCTATTACATGCCCAGTTTATCATCATGCATGAACATGAACCATACTCACTGGCTATGGGCTGCTGCCATGGTGGTATCCTGGAGGGACCTACATAGGAGTGTGAGAAAGTTGATGTCAGTGGCCACAGCTGTGGCATTCATAAAAGGTGAGTGCAGCATTACGTTACATCAACAGTAGAATTGCACAATATTACAACTTTAAACAAATGTTTATTACTACTACACAGCAGCAGGCTATGTACATGACATCTCAGATTTGCATGATGTACCTGTACAGATACAGATGCATACACAAGAGTGGTGAACCGATGTGCCATGGGGCCTTACCTGCCCACCCTCAGCTAGTGTGTTGTTGGCACCCACCTCCAAATTGTGCCCTGACAGGTGTTGTTGCTGCAGGCGGTCAGGTGCCACAAGGCTGGTAAGAAGCTCCTCCCGACAGGTGAGCAGTGGATGGGTGGGTTGCCCCCCCTGTTGTGAGGTGGTCCCCCCCTTACTGCAGCTGCATGACAACGTACATGGCAAAGCAGGTCAGTGCAATGATGCCGGACCTGCTCATAGCTGCGGTTATGCAGTCCAACATCATTGACCCTGTGGACTAGCTCATTCCACAGGGCGGTCCTCTCCTGCTGGTCATAGGCTGTCCGCCCAAACAGCAGTTCATAGTGCTGTACCAGGTGGTTGATAATAACCTCTATTTCAGCGGCGCTGCATGCGGGAAGAGGACTATGTGACACGTTTCCCGGAAGACATAAAGATGGAAATAGGTCTGAGCCACCCATACAGCAGGGTTACCATAGTTCTTAATACACATATTTGTCTCCCCCCACCATATCAGCTACAACAAACCATTCATATAATGCAATTGTTATGTCAGCTGCTTACCTACCATTGGGACATATGTTGTATTGTACCAAGCTTTGTGCTATGTGTATGTGCCATGCTTTGTGCTATGTGTTTGTAGCTATGCTCCCTGTGGGGACACTTATCTTTGCTGGCCTGTTACAGACTATTTCATCTGCATGCCATTGTCAGTGCCACTATATATATATGTGTATAAATATACATCTATGTACATACATGTGTAGATATATGTTGTATGTTGTTGATATACCTATGTCTATATGAGTGTCTGTGTATCTGTACACATGCATGTCACATTCTGTATCACACAGATATTTATCTATTTGTGGAGTGCATACAGACATCTGGTCTGCATTCTGTAACTGTCTTTCCTTCACAGCTGCACTGTTCTGCCTTGCTGCAACACAGGTGTCATATGTGAACACAGACTAACATTAGGGTGGTATATATGGTGTGAGATTGCTGGTACACCTATTATACACCTATGGCATTTGTGCATGCTACATTACAGATTAACATGACTGTCCTGCAAGCAGTGTGCTTTGACACCCATGTGTCTATCATGACGGCAGTACTTCCACCACCAGCTATTGTCCACACTAACATAACACATGCAGATATTATGGCTGACATCTTTGTCATTCATTGCTGATCTACACAGTTGGCAGGTATGTCCCACTGCTTACAGGGACAGACAGTTTTGTCCAGAGCAGTTGTTCAGTGGAACATCATTACAGGGACAACTACAGATGGCACATATCAAACATTCAACATCATTTATCCTATTAATCTTTACCACATACTACATTAAATTGCACACAGTTATGTTTTACATACCTTTTTCTTTTGGATGGGTGTGATGCCTTCACAGTTTTGGCTTGTAGGTTTTTTTTTTCCCACTCTCTGTGTGTTTTGTTTTATCTTTTCTTTTTTTTTTCCCTCTCCCTCTCCCTCTCCCTCTCCAGTAGAGCACTTGAGATGGTTTGAATGGATTGCAGCATGGCTTTTGTAGGTGATGCACATGATCAAGTGATGGGCTTTGCACCAATCAATGTGCAACAGTTGCTAACTGCGTTCAGCCTGCTGTGTAGTGATTCAGTTAACCATTGTCATGGCAACCCAGTACTATAAATTGATAACTCATGTGGGTGTTGTCCCTTCACCTTTCCAGTATGGAGGACATCCTTCCTGCATGTGGGCAGCAGTGTTACAGATGGCAGGTTGCAGTACCTATTACAGCAGGGGTTGCAGACACAGGGCAACTACACAATCGTAAGAGGTTCCAGACCTACAGACAGAGTGAGTAGTGTTGTTATGTGCATTGTATATTGCTGGTCTTGCAGTGTTTGCGTGTACATAATAGTTTAGAATGGAATGCAGTTTGTCTGCATAGCTCTCAACAGTGGGCTTATCCACATGATGGCCAGTGGATTTTCTGTTTGCTTGTTCCTGTGCACCACACAGGTCTTGTCCTAGATATATCCCTGACAATCTGTATCTTGCATGCTATCAGTACATGGCTACATCCATTTGTGTTCCTGATCTGTTATTCCTGCATAAGGGTATATTGCAATGAATCCTGTAATACCAGCAATTTGCAGGGTGTGTAACAGCAATATTGCGAGTATGACCCTGTGTTCCTGCCTCTGTCCTCCACATATATGGCTGGCTTTGTCCTGCTTTGATACGGTTAGGGGTTGTTCGGTAATGGCCTATCATTATTTACTGCTAGCATTCCTGCTATCATCCCAGTCATATCGTGGACTCCCACAACATTTGTTGGTCAGGGTCCATACATGTGACAAATAAATAGACATTACCACAAGTAATAAATGTCCCCCTAGGCCTTGACTACATGGTGTAACTGGAGGCTGCTGAGCTACATCTGTTATTGTTTATTGTTACTTATTGTGACAGCAAATCCTTTGTCTACAGTTGCATGAATTGATGGGCTTGGCCTGGACAGCATAGTATGTTATATATCCTCACTGTCAGCATCTACAGTTTTGTGTGGGCCTTGCATTCCTCACTGATTAAATAAGACCATTGATACTCATAGACTGCTGGGAATACTGTGATTGAGCAATTTTCACATGTTTGCTGGTATTAATCTACATACATTTCCTATACTGTTGACTGACAGTGCTGGATGATATGTTTGTGATAACAGTAGCTGACTGTATATCTGCCATGCCTTTGTGGTAACTCACTTGAACTATAGTGAGCGGGGGGGGGGGACCTGGGAGTGCCGATTATTTTGCTACTGGCCATGACGAGAGCTGTTGGCTACAGAGTGCCTAAGGCACTGCGGGGGAAGTGTAGTTGGGTATGCGCTGATGTGCGTGAGGCTCAGACTTGCTGACCTCCGGTTATGGCATCTTACACTGGGTTGGCCTCCACATTGCTTAACCAGTGTGGGAATTGCTTACTGCCACCCAAACAGGCGTAATCCCGCTTGCTGCCGCATACCCCCGCGCTACTTCATGAACATGTTGGTATTATACATGCTTAAGTCAGGTGTACATGTCAGTTATGGCTGTTGAAGATCAGTGTAAGGTGAAGTGGGATTCCAGTTTAGCAGTTCTGGATAGGTTACACTCAGGTATTCGGGTTAGGGTTAGTTATGCCATACCTGTGTTGTAGAGTAGATGTGAATAGTGAAGATGTAGGTGGGTAGGTGGAGGGGGGGACATTTTTACTGTATAGTAGGCCGTTCAACTGATTGGTGGGGGAGCAGTAGTGCAGGTTTGCAGGATGTGCGAGGCAGGGCAGGAGGTGTTGGTGTCAGTAGTTGGTGTAGGGGTATGGAATGTTAGTTGGGGGGAGTGGACTTTGCCAGCTGGTGAGCAGGTGGTGATCCAAGTGTGCTTGATGTTTCCCTTCATGTGTTATTTACATGTGTCGTCTGGGACAGCTGGGGTAATACACCTGGGTTGTGGGTTCCAGATTCTGCCAATATAGTTATGTGGAGGGTGTCACCTACTTGTGACTGTGAACATGAATCAGGGGTCGATAGGTAAGTGGTGTTATTGGGCCACACAGAGGGGCTGATAGTAGGGGACATGTCCAGGGATGTGCAGGAAGGCTGACGGGAAGGTCCACAGCTGGTCATTTCTTCTACAGCGTCAGCTGTGTATATACCCTGCATTTGGGGTTAGATTTGGACACTTACAGCCCTGGGTGGGGGTGAGGACAGCAATAATACCTTGTGATGCCAATTAGTTTGGCTTACATGCCTACAGTGGGGAGATGCAACCATGTGTTCTTTGGTGTCATTTAGTGGGTTTGCAACAACACATCTGGTTATACAATCCTTTGCCATGTAAACTAGACCTTGCTGCAGTGGGACTCGTATTGTATGTGGCTGCTCATTAGGCATCAACTCTGCCCAATGCACACTATTGCTTACATCCCTGAGGTGGTCCACATAGAACCGCTCCAGCCAACACGTGCACCCATAGGCCCATAATTTCATACCCATATTCCCCCCGGCCCCCTCGCACCTCCTCTTCAGCACTCTTCCTTACTCCGGGTGCAGGTCAGGTCTGAACACACCAATACTCACTGCCCACTCTCCACTTCTCAGGACCCATCACATACGTTGTCTCGCACCATGGGTCATCAGGCTTCCCCAACTGTGTAGTCCGGGAATATGCGCGCCCTGCTGTAGGTTATCTGTGTAATGGCTGGAAGGCCAAATAGCCATTACATTTTTGGCTTGTCCTACAAGGGACATTCTTGTCTTTGTTTCAAGATTAGACTTGACGGGTTTCGCCCACTGGTAGTATCCTGCCTGTAGTCTGGGAAGCAGTGGTTTGTTTACTTTTATTGTGTGTTTGTATGTTTCACCTGCCTAGCTGGGGGGGGTTGATACTACGTGTTACACATTTGTTGATTGGGCCCTTCACTCCCATTGGCATGGCCTGTGAACATATGTAATTCTTAATTGCTGTATAATATCCTAGCTACATATATGTGCATATTTACACACACACACACATACACACACACACACACACACACACATATATATATATATATATATATATATATATATATATATATATATATATATCTGTATATGTATGCATACACACACACACACACACACATATATATATATATATATATATATATATGTGTATATATATATATATATATATATATATATATATATATATATATAAAACTACATGTGGATGTATGGCTGGCTGCATATGTATATCTATATGTTGGTATTTATATATATGTCTGTCTATGTATGTATACATTTGTACTACAGAGAGGGAGAGGTATACCTCCATGTAGTTATGGGTATATATACACACACACATACCTCTACATATTTAACTAAATATCCTGTCATGTTGCCTGTTATTGCTGGGTACTGTTATATGTGCATACTGGCCAACCTTGTGCAATACCTACAACTAAATCCATTAGTGTACACAGAGTCACACATGAAATCTATCGTTAGTACCAAGTAATCATTCATCCCATGCGGGACAGCCCAAACATTGGGTATACAACTTTTGTCTACACCCATAGTTACATAGGTACCCATGGCTATGTGCATGGACTACGGTGTGTGCCAGACCTAGAATACTTGGGTCAAGACAACATAAGGGATGGGTCCCAAGGGGCTGGGGGGGCAATGTGTTGTGGTGTGGTAGCTACGGGCCGGTAACCAGGGTTGAGATGGTGGCTGCATGTGTGCAGCGGGTGGGGGGAAGCGGAACTGTGGGCAATGAATGTATGGGTCGTGGATGGCATTGGTTGGATGGGCCTGTACTGCTCAGGTCGTCTAGTGAGTGGGGGAGAGGGGGATGTGATGTCAACATGTGGAACATGACTCAGGGCTAATTTAAATCCCTATTTCAATGACATACATACATTACATTAAGCTTGGTAGTGTTTTGCAGGGCGGACATGTTTGTCTGGGTGAGGGGTATGCCATTTCATATGTGACGTATATTGTTTGGGGCCTGTCAAGGCCTTTCATGGTGCATGTGGACATGTATGTGTCTGTTAATCTACCTTTGCTATCTACATATGTCTGGCCATGTATACCTCTGTGGGTGTATATATTTGCTTACATATTTCTAACTATGTCCGTATTTACCTATGGGGACATTTATCTGCGTACATATGTGTAACTTACTGTGTATATGTGGACGTATGGATGTTGAAATATATATATGTGTAGTTGTCGGCATTTGCATGTATAGCTGTTTGTATATTTGTATATGTATGTATATATGTATATATATGTGGATAGTTTTATATATATATATATATATATATATATATATATATATATATTTATATATATGACCACATCTATAGATATGTTGTAAATGTTTAGATAGTAATATATTTGCACACACACGTGCATCTAGCTGTAGGTATACATTCTCTGTGCTGTTGCATGACTGGACTGGATGATATGTTTCTGAAAACGTCAACTTTATTTGTATCTGTCATGGCTTAGTGGTAAATCCCTTTGTCTATGGTGTGCAGGGTCCTTGGTCCAAGCCTTGCAGGAGCTGTTTATTTTGTTGGTGGTGCAGAACACCGGTGGTTGGATACTGAGTAATTAAGGTACTTTAAAGCAGTTGTAAGTGGGTTTGTGTGGGTTTGCTCGGAGGTAAGCACTGCCAACATCTGGTTACAGTGTCTTACACTCAGCTGCAATATTGCTTAACCTGTGTAGGCAGTACATACACCTGCGTAAACAGGCGTAAACCTGCTTACTGCTGCTTAAAAGTGAGTACTGCTGCTTAGCCCCATGCTCATTTCTTTAAAAGAAAAGAAAAGAAAAAAAGGGTTGATAGGAAAGTGGTGAAAAAGGGGCACAAAGAGGGAAAGACAGTAGGGAAAATAGCTAAGCATGTGCACGAAGGGTGTAGGGAAGGTCAATAGCTGCCCATTTTTCTACAGCAACAGGTGTGTGTATACACTGAATTTGGGGGTTGATTTTGACACTCAAACCCCTGGGAGAGGGGTGAGGACAACATAAATTTGCTGTGATGCCAATTAGACCAGATTACATGTGTCAAGTGGACACGTGTGCGAAATGGACAGCTATGTATGGGGTGAGTTTTTTTTTTATGGGAACAGATTGCCCTTTTTTTTTCAGGTGATAGTGGGATGTTGGGGAGGGGTAGTAGGTATATTTGGGGAGGTAGTTTGGGTAGGTTAACAGACAAGACAAACAAGATGCATATGGGGCAGTATATGACACATGGAGGGGTAAACACCTTGGATGGGGAGGGGTGTTTGGAAGTCGCAAGCCTATGAGCCCCCAAATGGAAACAGTGGGACTGAGTTCCCCACCATGGGCAGTCACCACTGCACCTTCACGGCCCCAAATGTGACTGTGCTTGGAGCTGTGTAGGAGGGGCAGGCTCACTCTCTAATTGTGCCACTCAGCCCTCAAGCTGCGTAGCTGGTCTCAAAATGCCCTATCGATCTCCCTACGCACCACGGCCTGGACCTGATGATGGGTGACTGGTTCCTCTCTGCCCCCACTCCCAAAAGGGGACCGAGCCCCATCACCTGTGGTGGTTCCACCCAAAGGTGGTGCAGGGACTATGGAGGAGGAGGTCCCAGGCTGGGCTCTAGATGTGCTGGTGCCCGGTGCCATGACCAGCTGTGGTGGGACAGGTGGGTCCGCTGGGACCGGCCTTCCCATACGAGCTATGGTGTTGCAGTTTATAGACAGATATGGGTTAGTAATAGTCAACAGCATTCAGGATTAGTTATAACAGCATGCATAGGTATACTCATTAACCCAACACACCAGATGTAAAACAGTTGCAGAGCAAACAGAACACATGCATATATGGAACAACAGTGGCCATTACAAAAGCATGCAGGTTTCATTGATGGAAGCAGGCCACCAATATGGGGATATTTTAACATGGCACATGCATAGAAACAAATGTGAATATTTATAAACCAATAGGACATATGTCCAAACAAAAGTTTGGGGTGTACACATACCGATTGAGGTGTGTCATTGGGTTATTATTGCACATATGGTAGGGGTGAGAGAGAGAGAGTTCAATTAACAAATAATATATCCTTGTAGTTTTCACTACATTCTTAGTCATTGCAGTGATCTGTCCCTTACATGTATTATTACACTACCCAGTGGCCTTATATTGTACAATGATATGTTTATGGATTATTATATATGTGACCTGTGTCTTACATACAGGTGTGACAAGATGCAGGTGTTAATGCAACATATGTTGAGAATTGCTCTCATTCACTTTGGGTGAGATGCTGGAATGACAGCTTTGTTTTCATATACATTCTCTGACTATGTACACGTCTGACTGTAAGTTATATTTCATTAAAAGCTGCCTACATTTCTTGAATCATCATCCTGCTTTTTCAGGGGAACAGGTTACCAGTCTGGTGATGTGGGCCATTTATCTGGACATGCTGGACAGATTGGAACAATTGAGGGGTATTAATATGCATACAACTTTCTATTTGAACATTCTAGCAAAACATGTACTGTTGTTGGGTGGTAATTATGCATGCAGCTTTATACCTGAACATTGTAACAAATTCTGTACAGGTGTGGGGTATGATTATGCATACAACTTACTAGCACTCCCGGGATTCATACCCCTGCTGTGTGTGATATAAAACTTACAGTTAAAATCACAGTACACTGTGCAATCCGGGAAATGATATGACGCTTTCTAATGTTTTCTAAGTCTCCCTCACTTGTACAATATGACTAACCTCTTGGCACTTCCAACATTGTTATACAGGCCTTCATACTCATTTTATCTGCATACCACAGTGTGGGTAACACTGCTTAATACAACAGTACTATTTATAGTATGCAACAGTTCAACAACATGTGAAGGAAGAGTAAACAGAAGCACTCCAGGGGTTATACCTTTATTCACAGAATAGTACACCTTTATTTCTACTGGTACGACACTTTCTCAGGCTCTTATATTTATTAGTTATGACAGTGCATGTAGAATAATTACAAACCTGCCTCGCGATGCAGCCTTTGCAACCTAGCATCATGGGCTTGCTGGTTCGCAGCCCGCTCATCTGCAGCTGTCAGAGAAATACAGTGATATTTAGCCATACCTATCCATAGTATACACAAGTTAAGCTATTATTACCTACTTAGTAGAATGAGTACTTACTCAGTACTGGGGTATTAGGCATCTGAAGAGATTACTGGATCCACTGTTCCAGTACATCCCCCCTCCGCCACTTTAGGTCAGCATGGTGGTACCTGACCTGCTCACCAGTCCGGGGGATACCTGTAGCACTGCTGTGGTCACTGGCGAGACTGCTCAGGCCTCCATTTTATACTGCAAGCCCTGGTACTGGCCATGCAGTAGTCTCTCCTCATGGTGTTTTACCAGAAGCCATACCATGATTTTTGACTCCTGGATGCCCCAGCGCTGCGCTCTGAATCGAGTGCCTTCACCCACTCCAGCCATTCTGCCTGCAGTAGGAAGCTACAACTAGTTATGGGTAGTATTCCCACCTGTGGGGTTTAAATACGGCCAGTTTCCCGCACTTCTCCATGATTGGCCAGTTTTGAATAGGCTAAGCTGTGGGCACACCTGCGTGTTAGCATTGCTTAAATAGGTATACCACTAGGCAGATTGAATTGGCTGCCCTACACATTGCTTACACTTACTAAGTTGAGCTGCGCAGTGGCTAGCATTGCTTAATAGTTAATTAGCATTTAATTTGCCTTTTGGCAGTGATTTATTATTCATTACAGGTTATATATGTGTCTGGTATTCATCATTCATGTGTACATACACTGTATGTGGTCCTGGGGATTTCTACACTTTATTACAATGACACTTCACATTTATGCTTACTGCTGTACTCCAGTTCACATATTTATGTTATGTAGCAGGTTATACAACATCGCACTGTACATGGATTCAGTTCATATGTTTGGTTTGATTTTTCTGTGGTGAGGATTAGTTTGCTGATACCTCATTCATATGTATTGCTATGATGGCTTAGTGGTTAACTACTGTGACTATAGTGTACAGGGTCCTGAGTTCGAGCCTTGAGAAGCTGTTTATTTTGTTGCTGGGCAGAACATGGGCCATTGGGTACAGAGTGATTACGGCACATTAAAGCAGTTGTATACAGGTGTGCGCTGGTTTGCATGGAGCTAAGCACTGCTAACCTCCTGTTACAGTTTCTAACACTCAGTTAGCTTCTATGTTGCTTAATCTGTATAGGTAATTCTTACCCCCATGCAAACGCAGTTAAACACGGCTACTAGTACTTATATATGCTTACTACTGCTTATTTGTGCTTAAACCTGCTTACTAGTGCCTTATTAATACAGTCATCCAGTTCACATTTAAATGTTATTTAGTAGGTTATACAGGAAATATATGAGAAAAAAATGTTCATTTACAGATTTCACATAGAGAATGGTATGTGCTGCAGTGGGACTCAAACTGGGAATGCCTGTTCATTAGGCAGACACCCTGCCCACTACACTATTGCTGTGCTGCTTCATTAGCATATATCTTCCTTGTTATCCTCTTCGGCCTTTTAAGCTGCTTTAACCGTAGCTAAGCGATGGGCACACCCGTTCACCTACGATTAGCTGTACTCGGATTTAAGATAAATATAACGGGTTTTCATTGGTTTATTTATATGTACTGTTGCTGTTGTACACATGGAGGACTGTTGGTGGGGATATACGGACACCTATGAGCGGCCTCGCTCATTTATTTCCACTTTCTGCTGTTCTACTTTGCAGGGGCATTTTATTCTGAGAGCTCTGCTCTCAGACATGCCCCCTGCACTCGTACACGCTCTGTGTATGTCTAGGAGGTCGGGCAGTGCGCCTTCATTAATATGCATGGTGCACTGGCGTACTGCTCCTAGGCGGCCACTTCCGTGCAGGACTAGACTAGTCCTGCATGGAAGATTAGTAAATCCGAGGGCCTATTTCCCGATGGACATAAAACAGAGATTACATATACAGGTTAGTAACTGGTCTGTCAATGCCACAGGCATTCTGAGATAACTCTACAGAAGGGAAAGTGCATGTTAATTATCAAACACAATACAGATAAAATACTGCAGACCCCCAATAATATTCAGATTTCTGGAATGGCAGTCAGGTAAAATACTTTTAGGCCAGGTTATGCTTCTTTGGTGTTGTTTGGCATTACAAAAGGATGCTGCATGTGCAGAAAATACAGATACATACCACACACACACACACACACACACACACACACACACACACACACACACACACACACACACACACACACACACATGTATACACACAAACATACCATAAAAAGACTATTTAACATTTTTCTGTAATCTTACTCAGTTTTGAAATAGGTGCTTTTCATCTGATTTCAGTTGTATTCATCATATGCTTCCTATGTATAAGTAATGTGACCCTTCCCTGGATCAGATATGCAAGTTATGCACAGTTGCAGTTCTTTGTTAATGCAGTGAGCATATTCTGGTTCCTGTGTGATACAGGTCACTGGAGAGTTGTTTACTGAAAACATTGTGCAGCAGGAAAGAAACCACACTGAACAGAATGGGTCATGCTGAAAATAACAAGTAGCTTGTATATTCACACTGGTGAAATGTATAGGAAGTTATAATTTCTGTCCATGCAACATGCAGAAGATAAATGTAGAAGATAATGACATATGTCTGTGTAATTTATGGTTTAATGGAAGTATTAATGTTGGCTGCAATATGACTGCAAACCATCTCATGTTACACTGCAGTGAAATAATTCACTGTTACATTCAGAGTGGAGATGCTTCCTTTAGTAAATGCTAAAGTACAGTTACAGGTTTATAAAACCAGTGTGCAGATGTTGTTTGTGTTAATAGTGTCAACATTTGAGTGTGTTTTGAATTAAGTTACATACAGTAAGACATGTACTTTTAATAGGGTGAATGAACGTTGCGGAGAGGCATGTGTGAGAGGAAGGTTTATGAGTTAGGAATGAGTAGCATACTTGATGCAGTTATGTGTACTGTGCTGCCTTGAACACACTCCAAGATTCGCTATACCCATTCTTTTGCAACAGCGATAGCCTCAGAGTTAGGAGACTTGTGTATGAGATGTGAGGGAACAGCCCCAACAAGAAGGTGCAAGGAAGCAACCTAAAATATCATGTGTTCATTGTATAGTTCTTTGTGTGCATGGGTGTGTGTGTGTGTGTGTGTGTGTGTGTGTGTGTGTGTGTGTGTGTGTGTGTGTGTGTGTGTGTGTGTGTGTGTGTATGTATGTGTGTGCATCTGTGTGTTTGTGCACGTGTGTGTGTGTGTGTGTGTGTGTGTGTGTGTGTGTGTGTGTGTGTGTGTGTGTGTGTGTGTGTGTAGTGTCAGATAGTTGGGTGGGGTCTATGTCAAATATTCGAACTTCCAAAATATCGAATACCATATGTTCGAGACCATATGGTCGATATTTGGAAGTTTGAATATCTAATTAAAAAAAAAAGAAAAACATACACTAACAGTGCGAGCAGAGGGGCAAGTCCCCCTGTGCCGGCCACACCTCCCTACTTAAATATACCAACTCCGAGACTGCACTTCAGTGCAAAAAAGGGAAATTTTCCCATTCTGCACCGTACGGCGCCATTAAAAGTCAACCTTCGAACACCTGAAATGTTGAACATATGGTCTCGACCATATGTCATTCGACATTTCAAGCGTTCTTTTAATTGCCATAGACCCGTTGGGTAGATGGAATGTGTAACATTAAAGTAATCATCAAGGCAAAAAAAAACCAAAATAATTTATACTATAAATGTATTGTATCACAAAGTTATGGAAGAAGGGGCTTTATTCCTCTGTGTTGAACAAGAGCATCACAAAGTACAGAACTCCTTTGTGTAACATACAATTATTGGTGTCAAAATGCACCTTGTTAACTTGCATTTTTCAAAGCCACTAGAAAGTATATAGTGTAAATGTTGTCTTTTCTAGCTTGGGCAAAAAAATAAATAAACTCTGTGCTGCGATAGCGTTGTCGCCTCACAGTAAGATGTTGTCCTGTCCGATTCTCAGCTAAAGCGTCTTCTGTGTGGAGACATACGTGAATGGGTGTAACTTCGTTGAAGGTTGTGTGTCAGGGCTGGCAACTCGGCATGTAAAACTCTACTGCCAATCATTGGCAGACTGGAGTTCCACTGTGGCGACCCCTAACCAGGAAAAGCCGAAAGACACAACGATGAAAGCATTCTGCACTTTGGGATAAAACTGTATCTTGAAAAGTTTTCTGAGTTATTTTATGTACCTGAAAGGCTAACTGTTATATCATTTCTTATATTATCGTTTTTACATTCAGCATGTTAATCTGCTTTATTACTTCAGGTTTTACATCTTTGACCTGAATGGCAAATAAGTGCACTGAGTTTTATTTTATTTCAGATACATGCAATCTACGCTTGTGATTCTTATGAGTTTTCACTTTGACCACTTTGATTACTCCAAAATATTAACACACTGATGGAAAAGTAATGTGCATCTCATTACTAAATTATCAATATATATGTTATTATTCATATCTCTGGCTAATCAAGTACTCATTGTTACATTCACTGATAGATACCAGCAATATCTGAAATCTGTTAATCAAACTCCATGAATACTTCCATTTCCTGTGCAAGTGAAAATAAATGAAAAGAATAACAGATAACCACAAACACATACCAAAACCTTAAATATAAGTTCATATAGAACTCGTCCCCTTTCATAATAAAATGCGGTCACACAATAGTGACCAAAGTAAACCCCAGTTAAAAATCTGTAATCAACATAAAAATAATATCACAGAAAAGTGACCAGTCATGCCCAAGGAGTGCAGGAGCACAAGGGCATGTAGCTTGCGACTTGTATAAGGGGATATTCTGGGTAGGGTTAGGGGCTGTCTTTCACAGTGCAGCCATTACAATTAAGGGAGTGTTTAGGCAGATACTATGTTAGAGTAAAGTCATTTTCTACCCTGCTGTACCTGTTGTGAAGGATCTGTGTAGGAAGTTAGTGTGTTCTGCTATAGGCAATAGGATCAAGTGTAATTATTTCTGATCTCAGTGGAAGTTATTTACAGTTCGAAGCTATGGAAGTTAAACCTTAGTAAAGCATATGTAGTGAAAATGGTAGGCAAGTATAGGCCATATTGTGATATGCATTTTGTTTGGTATTGTGTATATTTTTTGATGAATGTATACAGACTCAGTGTATTTTGGGATCTTTCACTTCTGCTACAGCTTCCTTTGCTTTCTGTTACAGCATTTATTATTGTGCAGTATCCTCCATATACAGTCCAAGGTATCATATATATATATATATATATATATATATATATATATATATATATTTGTATATGTGTGTGTGTGTGTATGTATGTATATATATATATATATATATATATATATATATATATATATATATATATATATATATATATATATATAGATGTATATATACACACACACACATATAGATATTAAATATATATATATATATATATATATATATATATATATATATATATATATATATATATATATATAAATATATATATATATATATATCTATAGAGATCTAGGATTTTTGATCAAAAGATCAAAAGCCCGAATCCATTACCACCGAACATACTTTAACGAAAGCACTTTCATCGAAAAAGCGCTTTCGTTAACGTATGTTTAAAAAAAAAAAAAAACACAAAATCTATTTGAATGCAGGGGGGCAAGCCCCCCTGCACACCCCCCCACTTTAATATTCTCACTCTGAGGTCGCACTACAGTGGGGAAAAGGGACTTTTCCCTTACCGCACCGTAGTACGACGGGAAGAACAACAAGCATTCTTACGCGAAAGTGCTGCTTCAGTAAACAGCACTTTTGCGCAAGTATGCTCACCAAATTGGGATTCGGTGAAAGATACAGTCGAGCATCTGTACGGATCCCATATATACACACACACACACACACACACACACATATATATATATATATATATATATATATATATATATATATATACACACACACACACACACACACACACACGTATATGGTTACTCTTCGGAATGTAGACACTCAGAATGGCAGTAGGGCAGTATCAGAATGTACACAGAGGTAAATGGATTGGTATTAGCATTGGGAATGTGTTTTATGTTACTGTTGGTTGGATACGGTTAGATAAGGAGGTAGCTTTAGTGTTTTGTGTGTTTGTTGGTGTGTATGTCTGTGTCTGAGCCTGACTTGTGTAGTGGCAATGTTACA
>NC_056751.1:387265316-387360316 GCF_019279795.1 Protopterus annectens
TATCAGATTCCTTTGTCTGTGTGTTACATACTGATATGTAGGGGTACAATGCATATGACTATCCGGGCATTCTCCTCAAATCTGCATGCTGAACTGTATCTATCCTGCTACAGCTGGTTTGCATGTTGTATAAAATAAATTACATTGCTATTTGAATAACCAGTCACTTCTCAGAACATATATCAGCCGTTATACGTTTTTCAAAATAGTTTCAACTTGGAGACTACTCAAGCTATAACCTATAGATCCAGACCATACATGCCTTTCCAGTCATAAATGTCAAAATATCATATAGCAACAAGATTATTTGTTCATTCTGTAAATTGCAGAAGTAACGTTTAAATCTACAAATCTCACTTCAGGGATGAAATAAAGGAAAAAACTTGGCACCTAACATCAAAATGCTATTACAAACAGATCAATACAAGAGCATTTACAGATATGAAGACCTTTACCATATGCAGTAGCCTGAAAAATGTAAAATCATTGCTTCATCTTGGTAGTGCAAAATGTTATCTTGGAACATTATTTGATTTGCAACCAATATCTGACTGAATTCAAACCCAAAGCATTATAGAAGTGTCTAAGCCAATAATGGTAGAACACTGCAAAACAAAGTCATGTGACATGACTCAACCAGACAATCTGTGATAGGCTGTGTGATAAAGGCAGTAATCAAAAAGGACATTAACCTACCTATGCTTTATGACAGTAAGTAGCATGTGATTATGTGAGGGAGAGAGAAATCAGGCTACCTGAAGCTCATTTCACACAGTAAAAGTCGAAAGCAGGTAACGGTCACACAGTGACATTCAGGAGTTTTTTAAGAACACTTGGGTTTAGATGTAAGCTGAGCTAAAGTTAAATTAAGACAGCTGCTGGCTGAAAGACATATGACATAGTGGCTAACAAAGACAGATGACATAGTGGCTAACAAGGTTAGTGTTAAAGTTATGAATTAAATTATGTTTTTTATAAAGCTGTGCAGAATTGTACTGACTGCAAAACCAGCATTACAGTAGCAACTATGATTCAATTCATAATATAAAAGAGCAAGAGATTCTGTAGCTTCTACAACATTCCTTCACCACCTTTTATCCAAGTTGTAGCTCTGTACCTGTGCCTCTAACACCAACAAAAACCTCCACCCGATCCTGCTTCATCATCCTAGTCTCAGAGTATTCAGCTGACAGTACTGATTCCTATTCAGAAATACATCTGATATAAGTATGTGTACCACTGGTACTGTTTTATTGCTCTGAGAGGCCTGATTGAGGCATTTGACTTTAGCCGAGGTGGGGTTAGGATAGAAATGGATTATCATTGGCATTTAGTGAAAAATCACCATGAAGTACATTCGAATCTTATCATTTCTTATTGCTTACACTATGAAATAATCAGTAACTGAAACACTAAGTCTGAGGTGTGCCTTTTGGTGTAGGACTTACATCACAGGCATTAGGACTGCCTGACTAATAACTATGCTGCTCTTCTCCATCCCACCCCATTTCCCATCATTGACCATGCATCCTTCTCTCTTCAGTTATTATTTGCTGGGCAGAAGCATTGGGTGGGTGAAGAAATCGCTCTAGGCTATTTTCTGAAATTCTTCAATATTGTTAATACAAATGCGTTGTTTTTTTTTTCTCTGGTCTACTTTTTATGTAGTCTTCACAAGTTCTGTTTTTTTTGTTTGTTTTTTTTATCATTTTTGAGTAAAGTTCTTTCTGTCTCATTCCCTTATTGCTGGACTCCAGGCTCACCATAATAAATATACATTACCTCTTCTGTTAAGAAAATGTGCCTGCAGCAGTCTGTCTGTCCTGTTCATGTACGCATTACATGCCTGTACTTCATGGGTGCTTAGTATGATATTCAGATGTTCAATTTTAAAGGATTTATGATGTAAGAAAACGCAAACACTGCAAGCCCTTAAAAAATATATAACTTATGTATTAAACAAGAACATTATGAAAGCCTATAATATGAATACAAGCAGACCTAAATCTAAAGATATAAGGAATTCAACTCAACAGATGAATGTACTATATAAAAGTGTTGTTTATTCTATACATAGAGAATACATTAGAAGCCAAAATGTTATGTTAAAATCTACAGTTTATAACAATAACAATGTTTTCATTAAGCTGACTGCATTTTAAAACAAATGGAGTTTCATAAGGCTATGTTGTCTTAACAGTAAGAAATATGAACCTACTTGGACTTTGTACACATAGGGTTTGCAACAAATACTAACAGGCATCCTAGTTTTATATTAAATCTGGCGTAAAGAAACACTAAAAATAAATGGTTACTTAGAAATATACATATGGACAAAAGGATATATATGTATACAATGGTGATAAATGAAGCAGGAAATGGATTGATAATAAAGCATTGTCTAAATAAAATGTTGACACTATACAATAAATACTGTTACACTGAAAACAGATGTTTTTTGAAGGACATTAAATAATGCAGTGAAATACAATATAAGATGTACATACTAGAACAATCTTATATTTAAAGTTGGTTACACTATTTTATTTAACTATGGACAGTAGTATCATATAACAGTCTCTGCAATAGCATTTAGTTGAATTATTATACAGTTCAATAGCTGAAGTCTGATATCACACAAGCAATAGGAATGTGATGCTTTTAGTTATATTTGTTGTTGGGAAAGTTGAGGGAAGATGTTGATTAGGGATAAGAGGGTTCACTTGAATGGTAAACCTATTCAAGGATGGGATGTTTTCTCCCATGAAGGGAATGATTGGTTGTTTATATTTTGAAAACCACTTTTTATGCAGACAGTTTTTATGTGTACCTCTTAAATGGATGTCTATGCATTGCATTTATAACATATATGAAATGAATGGTAAAACGTTTTCAGCACATATACAAGGTTATGTACAAGCACAAAAACAGGACAATGGTTAAATACAAAGGTATAGTTAGTCCAACTGTGAAATGCATCTCTATCAGTGTCAGTGACTTAAATAACAGCTGTAAAAGAGGAAGCTTACAAAGATATCTTAAGCTATGTAAAGGACAAGTAGTATTTTTACAAGAAACACATTTTATACAGCAAGACATTAATAAGATTAATATGTATAATTACACATTACTAGCAAGTTCAGAATATAATAAAAAGCAAAGAGGTGTAGCAATATTATGGAGAAAGACTACCTTGATGCCCAAGGTCATAAATACAGTCAATGATAACTCAGGAATGTTTTGTTTAGTGTCAGTATTAATAAATCGTTTGGCTTATACCCTGGTAAACAATTATTGGATACCAGGACTGGGTGTCAGGGCAGCCAAGCAACATTTAGAGAATATAGTACATTCCAAAGGTAATACAATAATCGCAGGAGATTTTAATTGTATAATGAAAAAAGAGGGCACAAATGCAAAAAACACATGCAAGAAATCTACACTATCAAAGTTACTTACAGAGTTTACTGACTCATATAACATAATGGACATTAACACATATGCTGAACAAGATTGTTTGATATTCACATATTACTCACATAGACATAACACCTTTTCCATAATAGATAGAGTGTATATAACAAAAGATCTTAACACAAAAATAAGCAAAGTCAAAACAATCACCTGCCCCTTCTCACACCATAAAGCAATAACTTTTGAAAAAGATTTTAACTTTAAGAAAAAACTTAAATCATAAAAATTCCAGTCTATATAGCAAACCTTAAAGAGTTTAAACAATACTATACTGCAGTGATGCAAAGATTTCTAAGATTTAAACCTCACAGATGAGGCAGAAGACATATATATATATATATATATATATATATATATATATATATATATATATATGTACATATATATATAGGATGCAATGAAAACATATTTATATGGGAAGACAGTAGCCTGGTATAAAAACAAACAAAAGCACTGGAATAAAGAACTGGTAGAACTATAAACTAAAATAGACAAAATGAAATTAGATATTCATAAAGGCAACTTAGCTTCAGCAAAAGAATTAGAAAACCTCAACAAAAAAAACTTGAGCTATTGAACCATAAAACAATGATTAATCTAGAGAAGGTCAAACTATGTGCTTACTCTATGAATAAAAAAAATGAAAGGAGAATAGCTAACAGGAGGAAAAGAATGACAAAAGCAAATCAGGTAAAAGAAATATACAATATAGACAAAAAGAAAAGCATCAGGCTTAGAAGGAATTCTAGAAGCCTTTAGAGTGTATTTGAATGGACTTAATAGTCAAGAAAATAAAGTAGAATCAAGTGAAGCACTTAGAAAATTCCTTAAGGAAAATATAAGACTAAGACTATCAGATGAACACAGAAAAATAATAGATAAAGATATAACTATGACAGAAATTAAAGCACAAATCAAGAAACTAAAATTAAACAAAGCCCCAGGTAATGATAATATGACACCACAGATGTTTAAACTACTGTCTAATAATTCATTAAATCTATTATTAACTGTGTTCACATCAGTTAAAGAAGGTAATAAATGCCCTCCTTCTTGGAAATACACTCAAGTATCACCAATTTTGAAACAAGATAAAAAAACTGATGAGTGTACCTCATATAGACCCATAAGTTTATTAAATATAGATTATAAAATATTTATGACAGTTCATGCAAACAGAATAAAACAAATATTGTCATTATTGATAGAGAACAATCAAACAGGATTCATTAAAAACAGAAATACATATGACAATATAAAGAGAATTTTGTCCCATATTGATTTCATAAACAAAACAAAAAATAAAATGAATGTTATTTGCTTAGATATTAACAGTGCATTTGATTCCATGAATTGGGATTACCTTTGGCTTGCACTGGTGGAGTATGTCTTTTCAAAAAATTTTACCTCACTAATAAGGTCTCATTATGATAAATCTTTGGCATACATAAAAATAGGATACTGTTTGTCGGAGCCTATTACCATTACAAAAGGTACAAAACATTTCCTCCTTTGTTATTCATATTAGTAATAAAACCATTAGCAAATTTCATACGTGCAAACCCAAACATTCAAGGAATTCAACTAGATACTGACCTTGAGTTAAAGATTCAACTATTTGCAGATGACATTTTATTGACTTTAAAAGAAGATAATAACACACTAAAAGAACTATGAAAAGCAACAAAACAGTTTAAGAAGATTTCTGGACTGCCATTTAATGAAAATAAAATAAATATGTTACTAATAAATATGAACCAAGACGCATTAAATAAAAAATATCATAAATATCTATCTAGAAATAATACAATCAAATACTTAGGAGTTAAAATTACACATGACATAGATACAATAGTGCAACTAAACTATAAATAGTCTTTGAAGAATATGAAAAAACTCATACAAAAATGGAATAAGCTATTTTTTGCCATGGAGGAAGGACTATATAGATGACATGATTACATTCCCAAAAATTCTGTGTTTTATACAAGTTTGCTCGCTACCTCCACCTAAATCATTTTTAAAACAATTTGAAGGGTTAATAATGAAATTCTTATGGTACCCTAAAAAAACTAGAGTTGCCCTAAGACATCATTTTGACAAATGGGAAGAAGGTGGAATAAGCTTACCAGCTTTAGAAGGATATATACAGTCATTAGCTTTAAAAACAGTTTATCTATGATTAAACTAAGAATATACTTCCAAGTGGAAACTAGTACATGAAAAAATCTGGTTAAAAAACACTCGTGATTCAATAAATAAACATATGAAAATAGTACCGAATAGCTTACTTTGGTTATTGAAGGAATATATGGCAACAGGGAAACACAAAAATATAAATTCTAAATACATTATCAATACCCTAAAATGTTTTATGCCCTTTATAAACAAAAATCTGGATATAAATGCATGGTCTTTTTTCATATTCCCATGAGCATATACACAAAGTAATATTATAACTCAGGACTTGGTAGCAATTAAAACACTTAGTAAGAATGGTCTAATTTACTGGCATCAGTTGATAAACACTAATAAAGTACTAATGATACAGCAAATTATTAGTAAATTCAACTTTGAAAATTACATGTGGTTAATCCTGCAGGGATTAAGACAAACAGTTTTAAACCAACAGGCAATAATGCAGAAGTCTGTTAGGGAAAAGGTTCCTAAGTTCATAGAGCAGTTAATAAGGCTGATGAAATTTCCCACAAATGGGAAAGGAATTTTTTCAGTATTGTACAAATTAGTTAAAGAAACAAGAGCTCATAGTAAACAAAATATATGGAAATGCTATGAAACAGTTAATGGTAAAATACCAGATGATAAAGATAAAAAATTAATTCTTACATCTCCAAAACTAGCATCTTTATCACTGTATTGGCAACTTTTCACGTGGCAATTTATACATAGAACATACTTAACACCACACAAATTAGAATCAATATTTAATAAAGAAAATAGATGTCGGAGGTGTAAATCACAATCAATAGCCAATTGGCAACACATGTTCTATGAATGCCATTTACTTAAACAATATTGGGAAAGTATTAACTATTCGTTAGATGCACTGTTCACTGATAATTTCCAACTTACAAAATCTCTAGTTTTGTTGAATACACCTGTTCTTGTGTTCCGAGGCAAAAATATGTAATTTTGTGGACTCTCCTTGCTATTGCAAGGAAAAATATTACAAATAACACGAAAGTTGTAACTCCTCCCAATTTTAAACATTTCAATAACATGGTTTTATCAGTCTTGCAGTTGGAATTGAAAACAATCAAGGAAAGAACAGAACAACCTGCTTCCTTAAGCACTGCTTGGCAGAAAGTTAAACAAGTCCTGGAAACAGAAGACTGTAACAAATTATAATCTTATTCAAAGATACATTCAAGAAAATAAACGTTTTTCAAGTATAGACATCCTATATAAATAGTTGGTTTTGTAATGTGTGATTATGGAATTGTTTCTCCACTTTAAGCTTTGACTATGTAAATATTTGATATACATGCTATATATGTTTATGTTTCTGAAAATCAATACAAATTTATTTAGTAAAAAAAAAGTGTCAGACTTTCATAACAATTATCTGTGTCTGAACAAGAAAATCATTTACCCTCCTAAGCTGTCACTTAACAGTATCCAAGCCAGCTGATAAAAATTCAGAGGCCCTATTTTTTGGTTGACAGCCCTTCTTCACCAGGCATCCTTTCCCTAAGATATTTGTCAAGGATATTGATGAAGCTGTAGGGGAACCTTTAAAGCTCCCCACTATTATAATTATGGATTGGATGACTTATTTCTCTCTGAGGGTGTAGATTGCCTTGTTTTCCAAACCTGCTGCTCATGTGCCTTTGTGGGAGTACCTGGGCTTCTCATCTATATTATGATTAGTTTGCTGATAGATTCATAGGCAAGTACTAGGCTAGCTGCCCTTGCAAGCCATTTTAAGTCTACCCTGTTTCTGTTTTGGTGCTTGAATTAACCTGTCCCATTTGGTGTTAGATTGGCATTGCCTAGCCCATGATCAAAGATAATATAGTATCTCTAGGAAGAATCTCTGATATCATACCAAAGATAATTTGAGGGGACTTACACATGAGATAAAGCATTTAGGAGCTGCCTCTGTCTATTAGTAGTATGAGGGGGATTCCTATCGCATGATTGAAAACTATAAACGGCGAACGTGTATTGAGTGAATCCGATTGGTTGAAATGTCAAAACGTCACGCGCATAACACGGAAATCTCTGTAGGGAATTTTTCTCCAGGGGGGCTTTAGGTAAGTATAGTTTTTTATTTTTATATTTTTTATTATATTTTCGAAATTTCAAACATCGCTCCTGTGGTGTCGACCATATGGTGTTCGATGTTTGAAACTTTCAAAAATATAAATATAGACCCGTATGAGGGATAGCCTTGAGGTAAATTTTGTAAAACACATCCACAGATCCTATCTGCTCTTGAATATGGGCAGGGATGCGCTTTGTTTATGTGGCTAGGGAGTCTGTTCCAGAACAGTGATATCCTGTGGGAGGTATACCTGGCCCGCCAAACTTCTCTGTTCTGCTGATGTTGCAGAAGAGGTTTAGATCCCAGGACTGAGTATTTCTGATGCCGTTTGACTTGCTGATGTGCAATAGGTCCTTCAGTACTGGGTCAGAAGATTCCTTGTATGACAGATACAGATCACTTTTTAGCAGTTTGCAGTATAATGAGTACAATAACAGGTCTTTGAATCAATCCATGTAGGCCATATCATTTAGGTCTTGTATCCTTTTAGTAAGGTACGTATGTGGGCATTCCACTTGTTGCACGTATCTGGACAGATACATGCCGAAGGAGCTATTCTACACAATGATTAGCCTAATGAGGGCTGAGTAAAGGGGGACAATGACATCCCCAGATCTAGACATAATCCCTTTGTTTATAAGCTTCTCCATTCACTTCCTACTAAATCTGTATGGATGCTGAGGTTGAAATCTGTTATGGAAGGGGTGACTAAGTCATGCGTCGTGCTATTTAAGATACACTCAGGAATATTGTCAGAACCCATCAGTGCAGTATTTTTAGCTTTTGATAGAACTTTTAGGATTTGGTCTTATGTGATAGGTGGAGGCAAGCCAATTTCAGGTATGCCTTGTGGGATAGATGGTGGGGAGAAAAGGGTAAATCCTGAGCTTAGTTTATCAGCCTAGTTTGATAGTTTAATTTGCTTTATGGCAGAAGATTTAAAGGCTGTCCTGTCTGCTTCCACAATCCAAAGGCACCAGGAGACACCATCTACCTTTATATTTAGCAATTCCTCTGCCCTAACATTTCCCAGTGACTGTGTTACCAGTTCCTGCATCTGCATTTTTGGCACTAGTACCTGTGAGTCATATGCCTGTTTTCTTGACACTGACTTTTTTTCAGCACTCATTTGACCAGCATTCATTGCTCAGGCCCCACTTATTGTATAGTATCAGGTGTGAGCAATTCCAAAATTGGCAGTTGACATGAAGAATCCAGACTCATTTTGCAGTACTGTATCAGTACCATGCTTTTTGGCATCAGCCCCTGTAGTGCTGGTGCCAATGTTTCTGATGTGAACCTTTCAGGCTTCAGAGGCTCTAACATTACAATTTCCAGTGCCTGCTTTCTAGAAAGAAGTGGCTTTGACTCTGATATGGGTTGTTCAATACCATCACAGTGCTTTTTGACCTATTACGTAAAGTATGTTAGGCTCTGTGGGTTGCTGTACTATTTTTCCAGCATCTACATTCTTAAGCTAGTGTACTGGATCACAGATTATCTTCATTTCTTCTTCCCAAGTGTCATTTTCCTAAGTGGGTGCAATTTCCTGGAGGCAGTCTGTATGTAAGTCAATCCCCCTTTTTGTCAAAGAAGTTATTGTGCAATTCTAAGCACCTGGAGTCTGAAACAGACATCCCCATAGAGAACCGCAATGATGAAGAGACATTGGACTCCCATCCATCTCTTCAAAGATGCTATAGTTAATGCAAAAACATAGCAACTGGCCAACTGACCTTTTTTATTTCCTGAAACGAGACCAACAAATTCCCTTATATTTTCATCACAGACCTCCTGGGTGGACTTTCTTTAGCTGGACATCTTGCAGAATGCCACCAGGAATGCACGGGACAGTCTTGCCATTTTGCCCCCCCCCCCCCATTACATAGAAGGTGTTACACAGAGTGTTCAGTTTTGGCAGAAGCTCCTAACATTATTTCCCTGAGAGCTCATTGCACTAGGGCAGTGGACACTTTCATGGCCTTTTTCTATAACTCTACCTTCGTTAATATTTGTGCTGCAACCACTTGATTTTCCCTGAATGTCTTGTGAGTCACTATAGATCTGACTTAATTTCCAGGTACAGTTATTTCCTGAAGGGTATGTTTTTCAGAGGTATGTTCTGATGTGAATGGCCACAAGTAATTGTTTTGCTATTGATTCTGTCCTTGTAGTTGTCAACAATGATCTTCTGCAAAAATAAAACTGAAATCCACTTTTCATAATCATCGATCTCTCTCCAGCTTCAGTAACATTCCCTCCTTTTGTCTTCAGCTTTTGATTTTATCTTCCTTATGCCTTTTCCACTCCTTTGCTTGCTTCTTCCTTTTCTAACTTAGGTTTCTCACTGACTACAAAATTGTAGAGAAGGGGGGGGGGATGCACGGTACATGATGTGAAAAATGAGAGAGTGGCATTGTATTGAGCCATTATAAGATGAGCTGCCCTAATAACTGTAGCATAAGTTCTATTTGTCAAATATGGGCCTTTTCTTACAGCTCTAGCATTATGGAAAAATATAATTTTCATGTAAGTTTTTAAAGTAAAATTTCCTATATTTTAAGAAAACATACAGTCCGTGAAGAATACAGAGCATAATTTTTCCTGGATTTATCACAAATCCTTTTGTTAAAGGACAGTCCTGATTTGGAAAGTTGTGTCCTGTGGGCTACAGATAAAGACAAATGGCAAATGTTCTGATTTTTGATAAGAAAATGTTTTCTCTTGCAGAAATTGTGATCCTGTGTCTGTAATACCTTAACTATTATATAAAATGAGAAACAAGCAGAATTCAAAAAATGCAAAAGTATTTTGCAGAAATGTGAAAAAAATGTGTATTTCAGCACCCGACCACATGACCCCCCCTAATACTTTTATATATCACATGCTGCTGCTTGCTTGTGTGTTATAGATTATTAGACAGGTTAATACACTGACACGTATAAATGATTTTAAGTGCATTTTTCTTAAATGTTGTACAAACTGGCCATCTCATAGTACATCTTTAGAGCCTTTAACATCAGTATTAGGTACAGTAAAATATATTTATAAGTTGCATATTAATTTACCACTTTTTCATTGAATTTTATTCTTTCACCACAGGGCTATAGTATGGGTTGGGCTTGCCTTCTGCAGCAGTATATTTCCACTAAGCCCCTTTTCTAATTTATGTGACTTTCCACTGGTGTTTAACTCACTGAGGCCTGAGTTGCCAACCCCCTTACTGGCAACAGTGGGTGGCACTGGAGAAGAATGAACCTAAGGACCATCACTTCAGTTCACAGATGATAGGTTTGACTGGCTGTTTCCACTGCATGTGCCCATAATGTCCAGGGGTTGGTGTGAAGTGGGTGCTGTGATGTAGGCCCACAACTCCACATGTGATGCACTCAAGGCACAGTCTGTCCTTTTAGACAGCACTGTAATGTGATTTCAGGTCTTCCACTGGGGATTGTTCTATTGTTTATAACCAGACACAAGCTCTCCTCTTCTGCCCTAAAAAGATGTCAACAGGTTTAAACCTCATCTTTCTTCTACTGCCTCACACCAGCACCAGCAGGTAGCCAAGCTGCTAAATAATCTCAGGCCACATGGGTCATAGTCAGGGCTTTATCTCTCTCTACACCAGTGGAGTTGGCATTCTGTATGAATTACGGTGTAAACCTAATAATGTTTTGCTGAAAATTAATTTAGGTATCCATTGCTGAACTTCTACTTCCTCAGTAGACTACAATTCCAAAATCCTTTAAATATAAAGATCATACTTAATGAGAAAAAAGCTGCAAAAAGTAGTGAAATACTTCATAAAAATGTCAATTACTAATGGGGTTGAAGTGTTTTATGTACCTTGTGCGTTGCAGCTGGACCATATAAATTAACACCAAAGTCAGAAACTACAAAAAATATATATTTTTATCATATCAAGGAGTTTTACAGAACCCAAACTGAAAAGCAGCACAATGCATGTGTATTAGCAATATAATGTACTTTTCCTGACCATAAAAGCCTTCAAGGAGAAAACATCCTAACATTATTTGCTTTCTTGAAAAACTGCTTTTTTGCTCATAATGCACTCACTATAAGGCACAGCTGATGAGATTAATGTGCTTAGGTTTTGCCTACTGGATCATAATTCCATTCACATAGAAAGACAGTTCCAATAGTAGTATGAGCAATGGGTCATATAAAAAAGAATCTACAATCATATTTATATATGTTACCAATACATGTAACCCCATACGACTTGAAGAAGGAGTCATTACTGGGCACATTGCGGGTACTGCAAAGAGCACTTTTGCCTGACATCAAAGACTGAAACAATACTAATTTTATGAACTTTAATCGTACTTTGACTTAGGAATGGAGTCCATTCCCATCATGGTATTAGTAACCCAAAAGATATGGAGAAAGTAAAAAAGAAAAAAAGAACAGAGAGATGATAAGTCAGGGGGTCCAGATGGAGAGATGATAGGTCAGGGGGTCCAGATGGAGAGATGATAAGTCAACAAGTAAAGGAGAGTAGTATTGCTAAAATTCAATTCATCCTCAAGTCTCGGTGAGTACCTTCATGAGTTGGACCTTGTTTTTCACAAAATCTCACCAAGATGACTTTGATATAGAGATTGTATTTTACAAAGCATATATCATGGACAGAAGTAGGTCAAAAATTAAAAAAGATAGCTGGGTGCACAAGACCCAGGATAAAAAAGTGCCCAATCCTGGTAGGCTCACTGGTGCCAGGACTGGAAAAAAGTGACACTGTAGAATCCTCAAAATATGTAAATATTCCTACAGTGGGGCCAGGCCAGGCCCAGGGGGAGGATGGCCCCTTTGTTGTACAAGGAAGTAGCAGCCTACAAAAAACACAAAAACTGATAAGCCAAAGAAAGGCCATAAAGACAATAGAGTGGACTACTGAGGAGAAGGAAGAAATTATGTACTGTTACTATTATACAAAAAGCCCAGAGTTTAAAGACACAAGATATACAAAAGGATTAAGAGAGAAATTAGAGGAAAGAAAAATACTTCGACAAGAGAAACTCTCAGAAGCTTCAAATAAAAATTGTGTTCATTAATAAAACAGATTTGTCAAAAACCTTATATGCACCAAGAAAATTGGATCTGTTTGGAAAAAGAAGCATCTGAGGAAGTGCAAAAATAAAAATATAAACAACAAAACCTAGAGATTTTTAAAACATATAAAAAAGAAATATTGACATGGGAAAAAATATTTGATATGGTGCTATATCCATGCAAAGTCGAATGCCAAGTTAATCAATACAAAAAAGGCAGCCCCAGAGATATTCGAAGCAAAGGCATCCAGACATGGAAAAATTTCAGAATAAAAAAAATAATATCACAAAGAGGGAATGTAGAAAAGCAGATTAGTAAAGTAGAAGTTAAAAAAATAGAAGTTGAAGTTATGGAATGCCTGTGAAGTGAAGGATTTGATGTAGAAGAGCTAACACAGGTTACATCGCAGCATGATGGAACGAGTCTCCAAAATGAGGAGAAACAGGAAGATCAGGAAACATCTGAAGAAGAAATATAGATATGGGAAAGAAAAAGAGATGTAATATGGTGTAATGTTTATGCAAAGGAGAAAGCAAAACTAATCAATACAAAAATAGCAGCACAAAAGATATTTGAAAAGAAATACAGGGAAGGAATCCAGACATGGTAAACGTTACAGTTAAAAAAATAAGAAGGCAAAGAGGAAAAGTGGAAAAGAAGATCAGTAATGGAGAAGTTAAAGAAATAGAAACTGAGGTTATGGAGTACCTGCAAAGTAAAGGATTTAGTGTAGAAAATCTAACTCAGAAAACACCACAGCATTTAAGAGCAATAGACATGCAAATTAAGGAGAAAACAGTGGCATGGGAAGCAACAGGTCAGTTACCATATGAAGATATTTTGGAGCCTTTCACAAGAAAGCAGTGTAAACATTCACTTGAAGCTGGACAGCAAGGGAAGGAACAGGAAACTGTGGCAGCTCTGACGCAGTTAGTGTTGAGGAGTGATAGGCCAGTGAGTTCCCATATGACAGAGCAACGGATGACAAAGGATGAAATTGAGCAGAATGTGCCACATGAAGATGCTATAGGTTCATAGCTTCATATGTTCATATGTAGGTACTAGGCTATTGGCCTTAGGGCTTACATAAGCCTAGCAAAAAGGTTCCCTGGCAGTGATTCTCAGGCTGAATTTTCTATTTCCCATCCAGTCATCAAGGTTTTTCTTAAAGAGGGCCAATGAGGAGCTTTGCTTGACATGAATGGGTAGTTTGTTCCAGAGTATGGGAAATCTCTGGGACTGGAATCTATCCATCCAGCATGTTCTGTTTATTGTGGTGACAAGGTTTAGGTCCCTGGAGCGTGTGGTTCGGAGACATTGGGATTTCTGTAAGTGTAGCATTTCCAACAGCTCTGGGTTTGACATAGCTTTGTATGTTAGGCAGAGATCACCTCCAAGTAGATATGCGATGGAGTAGAGCTGGAGTTTTTTTGAGACGGTTTGTGTATGGCATCTGTTTGAGGCCAGTAATCCTCTTAGTGAGGTATTTCTGTGGCCTTTCCAATTGTTGTAGGTGTCTTGTGGGATACATGCCAAAACCTCTATAATGGGTCTTATGAGGGATGAGTAGAGAAGAACAATGACCTCCTTTTTTCTAGAGGAGAACCCTTTTGTGATGACTTTCGATAGAATGCCAGTAGGAAATGGAGCACAAAAAATGCGCCCTCAGTTTAGAAGAAAATGAGCTAAGAGAAGAGTTGCTTGATTTAATAGAGATAAATAGACATATTAAGATCAATGAAAGAAATAGACTGCAGAAGGTCAAAGAAACTCAAAAAGTTAGAAGTTTGATCAAACAAATGAACACAGTAATTAGGACTGTCTATAGAGATCCTTGCGATATAACATAAGTAAACAGGATATATTACTGTGCAGCCAAATTAATAACAGATACAATTCTACCACAAGAACACAGGGTAGTAAAGGAAAGGAAGGGGAACAATCAATACCATCATAGAAGTATCAAATAGAGAAAACTATAAAGTAATTAAGACAAGATGTGTCACTGTTAGAGCAGTACAGAAGAGGGAACAGATCAACAAAAATACTCAGAAAGATAGACTTGATAAAAGCAGTGTGCAGTATTGTAATGGATCCGGATTTATCATGCACCATCACAAGTAATAAACTAAAAATCTCAGCACAGGCAGAAAAACTTAGAAGATACACAAAGTCATAAAATGTCAAGATTTGCAGGGAGAAATGGGAGTAGTGTGGAAGAAAGTTACTTAGACATTTCCAATAGTAGTAGGAGCAATGGGTCTTATAAAAAAAGAACCTACAATCGTATTAAATATGTTACCAGTACATGTAACTCTATAAGAATTGCAGAAGGAGTCATTACTGGGCACAATGCAGGTGCTGTGAAGAGCACTTTTGGCTGACATCAAAGATTGAAACAATACTAAGTTCATGAACTTTATTCATGCCTTGACCTAAGAATGGGGTCCGTTCCCGTCATTTTTAATAGCAACCCAAAAGGTTTGGAGAAATTAAAAAAAGGGGGAGAAGCCATATAAATGTGTTGAATGTGGTAAATATAGAATCCTCAAAATACGTAAACATTCCTACAATGGGGCTGGGGGAGGATGGTCCCCCTGTTGTAGAAGGAAGTAGCAGTCCACAAAAATCACAAAAACTGATAGGCCAAAGAAGTGCCATAAAGACGATAGAGTGGACTGTTGAGGGTAGGAAAGAAATGACTTATTGTTACTATTATGCAAAAAGCCCAGAATTTCCAGAGACAAGATGTACAAAAAGATTAAGAGAGAAATTAATGGAAAGAAAAATACTTCCACAAGAAAAACTGTCAGAAGCATCAAATAAAAATGTGTGTTCATCAATACAACAGATTTGTGAAAAACATTACATAGACCAAGAAACTTTGATCTGTTTGGAAAAAGAAGCATCTGAGGAAGTGTGAAAATGTAAACAACAAAACCTAGAGATTTTTGAAAAGTATAAAAAAATAAAAATGGACATGGGAAAGAAAGAGAGATTTGATATGGTGCAATATTTATGCAAAGTCAAAAGCCAAATTAATCAGTACAAAAAAGGCAGCCCCAAAGATATTAGAAGAGAAATACAGGCAAAGGCATCCATGTATGGAAAATTTCACAACAAAAAAAATATCACAAAGAGAAAATGTAGAAAAGAAGATTAGTAAAGTAGAAGTTAAAAAAACTGAAGCTGAAGTTATGGAGTGCCTGCAAAGTGAAAGATTTAGTATAGAAGCTCTAACACAAGTTACATCATGGCATGATGGAATGAGTCCCCAAAGTAAGAAGAACTAGAAGATCAGGAGACATCTGAAAAAGAAATATGGGCATGGGAAAGAAAAAGTGATTCAATATGGTGTAATATTTATGCAAAGGAGAAAGCAAAATTAATCAATACAAAAACAGCAGCACCGAAGGTATTTGAAGAGAAATACAGGCAAAGGAATCTGGACATGGCAAATTTTACAATATAAAAAAATAAGAAGACAAAGAGGAAAAATGAAAAAAAAAAAAGATTAGTAATAGATAAGTTAAAGAAATAGAAATTGAGGTTATGGAGTACCTGCAAAGTAAAGTATTCAGTGTAGAAAATCTAACTCAGAAAGCACCACAGCAGGACAGAGCAATAGACATCCAAATTAAGGAGAAACCAGTGGAACTGGAAGCAACTGGGCAGTTGCCATATGAAGATATTTTGGAGCCTTCCACAGGAAACCAGTATAAACATTCACTTGAAGCTGGACAGCAAGGGAAGGAACATGACACTGTGACAACTCTGACTCATTCAATGTTGAGGAGTGATGGACCAGTGAGTTCCCATATAACAGAGCAACGGATGACACAAAGTGAAACTGAAGAGAATGTGTCACAGTCAGATGCTATAGAAGTCTTTATAGAATGGCCGCAGGAAATGAAGAATAAAGAATGTGCCCTTAGTTTAGAAGAAAATGAGCTAAGGGAAGAGTTGCTTGATTTAAGAGAGATAGATAGACATGTTAAGCTCAGTGAAAAAATAGATTGCAGAAGGTCAATAAAGTTCAATAAGTCAAAAATTTGATAAAACAAATGAACACAGTAATTTGGACTGTCCATAGAGATCCAAGCAATATAACAGAAGTAAACAAGATATATTATTGTGCTGTTAAATTAATAACAGATAAAATATTACCACAAGAACACAGGGTAATAAGGGAAAGGAAGGGGAGAAATCGAATACCATCATGGGAGTATCAAATAGAGAAAACTGTAAAACAATTAAGACAAGCCTATACTCCAAATCCAGCTCCAGACAAGTGACAAGTGGAGTACCTCAGGGTTCAGTCCTGGGACCTCTCTTGTTTGGCATCTACTTCTCTGAAGTACAGGCCAACACTAAGAAATCCCAATCCCTCAGAGCCATATGCTCCAGGGATCTAAATCTTGTCATCACAATAAACAAAACATGCTGGAGGGATAGGTTCCTGACCCAGAGACTCCCCAGACTCTGGAATAGACTGCCCATACATGTCAAGCAGAGCGCCTCTTTGGCCCTCTTCAAAGGGAACCTTGATGATTGGATGGGAGAAAGGAAATTCACCCCGGTGATCACATCAGTCGCCCTGCTAGACAGGGGTCCAGGGAAGTAAATAGTGTGGGAAGAAATAGCCAGGGAATTGTTATGGCTAGGCTTGTATAGGCCCTAGGGCCAATAGCCTAGTACCGACGTATGAACCTATGAACCTAAGTGTCACTGTTAGAAGAGTATAGAAGAGGGAACAGATCAACAAGCAAAAATATTCAGAAAGATAGACATGATAAAAGCAATGCACAGTATTATAACGGATCAAGATCTATCTTGCACTGTTGTAAATAATAAACTGGAAATCTCAGCACAGGCAGAAAAACTTAGAAGATACACAGATAAGTATAAAGGAAAAGGACAAAATAAGCAATTTATTGATGACCCCAAAAAGTTATATAGAGAACTGGGAAAACAGGCAAAAGGAATTATAAGACCACCTAAAAGTGAAGAAATAGATACATTTTGGAGAAATATCTATGAAGATCCTGTGGAACAAACAGATGGTAAATGGATTGAAGAAGTAAAAGAAAGAATATGAAGTTCAAATGTACAAGATATGAAATGGGATGAAGTAACGGCCAAAGAGATTGAAATAAAGTTAAGAAAAGCCTCTGATTGGAAAACCCCAGGCCCAGATGTAGTACCTAACTTCTGGCTAAAAGTATTAACATTTTTGTATGAAGATTTAGCCATGAGTAAGAACTGTTTATATGCGTACCTCAAACAGACAGCAGCCTGGTTAACAACAGGAAAAACAATGTTCCCATTTAAGAAGAGGGAACCTGTAAGTTATTGTAAAAATTATAAACCAATAACTTGCCTTCCAACGAAGTATAAACTATATACTGAAACTGATGCCAACAGAGTTTATAATCATTTAGAAGAAAATTCAGTCATGGCAGTTGAACAAAAGGGTAATAAAAGAAAGCCATATGGAGCAAAGGATCATTTGTTCTTAAATATAGTCATAATAGAGAACTGTAAAAAGTGGAAGAATCTAAGTATGGCATGGATTGACTATAAAAAAGCATTTGACAGTATACCACATTCATGGATAAAAGGATGCGTTCAAATGTAGAAGATACAGCCTATACCGATCGACTACATTACAGTGATCATGAAACAGTAACAGACCTCTTTGTAATTAAGCCGTGATGAAGGACAAATGATTATTTCGGGAATAAAAATTCAAAGGGGGATATTCCAGTGTGACTCCCTGTCACCTCTGTTATTTTGTCTTGCCCTTAACCCTTTAAGCTGTCTACTTAACAGATTAGGCCATGGCTATAATTTGACTCCTAGAAAACAACAAAATGTAAAGACTTCTCATCTTGTCTTTGTCAGTGATTTAAAACTGTATAGCTCATCAGATGAGGAACTGAAAGCAACAACTGCAAGTCATCAAAACTTTTTCATATGATATAAGAATGCCATTTGGTCTTGATAAATGTGCAAAAGCAACCTTTAAAGCAGGAAAGCTGTAGCACCAAGAAAACATCAGTTTGGGACAAAAATGTGATATAAAAGAACTTGAGCAAGAGGGAGTATATAAATATTTGGGAATTGATGAAGGATCAACAATAAAACATGAACAAATGTGAATTAAACTTAGTAAGGAATGTTTTAGAAGACTTAAATTAATTCTGAAAACAGTATTGACATCTAGGAACAAAATTCAAGTTATAAACCAATTTGCTCTTCCTGTCCTAACTTACAGTTTTGGAGTGACTGACTGACCCCAAAAGATATTGGACAAATTAGATAAGAAAACAAGAATTATGCTTCATGCTCATTAAACGATTTATAAAAATCAGTACATACCAAGATTATATATTCCCCATTCTGAAGGAGGTGTGGACCTTCTTGAAATAGATTACATGCATAGATCTACAGTTGTAGGACTGCACACATATCTGCTGATCTCACAAAACCCAAATGGAAAGTTTTGGAACATGAGGAGAATAAATCTAAGATGGCTTCACCGCTTAGTCTTGCAAAAGCATATCTGTATCAATTGTGAATGGAAATCAAACCAGAAGTAGATAAAAATCAGGCAACAACTGAATGTGCCAAAAAACAAAAGAAAGAATACAAGGTGAAGGATCAGATGGGACGCCAAGAGATGTGGAAAATAGACATATATAGTTGCAAGTATAGAAAACTCCTGGAAGAACCTCATGTTGATCAGGATCAAACACAGGAATGGTTAAGGAAAGGCAAATTCAAACCAAAAGATGAAAGGTTAATATTGGTGACCCAAGATAGTGGGCTACATACACGTTGGTTTACAGAGTCCATTGAACATGTGGGAGAAACAGAAAAATGTAGGTTTTGTAAAACAGAATTGAAAACAGTCGTACACCTTTTGCTGGTTGTGATAAACTAATGGCAGAAGGACTGTGTGCTGAAAGGCATAATAATGTGGTAAGACTGTTGCACTGAGGATTGTGCAAACATTGTGGTACTGAAGTGGCTGAAAAACATTGGAAACATAAGCCACAAAACTTCATAGAAAATGATGGTCTATATCATATGTGATCACCCACTACCAACAATTCATAAAATAGATGCAAGAAAACCAGTTATAGTAATTCATGAAAAGAAGACAAAAGTAGCATTAATTATTGAAATTTCTACACCTAGTGACTACAGTGTCTTACGTACAGAGAGACACAAAGTCATAAAATATCAGGATTTGCAGGTAGAATGAGGGCAATATGGAGGAAGAACACCCAGACAGTTCCAGTAGTAGTAGGGGAACAGGTCTTATAAAGAATTTACAGTCGTACTTAGATATGCTACCAATTCATGTAAATCCATACTAATTGCAGAAGGAGTCATTACTGGGCACATTGCAGGTGCTGCAAAGAGCATTTTTGGCTGACATCAAACAATACTAATTTCATGAACTTTAATTGTACTTTGACTTAGGAATGGTGTCCATTCCCATCATAGTATTACAGACCCAAAAAAAAAGACTTGGAAAAATTACAAAAGAAAGGAGTGGGAAATACTACGTATGAGAAGCCCTAGTAAAAGTATTAGTGACTGGTTTGCAGTGACTCCTACATGTTTGTTTTGCATTCTGTGAAAAGTTCTTGCATAAGTGTATAAAATAGCTGAGGTAACATAGCACTTTTAAAATGTTTAACTCCCGGGAAAGCAAATGTGTTTAGGACAGAGTTGCCCATTTAAACAAGCATTAAATCACTGTCTCCATCCCCTTCAAACATAATCAGTATTTTAGACAGCCAGGCCATCTAAATATCTTATGTAGCTAAATTATTTTTTCAGGCTGTTGTAATAGAGAAACTGTCTCAGCCACACAGAAAAAAATGTAATTGTTGCTTCATTGAGGTGAATAGGGGCACCTGTTGTTCAGTGGTCTTTTCAATAAAAAGTTATATGTGCTTTAAATTAGGATGCATGTATCAAGAACTGTGATGGCTTCGCAAAAGATTACCAAGGACAGGTAGGTCAGGGAAACAATGTCCAGAGGATATACTGATATCTTTCTTTCCTCTCCACAAATTCCATCATTGTCCTTGCTAGGTGTTCTACCTCATCAAAAGCATAGGGCTAAGAAAATAATTAAGCATTTTAAACAAAAAGGGCGTCCAAAAGATTCTATCAGACCAGAAAGGCTTAGTATTTTATTCCAAATTATTTTTGTTGCCAGAGAAAGCAAATTATCTTAGTCTCATACTGAATCTCAGTAGCCAAAACACCTTCACCTCAAAAGAAACCTCTCTAATGACCATGGCATAGACTGTTATTCTGAATTTATCAGAAGGAGACTTGACGTGGTCTTAAGACCTCAGTAATATATATCCCCATATAAAATCAACCAAAAATACAGGATGTATCTGTACTTCTGGGTCTTAGCCAGTCATTATCAGCTTAGGACTACATACATTTGCATACCCAGACAACTGGCTCCTTGCTACTCCTTCACTGATGAGTCTGGATAAGGTAATCTGTTTTCAAACTGTTCATCTCCCAAGGAATAAAACCCAAATTTCCAAAATCTTGCTCACTTCTGGTTCAGTCCTTGATTTTCATAAGATGATAAAATGCTATTCTTTGTTGGATCTTCCTTTCCCAGGACAGAGTTCTTCCTCTGCAGTAAGTAGCTATATCTATTCACCCATCTCAGTTTTTGTGGTCCTTCAGGCCAGGTTTCACATCAGTGCTCATTGGTGGACAACTCAGGTCTAGTGGTCCCACAATCTCAACTCACATTCCTGTCTAGTTTGAAACTACAACATTTGTTGTTTGCAATTACAGTGGATATTGGATCCTGCCTATCTTGATTTTGGAAGTACTTTCTAGTTATAGACTCCTCAGACACTGGACCATAGATGCATCAGTTCTTGGGTGGGGATCACTACAAGGGAAAAAAGGTTCAAGGTGCCTGGTTACCTCAGGTGTTTCTATCATTGGAATCTCCCTGAAAATGAGAGCAGTTCTGTAAGTAATGCTGGCTTTTCAAAACTAACTGCCTCATAGAATCATTTTGGTTCATTTAGGTAACATAGACACAGTCTGGTACCTCAGAAAACTGGACAGGACATGTTCTTATCCACAATGTGGAGAGGCCTTGAGAGTGATAAAGTGGGCCATCAACACCCACTTGCTTTTTAGTAGTTAACCACAATCTAGGAGAGTCCAATTGTACAGCAGACTCAACCACTTTTGCCTCACAGATAAGCCCTAACTCCTTCATTAGTAACAAGGAATATTTTCCGTTTCTGGGGTAAACCAGTATGCAGTCTGTTTGCAGCTTTAACAAATGCAAACATTTCAGCCCCTCCAACAAGTTAGACCAAAGATGTCCTACTTCATAAAGCAGAGGGGTAGATATGCTGGGATGATTGAAGAGTGGCTGTCTCAGGAGGAGAGTGTTAATGCACTTGATTGACAGCTTCTGATGGGGTGGTATTACAAAACAGGCATTCAGAAATGAATGCCAGTACTGTATTTGTTCATAGGTTCATACTAGGCTATCTGCCCTAGGGCATTTATAAGCCTAGCCAGAATGTGTTTGGCTTTCGCCACCCATTTTAAATTTATTTTGCTATGCCCTTTTTCGAGGTTAGTATACTGTGCCTCTGTCTAACAGTGGCACAGAAGTGATACCCGGGGTAAACCTACGATCTCCCATCCACTCATGTGGTCATGGATGAAGCACTAATGTAATTTGTGTGTGAAATTCTAACTACAGCAAGTGTTCTACTACAGTTTTAGCACAAGATTTTTTTTTTGCTTCTCATCTTAGCTTTGGGGGGGGATGCTAGGTCAGAGGAACTGCACTAGGTACTATATAAGGTAGCTCCAGCTCTGCATACAAAGTGTTAAGCTGGACTCCTTTATGCTTTTCTCTTCATCTCTTATCCAGAATACCATGCTTCTTAAGGCAAAGGTCATTCTTCTATTTCAAACTGACCCATGCAGACTTTGTTTTCCCTAATGACTCCTTTTCTGCTGAACAGGCCTCTTCATCTGTAACTTTTCATGACAGTATTGTCTCACCCTTCAGGAAAATCTCACCCACAGATCTCCAGTCCCTCAAGTTGGATGCATCAGTTTTTTAAAGCCTTTATTAGTTAGTAATCCAATTATTTTTCTAAGAAGGTAATTGCTATCATTCCCTCTTGGCAGAGGCTTTCAGCTTAAAAGACTTGCCGAGGTAAGTAGAACTGTTTCTTTGTTTGGACATAGATCCCTTCTCAGCACTTTTTCCTATGGTCCTGTACTATTTGTCCAATAGCTTTGATTCTGATCTTAGCTATTCTTTCGTTAGGGCTCACTTAGCTGTTATTTCAATTTTCGTTTATGGCTAGACTATTCTTCTCTTGCCTCATTTAAGGTGTGTAAAGCTTTCGTACTTTGCACCTTTCACCGTAATACTCATCTTGCAAATGCTGTATTCCCTTTGGACATTTATTTCATGCTGGAAAAATCTCAGTCTTCCACCCCACGAGACAGTAGTTTTTACAGATCTGAAGATTCTGTCATGAAAGTCACTTTTCCCTAGTGATCATTGATTCTGTCAAGATAATTTCAAATATTGAAGCTCAGCTCTTTCAGTCAAAGTCACACATATAGTTTTTCAAAAGGAAAGGATAACAATTAGGAAAACCTATCTTTTGTGAAAATAGTTGTTGCTGAATTCAACCTGGATCAGAATATTAACTTATCTGCTCTTTTTTTAATTTCACTTGCTTATTAAACTCTTTATATAAGAAACATGAATATCAAGCTTATGACAGTATCAATTAAACATTATGTTGATTTTGTCAGTCATGGCCAAGTGGTTAGTTTCCCAGAAAGCAACATAATACATAAATTAAACCCACTATAGTGGGGAAGACAATATAATACATAAATAAAAGCCACCAGCATGAGGGGCTGTGCTCCCCTCATCCCCCTAGCTAGATATAGCAGCTCTGAGATCATACTACAGTGGAGAAAAGGGCAATAGTTAGTGTTGGCCAAGTGGTTAGTTTCCCAGAGGCGAAATTCGCTGTTCTGGGAGTTCACTGTTTTAAACATTCGTTGTTGTCGTCTTGCTGTTATGTGAGTTGACGTTCCAGTAAGTTGACTTTTTGAATGGGAACCATAGCATGTGCAGTGCAGTGCAGACATGTGCCATGTGTAATACTTACCTTAGCAATCCAAAAGAAAATATGTTAACTGACATTATCCTCAGTCCTCTTGGTAGGGAAGAGCAACTTTGTCTATAAAGCGGAGTTGTTTCATTAAATTCATTGTTTTTTTTGTTTGACCACTTTACTGTGGTGGAGGTTGTTACAACCTATGGAGCACACCCACACCAGTAGCTGTTTCGTGGTCCTTTTTCTTACCAGTTCACCTGTTAAGGGGCAGAACATTGAAAAATAAATTACCTGCTTCAGCCACATCACTGATGCCTGAAAGTTAATACAAACTAAAGGAAAAGTGAGAGGAATCAGCAGAGACAGCAACTGTATCATGACATAAACTGCAAAGGTTTATGAAATGTGCATATTAGAGACAGCACAGGAATACAAAACCTGTGGAAGAGTTTGTAGACTGAAGCCAAAGATGTTGGTAAGGCAGCCATACCATGTTCCTGTGTTACCTGTTCTGAAAATGGAAAGCTGTATGAGAGAAATTATATAAGACATGTCTATAAGACATGTTCACGTCAGGTCCAAGAATAAGAGCACCTAAAAGTGTTGCAACTATTCCTTTCACAGCAAAATAGAGAGTGTAGGAAATATGACAGTCGAGATTCACCAGCAGCTATGTTAAACATCGCAGATGTGGTAGAACATTAAAGAAATGTTGGAGAGAAGGTCATAGATGTAAGAATTGAAATTCAATTCATTGAAACTTGATTGCAGTATGAATAAAACAAAAAGGCTGAACCCATAACATGCTTAGCATGGAGTTAAGGCTGATTTTAATCACTGTAATATAATGCATGTTGTCTCTTTACACACATACCTATATATTTTTTTTCTAAAGAGGGGGATGTTCGAGGTAAGATGTCTATACCTTGAAATGATAATGAGAAAGTTACAGCAAGTGCTTGCCATTTGGTCTGAGCAAATATCATGTGCAGATCACATTCTTACTATCTTTCTTATTTACATACCATAAAGAGACTACAAGGGGCCTCCTTAAAGAAAGCTTTAGGAGGTTTTTATTAATGCCATTCTGATCTATTAATGATTTATGCATCATTTTAAAATCATGATACTGCTGAAAGGAGAAGATGATTTTTACTCTGCGGCTCTTTGTTGAGGGTGGAGTCATTTCCAAAATAGTAAAATGACATATTTCCATAGGATTTGATCGTTAGGGTCTTTGGGGGGGTTTCGCTGGGTCATAAATGATTCTGTTCTTAGTAGCCAACTACCTGCCATAAATAAAATAAGTAATTTTATCTGGGTTAAAGTGAAAGATGTAGCACATATTGAATGACATGAGGTGGTCTTTACCCAACATACCTTGGCCATTCTTACAGGGAATTTTTCTCCTGAAATTAATGTATGAGTATATACAGTCTAAGAGTTTATACAATTATTGTACTAATACATATTTTCTGGCCTGTGCAAACAAAATCCTTTCTTTACAAAAATAGTTTGTATGTACTTTAACTACTAAGGTAATGCAAATATTGTAAATGAAATTATGTGGCAATGCAAAATTTTTGTGTATAAATGCATACATGAAAAATAGTTGTAAGCGTACTCTTGCAGATGTATATCTGTAATTTACAGACATACATGTATTTCTTTACTCATACATATTAGATTTATATTTATACAATTGTTATTACATAAGCATTGCATATATTTGTATACAGATGCTTTCTGTCTACAGATATGTTTATGCTTTCTTTTGCATTATTTTAATAACATTGTGGATACATATCTGTAATGACACAGATTTCTTCTGCAAATACCTTCTATTATGCAATGTTTATTTATTTCATGTTTATCTTTAATATGACCAAAATAATGAAAAAGCTTATATTTATCATAGAACTTCTCTCTGCTGCCTGGTCAACCCACTTGGCTAGTTGGTTGGGCCTGTGTTTTTGTAGGATATCCTACCTGTGATGGCATTCTTTTCCAAAGCAGATGATCCCTGTCAGGGATGACAGATACTTATCCATCTCCTGCCAAATGTTTATTTTTCTTTCCACTCACTGCCCCTTACATACACCTAGTTATTATCCAGGTACAGATCAGAAAGTAGAGCATTATTGTGGTCTGCTTATCTGACCAGCTTGGAGAGCAGCCTCATGTATTACAGATGCTGCCATCATTCAAAGATCCAGAACCAGAATAAACAAAGTATGAGCAGGGCTGTGGTTCACAGCTTTAGAACCACTCCCTCTGTTTTTTTACATTACTCTGAGCTGCCATCGCTGCTGTGCATTGCCTTCGCTACCTTTTTAGACTATTACACCTGAATGTCATCTAGACATTCTTCATGCAGTATGGCAGCAGCAATAATATTGTTTTTTGGGTGATTTATCCAAAATAAATATTCCTGTGTGAGTACCAACTCTTAGTAAAAGATCAATGCTTTGATATGATAAGGTATGCCAGATGATGTAAAGTGGGCTCGGATTATACTTCTTGGTTGTGCAAACTCACATGCATAGGACTCCATTTTGCCTTTTCTGTACATAGTCAGCTTGTGAGTATAACTGAGGCTGTCTGGATGTTCCCACGGCATACTGTGGACTGCTCAGGCCACTATTTGCAGTGCAGTCACATGAACCCAAGGCCGTGATCATGAGTAGCTGTGGCTCATTTTGCATACAAAATGCATAAATGAACCTGAATTTACATGAAAAAGTTTAACACTGCCATATTAACTTGCTATTACTCAAGTTAGGTGGCAAATGATTTAAAAAATCACAGACTTTTTAAAGTAAGAAAAATCAAATATTGTAAATGAATATGAAACACATCAATATTATGCAAATTAGTGAGTTCACATCAAGAAATGTAAAAATGTTTGTTTATTCTTACATATATTTTGTTGACCTCAGGATCATTTATCCACTGTGGAATACTTTATTTTTCTCTTTGTCACTTCAAGAAATATTTTGTTTTAATCATGTGATGAGCATAGTACAATAGCCTTAGTGAATACTATAAAGATGACATTTGTAAATAGAAAATCACTACAGTAGCTATGAAAATAAATGGCGATCACTGAGGAAATTGCTTACTTTGGTATCATTTAGTGATTTTGTTTTCATGGTAGAAATGCATTGATTTGATTGTGAAGTACTGAAGTGGTAAGGAGTTTTGTTGTGTCAACAATGTATATTTACTTGGAGATTTCTGAGTGTCACTGATGAATGAAAAATGACGGTGTTATGAATACAATAGAGTGGTAGGGGCTAGAAGAAGAATGAATCTGTTAACAAATCACTTGCTTTACTATTCAAATTTATTTATGATAATACAGACATTACTATGGTACAAATTTACTTGGCATTACTGAGATTTTGCATGTGTGTATAATTATGGGGATTGTATTGCCTACCTTTTTATGAGGATGGCAACCATTCATTCATTGTTGTGATGTTTGACTGATGATTACATTAAAAGTTTTATGTATATGACTGTAGCATATTTTTATGTGCAGTAATGATGCAGAACAAGCGATCAATGCAGAGAATGGACAACGTCAGCCATGAGGTAAACTGCATCGTCATGGCTGCCATTAGGGCATATGGCAAACACATGTATGATAAGGGGGATGGACAAACACGATGAGAGGCCAAAAGCCTGGAATCAAGTTGTAATGGAGACTAATACATTAGGTGGAAGAAACTGCTTATTAACACAGTGCAAGAAAAAGGGCAAATTATATGGTAGGATATGCTTGAAGCAAGGCGAGGCAGAATGCAATTGCCCATACTAGTACTGGGGGGGCCTCCAGCAATTATCTCTTTAACACCAGATGAGGAATACCTCCTCCCCATCTGTTTGGATGACTATGTCACAGATGATGATGGCAGTGGAATAACAAGAGGTGGTGTAGGCACTCGTTATTACCAGTGATTGCAGCAGCAACACTTATCTGCTCAGGAAGGTTGGTTTAAAAACATATATTGATATAGAGAATTGAATGCTGACACGGAATGATTACATTAAACATATGACGATTACTATTAATAGGTGAACATTCCACATCTGCACAGACTGACAATGAAGAAGTGTGTATGGTATGTGTCCCCCATACTTCCTTAATAAGCATACAGTAGCGTATGCCATCTATTTATTGGTGATGTTTTCAAATCATTTTTATACGATCAACAGCAGAACCAAAACATTTCATTATGCCAATAACTTTGGAGGATAATAGCAAAATGGTTGTTGCAAATGATGATGATGATAACATAGGTATATTTATGGGACAGCCTGAGGAACATGGCATGCAGTCGCCATGATTAGTGGCAAGATCTCACACCCCACAACATGTTAGTAACTCTGTAGGCAGTGCATCATAAAGTCAGGCACATGCTGACATTACACTCTGTCTTGTATAGGAGAAAACCCATACACCAGTACCTCCAAATGTAGATGAACAATTTCAAGATGATAATTGATATTCAGAGGTAATAGTGTCCACAGTGACACTTTTACAAAGGGGAGCCAGATGTAGAAATTTGTTACAGCTACCCCAGGAAACAGAGAAAGTGCTGGCTTCTCAGCAGCAAATGTGCCATGACATTATTATTCTCAGAGCACTGCCACAGAGAGTCATTTGGAAATGGTTAGAGTCCTTCACGGTATAGATGAGGATTTCCAGAGTAGGCATAAAGTCACACTGATGTGCAATATGGTGGCACACCAAGCGTCTGTGGCCGTCTCTATTCAAACACTAGTTAGGACATACCAGGCACAAGTAGGATTCACTCTTGGAAGGGGAAGGGAATGGAGTACTGTCTGGATACATGGGGACAGATCACATGAGAATACAAGTGCTTCTCAAGAAAGGACTGTAATGAGTCGGGGGGGGACAAGCACAGTAGATTCATGCAGGCTACACTCATGCAGGCTACATAAGTGTTCATCTACACCTTGTAGAACCTCTCAATCAAGGTTCTGGTCCTGGCCCCACAGCACTATCAAATAACCTGCTTTAAATAAGTCAGGAAATGAGACCAACTCACCATCCAGCTCTCACGACAGCCCCTCTTTAAAATCACTTGCGTCATCAGTTAGCCTATGTTTAGCAGACGTGGATGATGCAACTTGACCAACTGTGTTTCAAGTGTGCCATGTCTGTTACTAACAATTTGACCTTCACACAGATCAATGTTTATTTCAAATGGGAATAAGTTATTAAAAAAAGGTTGGGAGACTTGGAACACTTTGTACCTGTAAGCATTTAATTCCTGTAATTGTTAATTATTCACAATGTATGTTCAGGAACAACAATTGCTTTAGATTGTAAAAAAAAAAACTACCAAAGAACGAAACATACTAGACATTGCTTTTGTTCCTAAAGAAATGACTGCTATTTCAAGTCAAGTTTTACCACCACTGATGTGCAGTGATCATGGGGTTATAAACATTAATTTGTTGCTAGGTAATTCTGCCAAACTGAAATCTAAATCAGTGCACAGAGGATTACAGATTATATGGAAGCAAAGCAGTCACCAATTGAAATGATGTGTTCAGTGGAAAACTGCAGATGGAATATGGAAAGTTTTAAAAGACAAATTGTTTGAGTGCAAAAAAATAAAAAAAAATGTTATCATGGTTTAGGCATACAACTTCAAGGGGATATAGTTCCATAAGAACAAGTTGCTGATTAAGGTGAGAGACAAAAACATAAGAAATTGAAGAGAGGTCAAACTGCAGCTTTGAAAACTGAAATAAACAAGCTGGACAAACAAATTAAGTACAGTATGAGACAAGATCAAGACGAATTTGAAGAAAATGTATATAAAGATTTTGAGCATAACAGTAAATCTTTTTAAAGATATATAAGATGTGGAAGGAGTAAAGACACACAAATTGATAAACTGTGTATAGATTCTAAAATTTGTTTTCAGACAGAACAGATTATAGATATATTTACAAAATTGTATGCAAATCAGTTTGGCTCCACAAATAGGGTGATAAGTTGTCCTAGTGACATTCAGGTAACTACAGAAACTGGAAATCAAATTAGATTATATTGAAAAAGAACTGCGCAAACTGGATTGAAACAAATCACAGGGAGGAGATGGAATTAGTAGTATTGACATGAGAACACTTCAGCAAGAACTTACAGTACCATTATATCTGTTATTTACTAGGTCATATAAATATTGGGAGATTCCTCAAGACTGTAGACATGAGCTTATTAAACCTGTGTTTAAGGGAAAGGGGAGTAGGACAAGCCCAGAGTCATTTAGACCATTATGTCTACTTTCATATTGTGGAAAAATAATGGAGAAGGTAATATTGAATAAGTTATTGTCAGAACTGGATAGGTTGGGACTTGAAACCATATATTTGCATGCATATGTTGAAAATGGATCTATTACCACCTGTAACTGCGGTGGTGGTGCTGCGGTAGCGTTGTCTCCTCACAGTAAGATGTTGTCCTGTTCGATTCTCAGCTAAAGCGTCTTCTGTGTGGAGACATGCGTGAATGGGCGTAGCTTTGTTGAAGGTTGTGCATCAGAGCTGGCAACTCGGTACGTAAAAATATACTGCCAATCATTAGCGGACCGAAGTTCTGCTGTGGTGACCCCTAACCAGAAAAAGCCGAAAGATACAACAACCACCTGTAACATGATGTTCTATAACAGTATAATAACAACAATGGATGAAAAATTGTGCTGTGATGTAATTTGTATAGATTTAACTTTAGCATTTGACAGGATGATACACAAGACACTGATCAATAAATTAGTACAACTAGGTATCAATGTACTTTTGATAAGATGAATAGCTGCATGGCTTACAAATAGGACATAGCAAGTATCATACAGCAACTGGACAGGTGAAATTCTTGATTACAGTCAGGGTGTTCCACAGGGCTCTGTCCTAGGCCCTTACTTGTTTAGATTATATTTTTCAAACCTAACTTTTTTCAGCTGAGATGTTCTACAGTCTATATGCAGATGACCTGAAATTGGGTAAACTGATTACATGTTTTACAGATATGGCATGTCCGCAAAAGAACTTGACTAAATTGACCATTTGGGCACAGAAGAATAGTATGCTGATAAATATATCAAAAAGTAAGCATATGAGATTTAAAAGACATAAATTAAAAGATGAAGATTTTAAACAGCACACAGTGATTGAAACAGTAGATTAATTTAAGCACCTGGTTATATGGGTAGCTCTAGCTTTGAGTTTTCTGATCAAATCAATCACTTCATTAATGATAGTTAAAGAACTCTAGGTTGTATAAAAAGACTTATATTCTAGGATATCAGAAATGATGAAGATATTGTTTGTTACTTACGTTAGACCTAAACTTGAGTATGGAATAACAATATGGAAACCTTATATGAAAACAAGCATATAGAAGGGCATCCATGAATGTAAAAAATTTAAGTTATTACGAAAGGCTAATATATCTGAACTTATACAGTGTATGTTAGAGATATCTAAGTGGATATCTTATTCAGGTATATAGGGTATTTAGAGACAGCTACCTCTGGGAATGTTTGGGGTTATCAAAAAGTAGTAGAGAATCATCAGACAACCTATGTAGACGATTCTATAGGAATGAGAAGTGTACTAACTGGTTCTCTGACAGAGTAGCTGATGCATGGAACAGACTACCAAATTATATCAAAGCAAGCAGTAGTTTAGATATTTTTAAGAACAGCCTTGGCACTTATTATGGGAACAAGTGTTTAGGTATAGTGGCAAGCTAGAAGATCATTACTGCCTATGCTTGAAATGTTTGTATGTATGTATGTATGCATGTATATATATAATGGTACTGCTTAAAACCTCATTGAACTGTGGAAAGAAAGCGGTATGTCATAACATAAGATGGTAGTGATTAACATCAAGGCTGTAAGCACTGACATTGTTACAGCTGGCAGTTACCTACATCTTAAAAGTAGCAATATATTTTTTGCTCAACATTTTCTGGAATTCTTAAATTCCATTGCCTTAGATCAACTTATCCACACCCCCACCAGGGAAAGCAGTATCCTAGACCTGGTCATTACCAACATGGGCAACCAGTGTTCCACACCAGAGGTCAATTCCTCATTGGTCAGATCTGACCACAAGCTAATCACCCTAGACATCCACATCCCGCCCCCACCCCCCATTAGGGAAACTACCGTAAAACATTTCTCCAAAGCCATCTTCACGCTTCTTAAGACTGAAGCGGAAAACTTCACGTCACCCGTGCAGATGGACAGTAGAGGTACAACTGCTGAATCCTACACAAATGTACTTTATAAGCACTTACACAAATGCATGGATCCTACTATTCCTAACAGAACCAAGATGCTGTCCTCCAAAAAAAGGAAGCCAATCTGGTGGTCCCTTGCCATAAATAAACTCTACAACAGAAGAAAGAAACTTTTGCAAAAAAGAGTAAAATCGCGTGATTGGAGGAACTCGCTGGTCAGCCTCAGCAAGAAGCTGAGATCCCTCATAAAATCCGCCAAAACTAGTTATGAAAACGAAATCACCACTGATTCTAAAGACAACCACAAAGCATTCTATAGCTATGTCAAGAATCTCAATGGCAACACTCAGATCTGCTCTGAGTTACAGTGCAATGGCACTAAATATACAGAACCAACTGTTATTGCCAACATCCTGGCAGATAGGTTCATTGCTAACTTTACCCCCCTCTCACCCCCTAAAGGGCCCATCTCTATACCAGAAGAATGCAAAGTTCCTGTAATCAGGGCTGCACAGGTAAAAAACACACTCTCCAAAGCCAAGAACACAGCATCCATGGGACCTGACAACATCCCAGACTGTGTTCTACACGAACTACAGAATGAACTGGCACCCCACCTAAGCACCATATTCAGTCATAGCCTCACCTCAGGCTTTGTTCCCACTAAATGGTGCACAGTGACGGTTATCCCAGTCCACAAAGGGGGAGCTTCCACAGACCCTGAGAACTACCGCCCCATTAGCCTAATGAGCCTGGTCTGCAAGGCCATGAAACGTATCATCATGGAACTTATAAACAAAGATATTGGAAATCTCCAAACTCTGGACCCCACCCACTTCGGGACTGTAAAAGCAGATCATTTCTCCTAAACCTGATAGACTTCCTTGAAGCAGTAACCGAAGCCGTAGACGAGGGTAAGGTGGTTCACACAGCCTATCTAGATCTCGTCAAAGCTTTTGACACCATCCCCCACTCTAAAATTATGGATAAACTCACTAAACTAGGTATATATATCCCCATGTCACAAGATGGGTTGCCAACTGGCTCACTGACAGAACCCACACTGTGAAAGTAGCAGACTCGAAATCCGACTTCAGACCAGTGACAAGTGGAGTACCACAGGGTTCAGTCCTGGGTCCTCTCCTGTTTGGTATCTACTTTTCTGAAGTACAGGCTAACACAGAAGGTCTTTTGCTAATGAAATTCGCAGATGACTGCACACTAGGAGCCATAATCAAATCTCCTAATGATGTGGACATCCTACAAAAGGACTTCACTGAGACAGATGCCTGGTGTCAAAGCCATGACCTCAAGTTCAGTGCCAAAAAGTGCATTGTCATCCCCTTTGGTAAAAACTCTTTACCCATGAGCTATCACATAGGTGGTAGTCTACTTAACACCAAAAGTGTGATAGGAGACCTTGGGACACAGGTGGACAGTAGTCTCTACTTTGATAATCGCATCGCCACAGTAGTCAAGAAATCCTTTTGTGTGGGACACCTCATCACAAAAGGTTTCTCATCCAGTAAAAAAGAGGTCATTGTTCCTCTCTACTCATCACTCATTAGACCCATTATAGAGTACAATGCCCCTTTTGGTATGTACCTCACAAGACATCTACAACAATTGGAAAGGCCGCAGAAATACCTCACAAAGAGGATTACCAGCCTCAAACAGATGCCCTATGCAGACCGTCTCAAAAAACTCCAGCTTTACTCCGTTGCATATCGCCTACTCAGATGCGATCTCTGCCTAACATACAAAGCTATGTCAAACCCAGAGCTGTTGGACATGCTCCCAATCCCTCCTAGCTACACGCTCTAGGGACCTAAACCTTGTCATCACAATAAACGATAGTCTAAGCGATCACAATCTCACATATATAATTAAGCACAAAGCTATCAATCTCCAACAACCCTTACTAAGAAATGTTAGAAATAACAAAACTTTGACTCAGCCAAATTCCAACAGGAACTAAAATCATGTAATTGGTCTATTTTAAAACTCCTCCCCTTAGAGGAAGCAGTTGCGTACTTTAACAATAAATTCCTTGAGATCCTTGACTTACACGCACCTATTCGCTCAAAAAGAACAAAGGCAAAAACTGCACCATGGCTTTCAAAAGAGACTAGACTCAAAATTAGCATTTGAAACAAAGCCTGGGCTTTATGGCGTTCAACTAAACATCCCCAAGATCAAATTAAATACAGGCAACTTAGGAACATAACTAAAAAATTCATACTACAAGACAAAAAAACAATACTACTGCAAATTACAGACAGAAAATCAAAATAACTCTCAGAAGTTTTGGGCAGGCTTGAATAAACTACTATACCCTGGACAAACTACTACCCTCCGTCCCAGTTGCCACTACTGATAAACCTCCAGAGGATGTTTCAAGTAGTTTTAACTGATTTTTACCGAGACAATTCAGGACCTAGCCAGCCAACTACCTCCTGGCTCCATTGGCCCAGGAAGTATTACCTCTTAAAAACCTACTCTCATTTAGTTTTCAACCTGTTGCCACATCACTTATCTGTACCCTAATCAAAAAACTAAAACCTACCACACTATCGGCTGACCAACTTCCTGCTGAATACCTACAAAAATCAGCTGATGCTATTGTATACCCAGTATTGATACTTATCAATCGAACCATATTATAAGCTAAAATTCTCACTATCTGGAAAATATCCTATGTAATCCCACTCCATAAAGGAAGTAGCTCTACTGAATTCTCCAACTATAGGCCTATAGCTATACTCTCTCCACTTGCAAAGATTATGGAAAAATGTATTCAGAGACAGTTCATGCACCACCTAATCCATAACCACCTCATGGCAGATACCCAGCATGGTTTCATTCCTCACCACAGTACTACCTCAGCCCTACTAGCCTTTACCAACACCATAAACCATAATCAAAACAATAACCATATTTCTTCAGCCCTCTTCTTGGATCTCTTCAAGGCATTTGATATGGTTGACCACCAACTATTAATCTACACCCTGTAAACACTCAGTCTAGATCCTAAAGCCCTTCAATGGTTTAAATCCTATATAAGTGGTAGACAGCAGGCTGTTCTTTGGCAGAATAAACTCTGTAACCTACTACCTAACACCCTTGGAGTACCACAAGGCTCTATACTAGGGCCCCTGTTATTTTCCATTTTCATCAACGATATGAATACTGTCATCCCAAAAGTCAGCTGTATCCAATATGCTGACGACCCTTCCCTAATTTGCTCGGCCACATCCCCAATAGAGTTACAGTTAGCCACCCAGACCTCCTTTAACACAGTAGAAAACTGGCTTTCCCAATGACGTCTGATTCTAAATCCTAAAAAAACTAAAATGTTGTTATTATTGCCTACACAAAGGTCTACTGCCGTTAACTTTATAATAAAAGCAAATGATGGAACAATAATCTCCCCTGACCTCTCCACTAAACTATTATGTGTCATTATAGATAATAATCTAAATCTAAAATTCGACCTACATGCTAACCAATTGATCAAAACCATCAACAAAAAACTAGGATCACTTTACAGAATAAAAGCCTTCCTAACCCCCCCCCCCCCCTCTCAGCCAAAGTTGCCATAGCTCTATCTCACCTCCTCTCTACTCTTCTGTATGCATCCCCTCTTCTCTCTAATGTTTACAAGACTGTCATGAACAAACTCTCAATCTGTTATAACCACATTGCCAGGTTTGCCACTGGGCTGCCTTTTAGGACACATCACTGCATCAATCTAATCCAGCTTGGATGGCTTGAACTACCCAGTCTAATACTATATAACCAGTTGGTTATGGCCCATAAATCATATATAATCCTAACAATACCCCTGCACTTAAAGATCTTGTCACCCTCTATAATAATCCTAGAACGCTGAGCTCCTCCAACAGACTCCTTATTCAGATATGTAAAACTAATAACTTAGCCGGTGACTCACGCTTCATAAATTCTGTAGGTAGATCATGGAACTCTCTACCAGCTGATATTACCTTACTCTCTTCACTTGGTCAGTTCAAAACTAGGCTCAAACACCACCTGGGAACAAACTGGCTATGTCACTGTATCAAGCCTAATTAACCTGTCTCTGAAATGTGTAAATCTGCAAGATAGCCTACTATGTAATTTTATCCAATTCTCTCACTGAATAACACTACCTGATGATTTTATAATGTTTGCTCTTCTAATCACTGAAAATATTCTATATGTAATTTGTATTGTCTGACCATCTAATCTCTGTAAATAATATATTTGTTATGATGATTTGTTATTCCATGGAGCTTTTCTCCCTGGGCCTCCGCTGAAAATGGACATGCATCCATTCGGACTATCCCGGTCAACAAATGTAAAATAAAATAATAAAAATAAAAAGTAAACAGAACATGCTGGAGAGATAGATTCCTGTCCCAGAGACTTCCCATACTCTGGAACAAACTACCTATCTATATCAAACAAAGCTCCTCATTAGCACTCTTCAAGAAAAATCTTGATGACTAGATGGGAAATAGGAAATTCACCCCGGGGATCACCTCTGTGGAGCTGCTTGACTGGGGCACAGGAAAATAATTTTCTTGGGTGGTGAAAGCCAGGGTACCTTTTTCACTAGGCTTATATAGGCCCTAGGGCCGATAGCCTAGTACCTACCCATGAACCTATGAACAAGTTTTCAGGGGAAACACTAATAAGGAATTTCAGATTAAAATGAGTATGTTATAATTTAAACAAACACTGGTATCACTTTACCCTCACCATCGCACAAGTGATGATACTTTTTTGTCTCTGACACCACAAATTATTGTGTATGACAAAATGAAATCATCTGATGTGCAGTACCTCCACAGAAAACACAGGTCAAATGGCGAAAGTATTACATAACATGCAATGTTTTCTCTGTTTGATCCAAGTTGCTGAGATGAGAAAACATTGCATAATATACAAAAAAATATTGATACATTTTCATTTAGTTACAGTGTATGAACTCATGTTAAACACTAATTGTACCACTTCAGGACATTCAGTATGTGCATAGTTAGGTACACTACCTGACTATATTGTGCAAAACAGTTACAAATATGATCAGTAGTTACATGATGGCTCAGGACATCACTGAACAGGGCGCAGTGAGCATTCAGACATGACATGTACAGACAATAATATGATTACCTGCTCTGAAATAAAAAATATAATTATTTGAAAATGAGAAGGAATATCAGATGAAGAGTAACAATAGACCATGCACCACACAGCTTAACCCACAGATACCACTGCATGCGTCAGTTATACTCTACATGTTTTTTACAAGAAAGGAAGCACTAAACTGAATGTCATGATCCATAGTTCTGGACTAGATTCTTCCTCGTTATCTGCACAGCCATATGCTATGCACGAGCTTACTGTATGTGGTCCCTTACTACTGCTATCAGCTGATCATCATTAGTAATATTAATAGAAATGGAACTGTGAGATGTTGACAGCATGGGTCACTTAACCACCAGAGCATCAAATGATCATGTTGTGCTCAATGCAACATACAGTAAGCATCCTGCATGCAGTAGCTAAGTCATACAGAAGAGCACCTCCAGACTCATCCAGGTACCTAAAATGTGTCTTCAGGCAGCCAAAGACCTTCTCAGTGGCAGTATGGGTTTAGGACAAGGCTGTATTAAAGTTGTCTTCTTCAGCTCTGATTGGATTGCCATGGCTCCAGTGGATATCTAGCATCACCTGAAACACACACAAAAAGGGGGAGGAAATGGAGGAATAAAACAAAGAAAAAGTGGTTTAATATTCAGAAATAGAAGCCTTTTGTATTGCATTACTCCTCACCCTGTGTACCAGAAGCAGCCTTAATTGCAACATGGATGTAATATATTGCACCAAGTACCTCAAAGAAACTATCACCAACATAAAATACACTCATAGTCCTGGCTTGGTCCTGAGGTGACACCGGGAAATAGATATACCTGTCCACACATGCCAATATTACATCCAAGAACTGCTGCAGTATCCTCGAGGCAGAAGCCTGTCAGATACCCAGTGCATTTACAGTCTGTCTGTGGAAGGTCATTGTGGTATGTATACTGAGAGCTATACATACCTTAGTATCCACAGGAATGGGAAATCCACTTATTCCTCCTGTACCCCCTATGGGGGTCATACATGTTCACTAAGACCCTTAAAATATCCCTGTGCACTCTAAAGAAGCTCCTGAATATCATAGTGTGTTATTCTCTGCTTAAATATCCACCTTCTTGGGCAGTGAGCACTGCTGGGAGCATGCAATTATGGCAAGGAGCTTACAATGGGAAATAGGAAGGGTAGCAACAAGTGCCAGCATTTTCATGGATTGCAAAGTAGATATAGTAGATAAAACAGATACCCAAAAAACAAAAATCCACTGTGTGGAGCAATATACCCTCCGAGAAATTGTCTGCATGTTGGCAGATGAAAGCGCTTATACTTGGAGTGTACTTTGGTAATAAAGACTGTTCATTTTTATCAACTGGTTCTGAAACAATTTCTCGGAGGGTATATTGCTCCACACAGTGGATTTTTGTTTTTTGGGTTTGAATTATCTTTTATCCACTGACATGCTCATTTAGTTTTAGATAAAATAGATGAGACTCCTCTTCAAATAACAAATCTGCTCACAGTGTGGAAAAGCAGGAAAATTTAACTATAAATTTATTTTATTTATTTATTTTACATTTGTTGACCGGGAAAGTCCGACTGGACACATGTCCATTTTCAGCGGAGGCCCGGGGAGAAAAGCTCCAATAGTACATAGTAGGTTACAAAAAGTTCCAGTAGTACATAGTAGGTTACAACAATGTTTGACAGCTAACATACGATTGTAGTTATGCACTAAATACCCAGGGAAGAAAAAAAAGTTACATTAGTATGTACAATAACAATTATAAAGAGAAAAACAAAGCATCATATAGTTAGTATACACAGGTAAGAAAAAGTTACATTAGGATGTACAGTGAACAATTATTATAAGAAACAAACCTACAAGTAGTTAGTTTCAGGGGAGAGTAGATGGCTTGAGGCCTAGGAGGATAGTAATTTCACTGAGGAGGTTGAGGGGAGCTATGGGTTAGTCTGGATTAGAACATTGGCAAAGCCAGTGGAATTTGAAGTGGTGGGAGAGGCCATTTCTGAAAGTATTTAGGAGGTTGATTCGGTGAGACTAGGTGGAAGAGAGTTCCATATTTTACCCACTGTGTTTGAAAACAGAGAGTCACCTCCTGAGTTACAGGATTTGATTGTCTGTGCGAGTAATCTGTGAGATGATCTTAGTCTATTTAGGTTGGTATAAGGGGTAATTATTCCAGACAGGCCGGGAGTGTTTTCAGGTTGAGAGAGTATTTTGTAAGCAATAATAAGTTGCTTCTGTAGAAGTAGATTTGGTAGTTCTATCCAACCTAGGTTCTGAAGATTAGTACAGTGATGGGTTTTGTAGGGCAGGCCTGTGGCAAATCTTGCAATATGATTATAACAACAAGAGAGTTTAGATAGATCCGATTTGTTGGGATTTGTAAGTATGGGGGAGGCATACAAGAGGGTAGAAAGGAGATGGGTGCGAGCAATGGCAACTTTAGCCATGGGAGTCAGAAAAGATTTTATTCTATAAAGGGACCCCAGTTTCTTATTAACAGTTTTGATAGTTTGGTTGATGTGCACATCAAATCTGAGTTTGTTGTCAATGGTAACCCCTAATAGCTTGGTATGAGGGTCGGGGTGATGGTGGTTCCATTGTTGGATTGTACACAAAAGGGAAAAGTTGGTGTTTTATGGGTAGGATGGAAGAGTAGCATTTTCGTTTTTTTTGGATTAAGGATCAGTTGGCGTTCTGATAACCAATTCTCAACTGCAGTGAAACAGTCTTGAGTTTTGGATAATAGAATAGTTGGGGATCTATCTGAGCAAATTAAAGTCGAGTCATCAGCATATTGAATACATGTAGACTCTGGGATGACTTTGTTAAGATCATTAATAAAGATGGAAAATAGAAGAGGGCCAAGTATGGAACCTTGGGGGACTCCTATGGTGTTGGGTATGAGGTCGGAGAGCTTGCTTTGCCAGAGCACAGCTTGTTGCCTATCAGAAAGATAGGCATGAAACCAGTCTAGGGTTTTGTTATCTAGATAGAGAGTTTTTAGGGTTGCATGCAAGAGTTTGTGGTTGACCATATCAAAAGCTTTTGATAGGTCCAAGAAGAGGGCTGAAGAAATTTTTTTGTCATTCCGGTTAAGATTGATAGTGTTTGTGAAAGAGAGGAGAGCGGTAGTAGTGCTATGTTTGGGCCTGAAGCCATGCTGGGAGTTGGTTAGCAGGTTTTCCTGAGTTAGGTAGTGGATGAGTTGTTTGTGAATACTTTTTTCCATGATTTTTGCCAGTGGTGACAAAATGGCTATTGGTCTGTAGTTTGAGAGGTCAGTGGATGAGCCACCTTTATGGAGGGGGATGACATGGGAGATTTTCCATATGGAGGGGATTGTGGATTCAGTTATGGTCTGATTAATTAAGATTGAGATGGGATAGGCTATAACATCCGCAGCTTTTTGTAGAAAGTCTGCTGGAAGTAGGTCTGCCGCGAGTGGTTGGCTTTAGTTTCCTTAGTAAGGATCGGATGTATGCAGTAGGGACAGGTTGTAGGTTGAATAACGGCGTGGTCTTCTGGGTGGGACTTGTGGTTAGGGAGCAGGGGGCTACTTGTTGGTTGGCTAAGGATTTGATCACATCGATGAAGAAGGTATTAAAGGATGTGGCCACTTCATCTGGGTTTTTCATAGTTAGGTTTGCTGGTGTGGGGGGTGGAGGACCTGCCTGGATGGAGAAGTTTGTTTATTCCTGTCCAAAACTTTTGGGGGTTGTTTTGATGTTTATGTTGTAGTTGGAAATAGTAGTTCTTTTGTCCATTAAGATAGATTTTTGTGTCATTTCTTAGTTTTTGGAAGTTGGTACGGTCTAGGGGTGTCTTGGTAGTACGCCATTTATTCCATGCTTTGTTTCTAGCTTTGATTTTGGCTGTGGAGTCTTTTGATAGCCATGGTGCTATGAGAGCTTTTGTTTTGATTAACCGTTTGGGGCATGTGTGTCAAGTATGTTTAGAAATGTGGAGTTAAATTTTATTACAGCTTCTTCTAGTGGGAGGTGTTTTAGGATTGACCAGTTACAGGACTGCAGCTCATTTCGAATCTAGTGATGTCAAAATGTTTGGTGCTTCTAACAGTCCTGAGTACAGGGAGGTGGCAGCTAACACTTTTGCCTTTTACCATATAAGTAATGAGGTGATCACTGAGCTCATTAGTAATAGTCCCAGATTTATAAGTTCCGGGTTTATGGTTAGTGAGTATCCAGTCTAGGATACTTTCTTTTTGTTTGTTGCTGCCAATTCTAGTAGAGGTGGTAATATTTTGTGAGAAGCCATGGAGATTGATATTGGTTGGGTCTGTCTCTGACACACATTGATTCCAGTCAATGTTGACATCTCCCAGAATTATGGTTTCTTGTGGGAAGTTATTTGTCAACCAACTTAGAGTGTTCTCAAGAGTGTCAGAGTTGTTCCCAGGGGGAATATAGATTACGATTAGGTTAATACTTTTTTCTTTATTTAGTTGTAGTTTTAGGGTTGTTAATTCTACGTTGGGTATTTGCGGTGGCTGAGTGGGGTGTAGGGTAACGTTGAGTGTGCTTTTGAAGAGCACAGCAGTACCACCACCTCTCTTTGAGGCGATCGGTCCTGTATATGTTGTAGCCAGGTGGCAGGATTTCGTTATCTTTGGTCTCTGGTTTGAGCCAGGTTTCTGTGAGACACATAATGTCAGGGAGGTAAGTTGCTAAAAGAGCATGTAGATTATGAATTTTATTATTTAGGCTTCTAATATTAAGGTGGCAAATAAGAAGGGAGTCAGGAGGTCTTGGAAACAAGGATGTTTTATTTGCACTGTCATTTGATGGAGGGCCTGGGTTTGGATGTATGTCTCCATCTATATTTATGTTTTTTCTAAGATACATTATTAGCTTCATCAGTTTATGTAGTAGTTTATCTATGTTTTTGGACTTGGGGTAGATTATGTTTGGTTTATAGGAGTAGTGGAAGTGAGTAAGCGGTGTTTTGTTGATTAGGTAGTGAGTAGGGTGATTAGTGTTGATCAGAAATGTGGGAGTACTAGTTTGGTACTTTGGATAATGAAAACCTGGGTGTGTCTGGGACTCGTATATAGTTAGCAGGTATAGTGTGATAAGAATTGGTAGGGTGAGAGTTACAGTTTTTTGGGCTGGTATAGTGATATGGGGTGTTAAGGACTTCATACTGTTGCTTGATTGGTTATAAGATAGTTAGTGTAGGTGGTTTGGTATTGGTTGGGGGAGAGGCGGGGTGGGGAGTGAGGCAGTGTGATTTGTGAGCCTAGTGGACTTGGAGGGGCAGTGAAAGAGGTGGGCCAATAGTTTTGAGTGGCTAGAGATAAAGGAGGGGTGTGGTTAGTTAAGTATAAATATAGGGGTACTGGGGGCGGGTGGGATACGGGGGCAGGGTGGGGAGCGGAGCAGGGTTAATCCCACTCCACACAGAGCAAGTCCAGGTAATACACTAGTAGATGTTTTTTCCTTGCTACAGGGCTCTACAAGTGAAGCATAATAGTAGCTGCACTTTTGCTTATAGTTTGGGACTAGCTCCTCTGTTTTACTCAGAATTCACACTAATTTTCCAAGTAAAAAATCACAAGAAAAATCACAAGATAAATCACAAGAAGGTAAGAGAATACGTCATTAGCATACGTTGTTTTATATAATTTCTCATTTACATCTCATTATGACTTCATTTACTTATAATTATTTGCAGCCATTGTATATTAGCATAAAGAGTCTCTGTAAATTGCACGTTATTCACGCTGATTTGCTAACAGCATGGATAGCTTTAATGCGTTTGCATTATGACTATGAGTACCACCCTAAGAGTACTCTTCTCAAATCACAACATACAAACTGGAACATTGCAAAAGCATTAAGTTGTGAAAGCAGGAAAACACATCAGAAAAGTATATTTATGGTGGGGGGGGGGCAAAGCTATCTGCACCTCCCAGTAGGGGATGATGCAACAACACTGCCCTGCTAATTTTGTGTTCTGGGATTGAGCGCACATAGTAAAGAAGAAGTTCTCCTCGGCTGTGTAACCACACTCCTAGGCTACAGAAAGTCTTATGGTTTGATTTTCCTGATCTGGCATTTGTTGCTTTCTGATTCTCTGCTTTGGCATTGTAAAGCAGAACTGCATGAAATCGTTTGTATGGTATGTGTTTGTTATTATTCTGTTTCTCTGTAAAAAAAGGTTGAGTGACTGAATGCAGGTCTAGAGTAAAAGGTATAGTGCAGTAATATTTCATGAGTCTTGTCTCATTTGATATATTTATCAGAAATGCTCATGGGACCATGTGATGATTACAATACATTTCAGGGTTAACTTGATAGTGTCAAAGGGAAAGGCACTATACAAAAGTGGATTAAGGACTCCAAGTTAAAATTTGGCATTGTCAGCTTATTTCCCTACGAAAAATTCACAGTACGCATATATATATATATATATATATATATATATATATATATATATATATTAGCTTATGTTATGGCAATGCAGAAGTTATTATTTCAGCTTTCAAAAGGAAATTGAAGTTACAATCATCAACTCACTCAGGAAAATCAGATTAGAATAATAGGATATTGAGATATAAAGCTCAGGTTATAAAAAGAAGAAAGAAAATGAAATATTGTTGTCTGTTACCTACACAACAGAAGCAATTTTCAGATGAAGTTGTATCTAGAATACAGTGGTCAGTTTTAGAAATTACACATACATCTGGGCTAGGGCAGGCCAAAGGCAATGCTGTGAACGGGGACTAGAGTGAGTCAAGGGTTTTCAGGCCAAATATCTCCTCAAAGTACCAGACATGTCTGCATTGTGGAAAAACTATGGTTCAAGAAGGGAATAAAATTAACTATGGAAAACCAGCAGGGCTAGTAGAAAAAGAACTGGTACCCTGAGTTCAAACATATTAAGGAACCCATGAAAAGGATAGGAGCACGCTCCCTTGCTGTGGGAAGAGTATAAACAGAGTCATAATATGGACTACAGCTGGAAGTTTTGGGATACAAGACAGGAAATATAATAAAGAGTTAAAGTTAATGAAACAGTTGAATATACTCTGAATGTTGATAACAGAGGATAAAACTGGGAGATAATGGTGGAGGGTTAAAGATGTATATCAGTAACTCTTGACGGACATAGATCTTTGTAAACATCCAACAGTCTTTGACCTACTTTGGCCAACATTTTTTTCCTTCCTTCCTCTTCCTTTATGTCTGCAGATCATTTTCTAGAAGATATGAATAATACTTCAGTTATATGTTTTTGTTTACCATTTCAAAATGCTGTCCTTTACACTTTCATTTATGCGTTTGTCATTCTTTGCAGCTTTACCAACATGTATGTGCCCTTTAGTAGCTTTCGCCCTTTCTTCTTTAAAATCTTTAACTGAATTAATGTTGCAACAATTACCGTGAACATTGTATTCTACAGAATATTAAAAGAGCAAGCTTAGAGGAATCTATGGAAGGAGGGACTTAAGCTGTATTTCCCTCAGAAGCACTGTTGTTTGTCATAATGTTCACCATTCCTAATGTGCAGTCGCCCTTAGGCTGTATGGGTTGTTGTTTCCTGCCCTGGAAATAATAACTGGTCAGCTTCAAAAAGCATTGGCTCCCCCAACTCCTTCACTCTGACTGCTTATTGGCTGATCCCTCCAATAGCTGGCATGTAGTTTTCTTTAGTACTTTTTTTGCTATCTTGATAAGCATCATCTCTTGGACTTCTAAGGAATAGCAATCAGCTTACAGCTGTATTTCTGGCATTTAAGTCCCATTTGAAGAACACCTTCAATCAGAAATGATTGACCTTTTAAGAAAATTAGCAGTTAATCTGTTTTTTGACAAAACTCGTATTTCCCTTTTAAGAAACCTGGTATTTTTTCACAGTATTTGAAGTTTCCTGTTAGGGACCACTAATTGTAATTTATAATATTTGTTAGTCTTTGTGGCTAATTTTGTGAAAAACTGTGCATTACTTATGTAAACATTTTTTTGTGGACAGAAAATGTTATGAGAGAATGGAAGGAAAATTTTCTGTCAGTTTAATGCTTATGCTTAGTAAGTAACGACCTACCTGCCATTTTGATTCTGTCAGTGTATGTACAAGTGCTTAGACAGTACTGACAGGAAATTTTTGTTCTACTTTTATTTTTTATAACCTAAGAGACTAGAGAAAGTGGTGTGACTGTACCTGTGCTGCTCGTGAACACTCACTGACAACTTACCTTTCGATTGACTCAGTCTAGCAATGCTTACTGTTTTTGGTGCTTCTTATGCAGTTTCAGCATGGATACTCAGTCTAGTCCAGCTGTCTCTTTGACTGCAGTACCTAGAAAGAAAGAAAAAAATCACTTACCAAGAAGTCCTTGCCATTGTCATAGACTCTGTCTTCACTTCAGCCAATAGCAGGTGAAGCTGCAGAGGCCATTGGTTGTTCCTTGGACCACTCACTTTCCTCTTCAATTTCCGCTCTTGTAGTCCTTTCAGCCAGCATGAACCAGGAGTCAGCCATGTCGTCTTAGGCTGGTTCAGCATCTGTTATAGGCATGAGAGAACCATCTTGTCTGGGTCAGGGAGATACTCTGGGAGATTCTTCTCTGGGTAACCAGGGCAAAAGACAATTAGACAGTCGACTTCCATCCCTCCTTCAAGTTAGTCCTCTTCTGGTGAAACTCCTATTAAGGATAAACATTGTTCTTCTGATGAAGTTATTACTGTTAAAAAAGATGAGTTCCTCACTTTAGCTAGGCAGTAAATCCTGGCACAAGGAAGCCTTTACAGATGGGCATTCCCTGTCAAACTATTACTGAGGAAATACGGTCTGATGATTCTGATCTTGACAGAGATAGGGTTTATCCTAAAATTTCTCAAGCTCAGTTCTGTGCTTGTGAGGAAAACTTTAATTCTTATCCTGCTATTGAGGAATTTCATTTAATCAGACTATTGCCAGGATGAATTAGGTATTTTTATAGGAACAAATAGATGTTCCCCCTGAAATGAGGCAGTATTATGGTATGTTACAAATGGATATACTTCATTCCACTCCCATCCATCCTGTATCGCCAGCTCAAAAGGATGTCTTGAATGCTGCCTTTAGTCATCCTGATACACAGCCATCAGTCCCTTAAAAACAGATAAGATATATAAGGTACTTCAGGCTAATACATTTATTTTCTGCCACCTTAGGTCAGACCTTTCTGGCATTTCCACTGTGTTCCAATCCCTCTTCTGGTGATAAAGAGAGTAAAATGATAGACTGCCTAGGTAAGAGAATGTTTTCTTGTTCCACGTTAGCCTTCAGAATACTGAATTACCAGGCATACATGTGGAAGTATATGCTTTGTCATACTGACAGTAAGAGGGAATTAGCTCTTTTCTGAACCAGCTTGTTTCTACCCTTTCTCAAGTATCTTAACATGCTTTGAAGAGTGTGTAAGATTGTGCAGCTACTGTGTCTAGGGCCACTGCTACTGCTACAGGGTTGAGAAGGTTTACTTGGGTTCGTAACCAAAAGTTAGCGGATGAGCTAAAGGCTGAAATCTTACATACAATTTAGATAAGGCAGTATTGTTTGGATCTTCTGTTACCCAGGTTCTGAAACATTATGATGAAAGAAGGAATTAATTCACGGTGTTTCTAAGATGTTTCACGTACCCCAAAACAAACCTTATAGGCCTTCTACTTGCACTAAAAAGGCAAATAAACAAAACCAGTCTTCTTCTGGCAAAAAAATGCAAAGAAAAGTTAGAGGGTAGCAACAATAAAAAACAAGGGTCTTTTCAGAAAAAGGGACAGACCAACTGTACAGAATGACTATGACAGCATTTTTGTGTCTTCCCTCTCCCACAGCCAATATCTGTTCAAATTTATCCCAAAAATTGGCCCTCAACATTTTCTTTTGGTAAAAGGTTATTTTGGATTCCTGGGTGATAAAAGTACTGCAGAAAGGCTACAGATGGCTCTGGATACAAAATCATCCTTTCAGGGGAACAACATACCACCCTCAAAACCAAACATAATTTTTTTCTCTGATTCTTTCTTCACACATCCAGAGAGTCATAAAACCAATGCCTTTAGTTCAAAGGTGCAAAAGCATACAGAACTTGTTACCTCTCATTCTCCACATGAGTTATTTGGTAACTGTCGACCTAATAGATGCTTACTATGATTTCCCATAGCCATAGCCTTCATGAAATTTCTAGGGTTCTAAGTTTCTGGGTCACATTATCAGTTATCTGCCATACCCTTTGGTTTATCTACAGCTCCAAGTGTATTGACAAAATGCCTTGCCCCAGTCATAGCTTATTGCAGACTGAATAGCATTCACACCTTTCCTTATTTTCAAGACGTGTTTATCTTTGCAAAGTCTTTATCCAAATGTCATGAGACATTAACATTGATTATGTCTCTTTTGACCAGTCTGAGCTTTGAGATAAATATTGCAAATCCTCCATCTCACAGGATTGTGTTTCTGGGATGTCTTATAGACTCTTCTCTTCAAACAGCCTTATTAACACAAAACAAGGTGGGTCTTTATCTGGAATCTTTCTTGAACTTCTCCAGTCATTCTCAGACATCTGCAAGAGACTTCATCAGGATCCTAGGGTTCATGGCTTCTATGATTCTCATGATGCCTCTTACCAGGTTACACATGAGAAACATACACTGGTTTCTGAAAAGCACTTGGACCCAGCATTTGCATTCTGTGGAGTATCAAATTCCAGTTGTGGGCTTTATAAAATGGGAACTGCTTTGAAGGAGGCAATAACTTCAACTGACTCTCCTTAGACTCTAATCCAGTCTGTCACCACAGATGCATTAGATTTTGCATGCTGAGCAGTTTCCAAAGGGGTAAAAGTATAAGGCCTATAGAATCCTTAAGACAGACCAAAGCACATCAGTTTAAAAGAGATTTTAGCTGTGATACATGCCTTGAAGTCTCTCCATTAGCTTTGGTCCCCAGAATCTCTCCAAGTGATTACAGACACTACCACAGTCATGCAATATATAAACAAGCAGAGAGGTATGAGGCCATGCCCCCCAAGCAGACAGGCAATGATAGCTGGGGAGTTAGCTCTTCAGCACTCCTTAACCCTCCAAGCATCTTACTTTCAGAGCAGAAAATGGAAGCAGACAAGCTGAGCAGGATAGGGACAGACCATCACAAATGGAAACTGAATGAGGGTGCCTTCTAGGAACTGATCCAGTTGTTTGGAACACCTGAAATAGATTTGTTTGTGTCCTTTCAAAGCACTCAACTAGACAAGTTTTGTTTCAGGACTCCTGGCAAGCAACCATGGAAAACAGATGCATTTTTATTCCCTTGGAAGGGAATGTTCCTTTACATATTTCCACCCTTTCCACTGATTTCCAGAGTAATTCTGAAGATTCAAAAGGATACCCCAAAAATAATTGTGGTGACCTTCTTTAAGCCCAGAGAACACTGGTTATCCCTTCCTTTCGAAATGGACAAAGGTGATTATCACAAACTTCCTCACAGACTGAATCTTCTCACACAAGACAGCGGGAGTTTGATGCAAACCAATATCCATCAACTTCAACTGACTGCCTGGATGATTCAATTTCAATACCTTTTAGGCACAGTTTTCATGAGGATGTGCAGTAGGTACTTAAGGAGGCAATCCTGCTAGTAAAAAATTGTATGTTTGTAAAGCTGAAATAATTTTTTAGTTGGTGTCTAACCAATAACTAGGGTCCCATCAGAGATTTTGTAACAGTGGTGCTCAAATATTTTGTGTGTCACATTTCTCTTTCTTCATTTTTTTCCTCTATAAAGGTTCATCTTGCAACCATTTCAGCATGTTTGCCTATGGATCCTCCTGTCTGTTTTCTGTTTATTGTCAAACAGTTCCTGAAAGGGGTTTTAAACCTGAGACCCCCTCATAAATAAAATTGCTGTTCCTTGGGATCTTACTTATATTCTGCAGAAATTGTCCATGTCACCTTTTGAACCTGTCCATCAATCTGATTTAATGTTCTTGACTTGGAAAACTATACTCAACATTACTCTGACAGCTGCAAAAAGAGTAGCTGAGTTACAAGTTCTCATGGTAGGTGAACCCTGTCTGATTTTCCATATTCATGCCCGAAGTAGTTCCAGAGTTTACTTAGAATATAGACCTTAATCTCATAATTTTCCACCTAGAACCTAAAAACCAGGGAAAACAGATTCTGCATATTTTGACAGAACTAAGACCTGATTAGCTGTTTATTACTTATCAAGTGGCAAAAAAGGGACACCATGTGTCTGAACAGACAATTTTCAGGTGTTTATCCTCAGCTATTGCTTCTTTTATTTCTCCCACCATGGTAAGTCCATTACAGACAGTATCATGGCACATTCCATTAGAGCTTTGTCTTTGATGACATACCAGAAAGGGGTGGACTCTAGAAGCTTTCTAGAGGCAACTACATGATCCTCTGTACATTCTTTTATATAACATTACAGACTGGATTATTTTTCTAGGTCCATCTCAAACTTTGTTAAGACCATTCTCTAGTGGTTCCTGGATTCATATCCATTCTCCTTCTCCCAGGATGGATAGACTTTGTTATTCAACCTGTATAGTCTAAGGGCTCATGCAGCATTGGGAATGATGGACATGGTGCAGTCATGTAATTTACACTTACCCGTAACAGTAGATGTTCGAATTCCTCACTGCTGCAGTAACCACACCCACCTTCCTCTTCTTACTCTTGTATATAGTTGTAGTTGGGATGTAAAGGGTTTTATTTGCTTTCTACTTTATATGTTCTATTATTAATATTGGTTGGTTATTACAGAATGTTAGGCTCTGCTCTCATTTTGGCCACGGTGGTGCAGCGGTAGAGTTGTCGCCTCACAGCAAGAGGTTCTCCCGTTCGATTCTCGGCTGGAGCACCTTCTGTGTGGAGTCTGCATGTCCTCCCCGTGGTCGAGTGGCATTCTAAAGACATGCGTAGGGCGTGCCTTCGTTGAAGGTTGAGCGTCAGGCTGGCAACTAGGCACTATAAAAATCTACTGCCAATCATTAGCAGACCGGAGTTCCGCTGTAGCTACCCCTAACCCGGAAAAGCTGAAAGAAGAAGAAGGCTCTGCTCTCATTTATGGACAAGAAAGTCCTGAAGAAAGCTTCACTCTGGGTACTCAGGTCATCCATGGGATTAGCCAATCAACAGTCGGAGTGAAGAAAAAGTGGGGAGCCAGAGCTTTTTGAAGCTGGCTGGTTGTTTTTTCCAGGATGGGAAAAAACCCATATAGTTTAAGGACTATTGCAGAAGTGAGGAACTCGAACATCTACTGTTAAGGGTAAGTGTAACTTGCAGAACTAAAGTTTACCATTAATTAGTTGTAGCCAGAGGGCCTTACTTAGGCATTTTATTGTGTTTTTTTATTATTAGTTGTTATTTATTTTTTATCTAGTTGTTTGATATTATTTGTAGCAATTCACTTTGTTTTAGTAAACTATTAAAATTCTTTAGTCCAAAGATGAAAATGTATTATATTGAGTAAATGTATAAAGCACTGATGAAAAAGGGCAAAGCATTAACAATAATGATCAATAAAAAAAAAAATCTGTGTAATTCCCAGCAAAAGAAATGTCCTGAAAATCTGACATGCTTATATTTATTTCTTGATTCTGCCGTAGGAAAGGATATAGAAAAGAATGAATTCTCAGGGCTGAAGGATGAAATTACACAGACAACAATGACCATTAGCAAGGTAAGGTGTACTCCATGAGTATTTTTTTAATCACTTAACACTGAATTAATGCTCTGTACTGGTCAGTAAGATTAATTTGGTGAACATTTTCTTCCTTCAAATACTTATGTTGGCATGTAATTAAAACCTAGTCAGAGGAGAATATTACAGTGAAACAGGGTTAATTTCCAATATGTAAAGTTTTGTATCGAGTTCCATGGGCAGTGTTTGAAGACATGTTCTGGACTATGTAGGGTAATTTTGTTGAGAAATGCAGGAAGAAGAACACCTTGTGTTTGAGGGATATCTGTGCAGTAATATGTTACTACAGACTAAAAAAGCACTTAGCATGCAGTGTCTATGCATATATGCTACATACAAGTAGCATTATGTCCTAACACAATTCAAAGGTAATTGTACAGTGTACTAAGGTGATTTGAAGAAACTGCATTATGTCATAGGTACAGGTGACAAATGTCAGTTTGGAATCTTTTATTTTTATAGTGATAGCACTATAAATGTAAGCCACTGTTCAACATATGCTCACTTGCTCACACACACACACACACACACACACACACACACACACACACACACACACACACACACACACACAGCCACACACACACACACACTCACATGTGTACAAGCATATCTGTCATATTTGAACTGTACGCACATATGGTTACATATGGATACCTGTACACACAGGCACACATATACATATATATTTTCAGATTTCTTTCCTGTCAGCCAAAAAGACCTGTTGTTGTTGTTGTTATAAGACATCAGTACCATAGTTGATCTCACATACTAACAGTCCTGCAGGAATCCATACTATTATGACTGGAGACTGCAAATGAAACCTAGAATGCAGGAATTGATAGTGAGTGCACACTAAACTTACACAAGTGACCATTCCTTACAGTGTGATTTGCAAAATGTAAGGCTACATGTGCATGCATGTATTAGCATGCTGTACAGAGTGTAGTACTGCTCTGTAACCCACCATTAGCTTAAATGTATACCCCCAAACATATACCACATCCGTGTAACATAGAGCACAAGGCATACTGTACAGCTTACCTCATTTTGGATAGTTACCTAAATCAAGCAAACTTTGTTTATGCACCTATATCAAAGCACATTCCAAAAAATATAGACAAAACAATATATAAATTGAGATAAACAATAAAACAATGAACTGTAATGTAATATAAAACAAATGCACATTGCAAATAACTAAATCACATTGTATGGCTCTCCATAAGCTTTATGGAAAATATGTTTCTCCAAGTGCCTGCAACACTAATTGCTTGCAGGGCACAGCTGTTGCAATGTTGTGAACTCCTTCTACAGAGTAAACACATTCTCTGAGCACCTTTATTGTTATGTGCTTCTAGGATGCACAGGTACAATATTTTTTACCCTCCACATGACGTTGACATTACCTCCAGTGGCCATTACACTGTTTAAATACATAGTGACACTGCTACAATGTGGTGCACCATGCCATTATTATGTCTTCTTCACAGACACTGTCCACTAAGAACAGCACTTAGTTACATGTGGAAATGAATGGCACAGAAGTACCATATTAAATTATTTCCATGTTTACTGGCCAAAAAGCTGACACATATGCATTTCTGTCTGCATCACACATTTGTCAGCTCAGCAGCTAAGTCACTGTCTTTGCTACATCTGCTTCACAGTGCAAATTGTGTCTCTGAATCTCACCTAACTCTGTCAGGGAACACAAATTCTTATCTCATTACATCCAGGTGACACCTGCAAATGTTTCTGCAGTTACATCCTGTAGACACCTCTAAGCATCAGATATTGCTGGTTCGTATTTGCATTAAGAATTCCAAAACCATGCTTAATACAAAGTATTAAATAATTTCATCTTAAAGCTTACGCAATGGCAAACACAACTGTGTTGACATTTATCCTCTGTTTAGTGCAAGTAAAGAGATATTAATTCTTGTTCGTATAATATGTATTTAAATTGTCATACATGTCATGTATTTCTAAATATCCTGACAACCAAGTTGCACAGAAATAACTGCTTAGCCTTGTATGAAAGCTCTCAGCAGGATGAACAAAATGCTGCTAACAGTATGAATGTAACTTAAGTGGTTGCTGAGATGTTATTTACAAAATAATGCAATAGTTACTGTGACTTACAAAATCCAGTTTGAGACCAATAACCTAAATATGATTGCTATAAAAATAGTTTGTGCTGAGGAGTTTGCTATTTACACTTCTTTAGTATTTCATTTGATTTGGGAGATTTGTACATTTGTTTAAATGTGAAGACATAATTTGATTCTATCAAAAAGCTTAAGCTCCACCCATTGGAAGTTATGGTACAAACATCCAGAGCTCCACCTCTCAGGTGAGATACAGCTTCATTATCAAAACATTGTGCCTTGCTTCTGGTGACAACAGGGCAATGAAGAGTGGTCCCCACTGAATAAGTATATCTGTACAGCCTGCATGTGCCACTTGTTTTCATTACAGATGCTAAACTGCTCATTCTCAGAATGGGAGTAATAACCACTAGTTTCCACCAATGTGAGTGATCTGCATGTGCAAAGCTCTGATACTCCCAAAAGTGTTATACATATCCCTTGTTACAAAATGCAGAAATAGCCACAAAACATGGTGCAAAAATGGATAGCAGTGGATACAGGTAAGTAACAGGCACTGAAATCCTAACGTGCTGCACAATGTCATTACAGCTGTAAACTGTCTGGACACTTGCCTGTCTACAGTGGGTCATCTGTCTGTGCACAAAAATCCATCTTGTTTATTTATCACTTATTCCCTGGACTGCCCATGTAGTTTCTCCTTGAGAAAGGTTGATCCTCAGGTGACACCATAGTGCCTAAACAGCTTGTTTCTACAAGCTTTGAAAAAAAGTGGACACTCATCCTGCTCCAGTGGTCTAAAGGGGTAAAGCCCAGGTGGCCCATGTTCAACTAGCAGATTGGGTACATGATGGCATAGGTGGAGATGATAGCTATGGCATTCCTGGGGAAGTAAGGATGGGGGTCCTCACGCAGCTCATAACACTGCTCTGATTACAGAGTCACAGCTGGTAGATGGAGGTCTATAATAATGTGGGGAACAATAGCAGGAGTGGAGACCCAAGCCTGTAGACGGTAGCTCCTGTTAGCACATATGCGGGAACATGTATGTGCAGAGAGAGAGGGGGGATGCAGACAGCCCTTGCAGCGATGCAACTTCTCATATCAAAACCAAGGAAGGGATTATGTCACAAAAATGAAAAAAAGTTCTCCTTGGCAGGATGTCAACAAGAGCCCAAGCCACCCTCATGGCTTCCTGGATGATAAGCCCATCTCCCAAACTGTATGTTTGATCAAGGGGAAGCTTGATAGTTGGCAGGCATAAGGGCAAAACTCATACAAAAAATAAATGGATAGTCTAATAGAATATCATACCTTCTACTTCAGAGCTTCACTTTTCATTTTCCTTTTTAATTGTTTCAGACTGTATTACTTCACTGTGTAACAAACTACAGTTATAGTTGTTCACTCTGTACTTCTCGTCTCTTTCCCTACTTATTTATTGTGCTGTTTTCCCTTTATGTTGTACCCATAGTACATACTCCAGCTCCAGATTGATTCTGTGTGTGTAGGACTGTGACTTTTACACAGTTCATGGCTGTAATATTTGTTTTTGACTAAAATGTGTTAGGTGGTTTGTAACCTATTAAGCATGACAAAAGACACACAGAATGAAAGGACTCATGCAGCCAATATATAGTAAAACTGATTTAATGACCAGCCAAAACTCTGTCACTGTATGCATCTGTCAAAACATAGTACAATTAATGTATATCAAACAGGAATCAGTGTCCAGCCAAAACAAAGTACATCCATCAGTCAGAACATGGAGTACAATTAATGTATAGTAAACAGGATTCCTCAGTGACTAGCCAAAATAAATTACATGACTCAGCTGGAACATAAAGTACAAATAATCTGTATGAAACAGGATTCAGTGACCAAGGAAAGTATCTTTCAGAATATGGAGTACAATTAATGTATATTAAACAGGATTCAGTAACCAGCCACAAATAAGTACAAGCATCTGTTAGAACATGGAGTACAATTAATGTATATTAAACAGGATTCCGTGACCAGGGCAAAAAATGTTATATGCTTATCAATGTGTAATCACTAAAGAAAAGTAGTGAATGATTATTAAATTCAAGAAGAAAGTGTCTATAGTCTTTAGACATACTATGTTTTCTTGTTGGGTACATGGCAAAATAATATAATCAAACAAACAGGATTGCAACAAAAGAATCTCTGCTGCTATGCAAACCTGTCTTTGATCTGGTTTTGTCTTTCCAGCAGTCTACTATGAATAATAGGAATATGTAAACACTGCTGAGGCTGTTGAAGCAAAACATTTTTTATGCTGAATATTTTGCTCGTATTTATTTAATAGAGGATTCCAATTGCTGCTCACTGAAGTGACATAATTTAAGAAACTTTCTGCTGGTAGGCAGGATAGCTCTAGCTTTTTCCATATTTATCATGCTACAGTTAAATGTTAAATATTCCACTATAACAGACCAAATCGTGGAATATGGTACAGTTTTATATAGAGCTAGTATGCTAGTAGTAGGACGGCGCAGTGGTGCAGCAGTAGCATTGTCGCCTCACAGCAAGAGGTTCTCTGGTTCGATTCTCGGCTGGGTGCCTTCTGTGTGGAGTCTGCATGAACTTCCTGTGTTCATGTGGGTTTCCTCTAGGTGCTCCGGTTTCCTCCCAAGTTACAAAGACATGCATCTGGAGCCTTTCTCCCTAGGCCTCCGCTGAAAATTGGCTTGGTTACAAGTCAGACTTTCCCAGTTAACAAATGATAAAATAAAAATAAAAAAAAATACTATGCTGTAACACAGCCCGTGAAGGGGACATCTTATTTCAGCTGTAAATTACCCTATAGTGTCCACAGCTTTAACTAATATGCTTATCAATGGCAGAAATCAGTACAGGTAATGTAGTAAAATAAAGTATATTTAATTAGTTATTTACTGTCAAGATCTTATACATTAGATGTTTGGCGAGAAGTGCTTTGACAAACTACATTAATCTGTCCTGACATGTTAGTTAATAAGAACATGGTTCTTCTTCATGATCCAAACTTCAGTCGAGTGTAGTGTGGTTTATCATTTCCCTAATGATTGCCTGAATGCCCTTTTTAATAACATCCTTACCCCACCCCTCCCACCCCACTCACTGTTTCATACGAAAGTTTAATGGCATACTTGGTGTTAAAATGTATCAGCAGCATTACATAATTGGTGTTAAGGTATAGCAGCACTGTTACATATTGCATTTGAATTGAATGAAGGAATCTAAAGGTGTTTTGCTTAATGCTTAATGTTTAATGGCTGAAATAATCAATCACAGATATGCACATTTTCAAAGTAATCATAGTTTCTGCTAAGAAGGAGTGAAAAAAAAGAATCTAAACCATTAAAATTCAAGCAATGTTGTTATCAAAATCAGCAGTTCAGAAAAAAACTTCATGTCATATTAACTTTTTATAGAAGCTTCTTTTTTCAGCCTTAGAAGATACTTTATACATTAATTAAAGTATGCAATTGTTCTTACAACTGCTTAACCTGAAACATATTAAGAAACTGGGCATTAGAAGTCTTCATTATGGAGCGCCTGTAGAAAGCTGTAATCAGAAATGTTATCAGATACTTAATCTTATGACTTCACAGTATTTCAGAGAAATTTAATCTCTTCCTCAGGATGTAGGTGCAGTTTTGACAGGCACTGCAATCAGAAACCTGAAACACATAATGACACTGCAGCTGTATCTTAACAAATGCCAGAGCATACTTAAAGGATACATGCTAGGGTTCACAATACCTTAGGGTGCATGATAAGTGTTCACAACTTTGTATCAGAACTGAATTTTAAGCACTGTGGCCATTGGGTGGAACTCATGAGTATGTTACTCTCTGAACAAGGGGCTTGGGAATGGTAGAACATGTTAAAATTACTGATTATAGTCCATAGGTAAATAAATACTAGGCAATAGGTCTGCAGTCCATTGGCCTAGCCAATAGCTAGACAGTGATAAGAACTGAGAATCAGACTCTGTACCTTGTCTCTGTAAGGTAAAGATTTTAACCATTATACTACCCACAACCCAAAAAAATCCATTGAAATTCCCTCAGCAAGAACTAAACCCAGGCTCTGGCATTGAGAGCACTAATTTCTAACCACTAGATCACCAGGGACCCCCCTAAAGAATCAGTTCCTGCAACCTTGCCACAGGAAACAGCTCATTAACAAGTAATTTTCTAAATCAGTGTCATAAACTACCCCTCTCTAGTCCCCAATCAGTTACTGCACAAAGCTCATTAACAAAAAAGTATGCATATTATCTGTTTCCTAATGCTAATGGACAGCCATCATCATTAAAGCAACATCCTCCTGCATGCAAAAAACATTCCTTTCTGTCTGTGTGTATGTCTGCATGTCTGTCTGTCTGTTTTTTACAGTATTTTAAGTGCAAACAAGAATTGAATACATTTAGGCAAGAGAGCCATACCATAGAAAATGTAGCAAACCAGCTGTTACTCATCTCAGTCCTGTCCACTATGCAAGTGTCCTCATATTTCCAGTGATATTGAAATTGTGGAACATGAACATAAAAAAATGGATTAAACAATTATTCTAAGAAAGATGGCACAGCGAACCTGAATAAAATTAAAGCTATTTAATAAAGTAAGCTTTTGCTAACCACTGCATCTGTTTCATGAATCATTCTTTTGTTTAAGGTTATGCCATGTACAACAGAACATTTCAGTGTCTCACGGAATTGTGCAACATTTTTTCAAACACACAAACAAGATCAGCCATTACTGGATAAACTAAAAATGAGCTTATTTACTCAATGAAACAGCACTAGGAACACAATATAGGGTAGGAGTTTGTGGGGGTAAGGGCTGTAGACTGAATGGATCATGTGAATGAATATGACAGTTGAGAGTATACTTGTGTGATTTGTGCAAAAGTGCATCGACTGATTTCCTTATAAGGCTTGCATTATGCCACCAGTGCAGAAATTATTATTTATTGTTTCTTAGAGAATCCATTCGCACAGTCTCACTATCGAAACAGTGATTTTACATGAATTCCAGGGAATATCAGCAAGGATGTCCTTACATTCACTGCTGCAGTATTCTTAGCAGGTGGGATTACCTGCTGTGGAAGCCCGAATATCTGGCCAGTCTACCAAAGACTACTTGTTGCTTTTAAAAGGTACACTGAATGTCACCCAAATGCTCCTTGTGTAGCATAGGGCATAAAGGTGATGTTCAGGTCTACCATAATCAGAACTTCTTTGCCGCAAGTCTGAATGTATCTTTTTACCATCGGTCTGTTTACCTGCATCCATTTTCTACCAGTAGAACACATTTTTGATCAGTGAATTCCTTTGCCTGTTTGCTGACTTCTATTTCAGTTGCAGATAAGTGCCCAGTTGGGGATTTTTTTCTTACCTTTTTATGCTCCTTGGAGTTAATGTCATCTAGGAAGGTTAAATGCTAGTGTGGGCGACAGATTCCCCATAAAGACCATCACAATAAATGTCTTTTTTGTCTTGTTCAATTTGTCATGCGCTCATTCTGAAAACCCTACAAAGTAGACTTTCTTCCCTTTCCTTGTATCTTGAGAACCAGCATCTTAAGCTTCTCACTAAAGACACAATGGAAGGAACCTCCTGCCCCAAGGGTCAGCCATTAGGGAAGAAGAAGGTGAAAAAGGTACGACCAGAATCTTCTGCTGTCCAGCCTCTGCCAGGTGTTTCTCCTAAGGTTGTTTGTAAACCCATAGGCTCACCCAGCTGTGTTGTCAAATTTGTCTGCCATGACCATGTAGGAGGCTGGTGATCGTCTGTCTAGCAGCAACTCTGAAGAGGCTTTGTAGGCATCCATCTTGGACATTCTCGGGAACCACTGTTGATTTTTTCCAAGGGGCCAAGGGGAGTTCCTCAGTTTTTGGTTGGGGAAGAAGTTCCTACTGTGGTTCCCGACTTCTGTCATGGTTTGAGCCTTCTCAGCTTTCGGGGGGGGGGGGGGTTCCATTAAAGAAGAAACAAAAAATTAAACATGTTTCTTCTGCTGTTAGGGATCCACACAGTGAGTGGCAGGCCTTCACTCAGGGGCTATTTGCTGCTTTAATGTCCTTAAAGCCTCTTCAAAGGGTTTCGGTTCCTGATTCCTCCTTAGTCCTCTACTCCCATTAAAGGGCCTAAAGAACAGGATTCTTCTGTCAGATTTGGATAATGAATCCCTGACTTACTATATTCAGATTTCTTCTCCTTTAGGCTATGGGTTAGAGGAGGAAGACTCTATTAGTCCAGATGTTCCTTTTCAGGAAATTTCTTTTGTGGACACACTCTCTCGGATGATGGATTTTTGTAAATGGTATTGTGCTTAGGTCTCTGATATCCATAAGAGGTGGTATGAGTTACTGCAGTTGGACTTCCTTAAACTTGTGGCTGTTCCTCCTGTTTTGGCTGCTTTTCTGGATGCTTTTTCCAGTGCATCTTATGCACCTGATTCTCTGCCCCCTGCTCCCAAGACCCTTGACAGGTTTTATAGTGTGGCTGAAGTTTATTCTTTCCTATATAAATGTCCACTGCTGATCCCTCTGTCATGTCTGTAGCTTCCCGTAAGCCATCTCAATTGCTTTCTTCACCCAAGTTATTGCCACAGAACTATAGAATGGTTGGGTAAGATGGTTTAAACGTCTGCTACCCTAGCTCTTAGGGCCATTAATTATCAGGCCCATATGTGTAGGTATGTGTTGGCTCTTCTTTCTCAGGCCTGTCAACTTATTTCTAATTTTCCAGACTCCGAGGGTAAAACTTCTGTTCTTTCCTTGCTAGGGACGTCCTCTCAAGTCATTCTACTCTACTCTATTAAATGTAGTTATGATGCAGCAGATGTCTCTTCTAGGGCTGCTGTTTTTGGTTCTCTCTTATTTGTTTGAGTTGCTCAGTGCTGGTTTGACCTGTTCTTCTATTAAGGCCCACTTACCAGCTACCTCTGCTTGTCTGCCTTTTTCTCCTCCTTCTAGATTTGAGGTTAAAAGGTTTCTTAAAGGTGTGCTTAATATTAGACCTCCTAGGAAGCCTGTTCCTCCTCCTCCCTGGATCTTAATTTTGTTTTGGAGACATTGACTCAGGCTCCTTTTGAGCCTGCTGCTTCAATTTCCTTGCTACTTTGTTCCTGGAAGACTGTTCTTTTGTCAGCTCTTACACCTGCCAGATGGGTGTCTGAGTTGCAGACCCTTATGTCTTGTGTGACGATTCAGGAGAGATGGGTGAGGGCTGCCAGCCTAGTCAAATAGAATTTGATATATAATTCTGTCAACTGTGTAGGTAAATGTGGAGTACAGGCTTGTGTTTTTGAATGTGGGAGGACACTGTGGGATGTGGGCTTCGGGATTGTTGCGGCATTGCCATCTGCTGTGGGGAGGACTGGGCCAGGTATTTCAGATGTGTCTTTTTGGGTTGGGGGGATCTTGTGGGTATCTTTGGTGTTGCAGTTCGGCTCTGGTGCGGCTGGATGGGGGTTTCAGGTCCATTGTTTTGGGGCTGGAGTTTGTGACCAGAATTTGGATGTAGAGTGTGTTTTATTGCTCTGGTTTCTGCTGTGGTATGTATGTGGGATGCCTTGTATTGGTGAGGGTGTTGGATTGCTGGGTGGTGCAGTTTATGGCCTGGGAATTCAGACGGGGTGTTAGGATGATGCAATATGAATACTGGGAAAATCTAGGTGTCAGGGGTGATGTAGTTTTGGGAGGGCCTTAGAGACATGTTTTTGAGTAGTGTTTGGGTACTGTTTCTCACGAGACACTGAAGAGCATTTTGACTTTGGACATCTAACTTACCAGCACTTTGCCTATGCTCACATGTAAGTTTTTAGCACTGTAATTTTTTGTAGGAATAGTTAAAGCTAGTAAAGATTAATTAGGTATTTTTCTTTGAAATCAGACCTGTCCTACTGAATTATTTTAAGTTTCTGTGTGATCTCTGAACTCTTAAATATCTCTGTGGTGTAGTAGTTTTGTCTTGTGTTTTAATTGTTTATTATTAAATATTTTTAAAACCTTCTACCTGTGGCTGATTTATTTAGAGATAAGCTGTAGAGTACATTGCATATTTATAGAGGTTATTGTAATAAGCCACTCTAAAGTAAGCCTTGACTGTTAGTCATACTACCATTGGATATTAATATTGCACAGTAATAACTGGACACCCTTTTAAGGGCCTTTTAGTAGCTGTTATTATTAACTGGGTGGTGGCAGTAATTACTACTGTATAGTCTGGGTAAAGGGGCACAGTTGGAGAATCTGTGTCAGCCTTTCCCAGGAGTGTCTGTGAAGTTGTATACATACTTATCTCAAAGTGTGTGTTGTGCTGTGTCAGCTACTTGGCAGGGACACAAATAACTGGTTGGACAGAGAGGGTACTGGAGGTTTTAGCTTGCCCAGTTAGGCTGAGACCTGGACCCTATATCTGTGCAAGTGGGGAGTCTTATCAGGGACCTGGTGAGCAAGGGAACAACCAGCCCCAGACTGACTGTCATCTCTGTGTGCACTTAAGGGAAATTGTACTTTACTGTGTGTATTAGTTATCCTTTTCTCTTCTATGAGACAACATCCCTGGTGTTAGTGGTGAGGATTGAGGCTCCTTGTTGCTAGGCCAGGGCACGGTCGTCACATCTTGTCATCCTTTTTTTTGTCTTTCATGAGGACAGCACTAACCCTTCTTTTATGCCTAACATGGTTAATGAGGTATCACTAAATTAGTCTATTAATCTGCCTACTTTTTTCTCCTCTCCACAATCTGACAGTGAGATGGTGCTGCATACTTTGGATGTGCATAAGCATCTCAGGATTTATTTGGATAAGACTAAGCTATTAGAAAATCTGATCAGTTATTTGTTTCTTTTCATCCTAGATCTTTGGGACTTGCTGTATCTAGGCAAACTATTTCTTCCTGGATTTCAAAGGATATTTCCTTTTGTTACACTTTTCATGGCAAGAGCCTTCCTTCTTCAGTTAATGCTCATTGTACTAGCTGTGGCTTTTTCAGGTGTTTTTTCAAGGACATAGATACCAGTTCTATTCTTGAGGCAGCTACCTGGACTTCTGTGCCTACCTTTACCAAGTACAAGTTGGATGGTTTTCCTAGTGTTGTTCGTCATGGATTTTTAAGGGGCTCTTCTGCTCCTTCCCCTCCCAAGTTTCCTCTCGAGCTTTGGCACTCTCCCTTCTCTTAAGAATACTGCAGCAGTGAACGTAAGTACATAGTACAGTTGTGTAAAATCTTACCATAATGGTAGATGTACTTGATTTCACTACTGTAGTATTCACTCCCTCCCTCCATTCCGCTAGTCTTTTGCCTTCCTGGATGTACAGGTTACCTCTTGGGTTTCTTGGACTGTGTTCATTCTGGGGCATTCAGTTCTGATTATGGTAGGCTTGAACATCACCTTTATGCCCTGCACTATGCAAGGAGTGTTTGGATGACATTTGGCATACTTTTTAAAAGCAAGAAGTAGTCTTTTGGTAGACTGGCTGGACGTTCGGGCTTCCATGGCAGGAAGTCCCATATGTTAAGAATACTGCAGCTGTGAAGGCAAGGAAATCTACCATTATGGTAAGATTTTATATAACTGCACTTTACTGTCACTTGTAGTAAAAGAAAGCTGCAGAAAGATCTGTTACATGCATTTTACTAAGTACTGCTTAACTTTGCTTATTTTATACTACATTGTCATATTTTGTGCAACACCCAGTGCAGTTATCTTCTGTGGTTATTTGTTTTGTTTTTTTTGTCCGTGACAGTCAAAGCACACTATCTGGCATTCTTAATATTTCTTCTTTAGCTGAATGTTATTTAAGATGTTCATAGGTTGTTACTAGGCTTGCACTTCAAGGGGCCCTTGAGGATCCTGTCCCAAAATCCCAGCTGCTCCCAAACACTGTCTGCTCAGGACAAACAGATTCAAATCCTGTAGGACAGGAATTACAACTCACAGGACTATCCCTCTGCATCAACTGCATCAACTGCCAGATGTAAAAAAGGTTTTGCGTCAGAAATATGTTCCAAAAATATTTTGCATTTTAAGTGCTCTTTCATACTTTGTGTCTGCTTGCAAGGTGATTTATAAATTTCTTATTCAGATTGTTAACTCCTGTATTCACATGTACTCTCCTTAATTGCAATATTGGTCTAATAAAAAAGGCTTTTAATGTAATTGCTCTATTGATTTCAAGATCTGTTGAATATTATGAGCTTTTCTCTTTGATGGATTGCATGCAGGTGGTAGTTGGCATACTGAGCTGGATTGTCTCCTTCCATGTTTAATTTGCTCTTGTATTCTGTAATATAATATCTATTTATGTATGTATGTATGTAGGTATGCATTTATTTATTTTACCAGGGAAATCCAACCAAAATAGGACCCATTTTGAGCAGAGGCCTGGGGAGATAGACTCCAATGTACAAACAACAGTAATAAACATAGTGACACTAATAATTGTAAGGTAATAATATACAATAGCCTTTACAGCATATTTCAAAAAGTGGGAGAACTGAATTTCATATTTGACAAAGTATACAGACATATTGCTGCTATTTAACAGAAAGCAATATGTCTTACGAGAGGTCTAGTGGTGAGCGAGCTAGTTCTGACAAATAAAAGACTGGCATTTGAGGGTGAAGGATTATAAGAAAAGGGGGAGAGAGTGAGGTACAGTATGGGTAGGGGAAGATATGGACGGAGCTGAGCAGTAATGAGACTGAAGAGGAGTGATGTGCTAATTTGGTGCAGCAAAATTGTAGTGCCAGGAGTTGAGTAAGTGAGACTTCGGCTGTAGTTTGAATGACTTTATAATATTTCTTCTGCTTAATAGTTGTCAGGGTAATGCTTAAACATGAGCATGTGCAACGGTAATATTCTGTAAGATGGAATGCAGATAAAAACACATAAAGGAAATGAAGTTGATAACAGAATGAAAACGGAGGAGTGAAGGAAGTGCTAAAATAAAGAATAAGAAGGAAAAACTGAAGAAATCACAACCGCATGGATGAAGAATTATCCGAAACTGAACAGAACAATTGCTTTAACCATCCTAAATATGTTTATTCAGTAATTAATTCTGAGGTGTGGGTTGCATAATATCTAGATACAAGTACTATAATTCGGCTACAAAGTTGAAGCCTAAATAGTCTGATGAAAGCATAAGTGGATGAACACTACTTAACACCACCCCAAAGTTAATTATTGACATTAGACGGTGGAAACTAAGTTTTAACATTTTCCATTGGCTTTCTTTTTGACGTTTGGTATCAGCCATGTTTGTTGGATGTATGCATACTTGAGAAATAGTTTTTTTCATTGCCTTATTCTAGACTGTCATTGTTGCTTTTGTTCATTTAATACTATTGATATTTTAATATTATTGTTGTATGTCATTCTGTGTGTGCTGTGCAGAAAGGTCTGAACTCCTTTTCACGTGCACCTTCAGTGACGCATGCTGTAGTTAGAATGTGTTTGTACATGTTTGTGATTTATGTTTTTAAGTATATCTGAACATGTGTGTGATGTGAGTATGTGCATGAGTGGGTGGCTGTTGAAAGAATTTCTGTGAATTAGAGCATGACTTTTTCCAACGATAAATGAATAGCAATCAGATGTCTACTCTGTAGCAATCGACAGAACATGCACTGATTGTACCATCATTACTGTAATTCAAGAATCATTGTGCCTTTTGCTTTGTGGGAGGCTCTCCCTGAACAAAGGCATAGTGATACATTAATAAGCAGTAATGATGATATAACACACATTCTGTGTTGCTTCATATTTTTATTTGGAAGTGTTTCCTTCACTGAGTGATGCATGTTGTTACATACACACTGTTTCCAGACAATTCACATGCCAACAAGCAATGTTGCTAAGTAACTCGGATATCATTTCACATTTCTTTCAGTACCCAGGTCTCCTTCCAATCCAGAAGAGTTATAAAAAAATTCATCCTGGTCAAACCTAACCACTGATTCACATGACCTATGTTATAGTGCTATATAAACACTAAAGTAAATATCTTTAAAATCCATGTAACTCTGCCTCCAGATTTCTATGCTTCTTTTATCTTTATATTGTTATCCAGATGCCATGTAAATCAGGTCACATGGGCTAATTTATGCTCTTCCAAACCTAGAGATTTATTATTGACTTTTTTTAACAAACCTTCTAGTGAACCTTTTTCATATGTGGAATGATTTTCCGTCTCTGCTCCATAGATCATTATTCCCAGAATAATGAAGCCAAACATGCTTTTGCATTGTAGTTAGTGTAAGGAATAGGTTAGGTTGTGTTTGTATATTCATATCAGCTTCAGCATGTACAAGTTACAATGATACTTCAAAAAGTAGCGTAAATTGCAATGTTTTTAATGGGCAATCATGCTTGTAAGGGAATTTTAATATGCAATAATGGCTGTGAGATTAAGAACAAAAAAAAGAAAGAAAAACAGAAAAAATAGAAACTAACTCATGCTCCCAGAGCTAAGAAGAAGACTAAAACAGCAAAATGCTGTAAAAATACAGAAGAGTAAATTATATATCATGCAAGGTTAGTCTAACTAGCCCTGGCTATGAAAAACAACATTGTACCGACAGTAGCTTTAATAACCTTGCTTTGTAATGGGGGGAGGGGGCAGCATAGCTCTCAAACTATTAGCACAAGAAATCATAATGTGAAAGGCCTAAAATCAGAGACACATTATTTAGAGGCTTTAATCCTTAATGATTTGTCTGAAAACCATACATTTTATGAGGAACAGACCAAAAATATGGGCATTCTGTAAAATCTTGAGAGAAGAGAGATATTGGGGGTGTCTTGGCTGCTGTACAGTAACCAGACTTCATGATGCAACACATTGACATAGAGGGGGCCAGTCAATACCGCAATAGTCATGTGAGTAGTCATGTGATAAAGAGGATAGAAAATATACTGTACATTGTATGACAAGAGTTCTAACCTGAGGATGCTGACACAAGTTGTGAGAGATGCAGATTAGCTGTGTATAATCTGTGTAACTGGTGCTTAAATGCAGGTATGTTTCAAATTATATAGTGCAAAAGGAGAATTACAGCCTTATGTAGTGTATCTGTCTTGTAAGTATGAACCTAGGTCTGGAGGATTTATAAATGTAAAGCGAAAGATATGAGTGGTATGATGGTATGTGCCTTAACAATAATAAACTTTAAAAGTCCCCATTCCATTTCTTCTGTGGCAGTAGTGATCCTGAAGTTACAGTATTTATGTTAGGGATATGAGGGCAGAGCCCCTGCATTTGGTATTTAGGTATCTTTGCTTCTTCATGTGAAATAGTTTGTATATGTGTGCACATGTGCATATGTGTATACATATGACTGGTGTGTGTGAGAGTGTGTGTGTGTGTGTGTGTGTATGTGTGTGTGTGTGTGTGTGTGTGTGTGTGTGTGTGTGTGTGTGTGTGTGTGTGTGTGTGTGTACTTGAACATATGTGTATACATGTAACTATTTTGTGAGTGTGTGTATGTAGGATCGTGGGATCATAGGAGGTTACTAGGCTTTTGGCCCTTAGGCCTCTACAAACGTAGTCATGTTATACCCTTGTTCCTATATGGACCACGATATATAATCTATGTTTGCTTGCAAATCAAAGATCAGCACTGGCTGCCCCTGTTTAAGAGCAACATAGGTGAAACCCCCAGTGTAAATGTACGGTTTCCCATCCAAATCTCTAGGTTACACTTAAACAGGGTCATTGAGGATCTCTGTTTTAATTGAATTGGGAGTTTATTCCAGAGGAGTGGCAACCTCTGGGAGACATATCTTTCTTTCCAGCATGTCCTGTTAATATCACAGGCTAGGTTAAGATCCCTAGCAGCTTCATCAAGGCAGGGTTTGAGACTGTTCTGTAGGCCAGGAACAAGTCTCCTCTAAGCAGTCTATGAGATACTGAGTAAAGTGATAGGATCTTCAGTCTGTCCATGTTGGTCAAGTGTTGTAGGCCCTGAATTTTCAGGTCTATATTACAAGACCAAAGATGTATTCTTTCAAATGCGTCTTGGTCGAACATAAAAGGCTGAAAACGCAGAATATCGAAGCGCCTGTTAAGCAAATTCTTTCCCTGGGAAAGAAATTGCTTGGCCGCTTCGGTACTTTGCCATTTTCAGCACTGTAGTGCGGTCTCAGAGTTGGTATATTTAAGTAGGGGGGTGGGGGGTGAGGCCCCCCCCCCCATTTAATGTAATGTTTGAATTTTTTTTTTTTTTGTCGGAACAGCGATTAATCGCTGTTCTGACACTCTGACATTGTAAGCTTTCACTTACATTGGGTCGATTAATCACTGTTCACTTTTTTAAGCGTTCAGTAATCTAATATAGATCCGAATTTTCTTGGTGAGAAACCTCTGAGGTCTCTCCATGTGCTGCAGATGACTGGTGAGGTACATACAGAAAGGAGCATTGTACTCTATTATTGGTCTGCTGAGAACTGAGTACAGGGGAATTATAATCTACTTAGCTTTGGATGCTATACTCTTTCTTATGAGTTGTGCAATGCATGTGGTCTTCCTTACTACTGTGGACACCTGATGATCAAAATTAAGGCTACTGTCAACTTGCGTTCCTAAATATCTCACCACTGGGTTTCAACTTAGTGGGGTATTACTAATGTTGTAATTAATAGGGGTATCTCCTTTGCTGAAGGGGATGATAATGCATTTTTTGCATTTAGTTTAAGTCTGTGGCTTTGATACCAATCATTTGTCTCTGTAAGCCCATTTTGTAGTATGTTGACATCTTTGGGGGATTTAATGATTGCACCCAGTTTGCAGTCATCAGCAAACTTGGTAAGCCATAGACCATCTATTTTCACCTGGACTTCTGAATAATAGATACCAAACAGTAGGGAGCCTAGCACAGATCCTTGTGGAACAACAGTGGTAACAGGTCTGCTAGTAGAGGTGGCATCCCCAATTTTGACTGTATGTGTTCTGTTTGTGAGCTAGCTGGCAACCCATCTAGTAACATAAGAGTTAATCCCCTTCTGGGTAAGTTTCTCAGTGATGCCTGAATGAGGGATTGTGTCAAAGGCCTAGGCTAGGTCAAGGTAGGCACTGTGAACTATTTTGCCTTCATCCCGGGCCTTGATGACATTCTCAAAGAAGTTCTCCAGGTTTAGCAGGCAAGATCTGCCCTTAACAAAGCCAAACTGAGTCGGATCAAGAGTTTGAAGGTCACTTATATCCTTGTTGATAAGGTCCATAATGATTCTCTCCATGGCCTTGCAGATAAGGCTGGTTAGGCTTATGGGTCTATAGTTTCCAAAGTCAGTTGAGGGACCCACTTTGTGCAAGGGGATTATGGTTGCTGTTTTCCACTCAGCTGGGACAAAGCCAGTGCTTAGACTGAGACTGAAGAGCGTGCTCAGAGGTTCCACTAACTCCTGTTTTAGACCATTTAATAAGTAGTCTGGGATGTTATCTTGTCCTATAGAGGCTGTGTTTTTGGCCTTGGAGAGTGTGACTATGACCTGCTCTCTGGAGATAATAGGCAGAGGACTGGTGACAGCTAAGTTATGAGGTATGATTGGTGGGGACAGGGGGGGTGAAGTTTTTTCCAAACCTGTCCCCTAGCATGTTGGTGATGTCCTCAGGTTCAGTATAAGTGGTACTATCCACAGCTAGTTTAGCTCAAAGCTGGGCCTTCCCTTTTAGATTTTGGATGTAGCTAAAGAATGCTTTGTGATTTTCCTTAGCTAGGGATGCTGATTTAGTTCTGTAATTAGCTTTAGAGGACTTTACAAGATGTCTAATCTGCTTGTTTATGCTTTGGAGGGAGATCTTCCCTTGCTGGGACAGTTCTCTCTTGTTTTTTGACAGCAGTTTCTTTCTTTCTCTTGCTGTATTGAATCTACAGATTTATATAGATGTTTATACAGGACATTTGTGTACACCTTAGTATAGAGGTCATTGCTGTCAGTGTTGGCAGGGGATCAGAAACTATTTATGCCATCACTCATTAAGCTATAGTTTGTTTTGGAGACATTTTTTAACCTTTTTGCAACTGAAGGTCAGGTACGATCATTACTTTGAATGAGACTGATTTTTGATCAGACTTTACCAGGGAGGGCCCCACACATGGAATGGTGTAATAATCCCCCTTGTTGTTGAGCTCTATGTAAAGGATATTAGAGCCCCTTGTGAGGGTACAAATTATCTGCTCTAGAGCATTTGTGTTAATAAAGTTCAGGAACCTTTTTGTGAGCATGTTTGTGCTCATATATGTTACCCAATTGATGGAAGGACAGTTAAAGTCTCTCATGACCAGGATATTTAACTGTACTGAGAGTGACTCAAGCAGGTCCATTTAGGTTATGCGTTTTTTGTGGTTCATGGTGGGGGATGTACAGCTAACAATGATGTAGAGGGGGTCTTTTCTACAGTTAGTTGGACTTGAAGTAACTCTAGGGAGTCATACTGTTTAACCATATGACATTTTTGTACATGTGTACGTGCACATACATATTCGTATAAATATGACTACTGTGTGTGAGTGTGTGTGTATGTGTGTGTGTGTGTGTGTGTGTGTGTGTGTGTGTGTGTGTGTGTGTGTGTGTGTGTGTGTGTGTGGTTTTGTGTGTTACTGAATGGTGTATATGCACAATGGGTTATATGTATATCTTAAGTAAGGTAGCCACACAAATTGGTTCCAACAGTACAAGAAAGCCTGTATGAGCGCTTTTGTTCCTTTAATTCGTTACATCCAAAACGGAACTTCATCAGATACAACATAAAACATCATATCCCCCTCATTTAAATACTTTTACAACACTTGTCATGTGGTCTACCGCCATTTTTTAAAAAAATCACATGAATAAAATCATTAATATATCACTTAATAAAAACATCTGTACACATAGTTATTATAAAAAGACCTTCTACTTGGAACTTCAACCTGCATAACATGTACTAGAATGTGCAAATCCCACTGCTAAACCTGTTAATCTATTTATTTGTTAATTTAGTTTGTTAGAACTCCATTATTAACTAATAATCTATACTATTCCTATATAGTTAAAATACTATTGTTGAACTTCATATACTAATAAGAGGCTTGCCCCTTACCATACTTATTTGTAAATTAAGCTCATCATATTTATATTTTTTCTACTCTCATGTTGAGCACACTATTAATAGATATTCTATTGTTTAAACCTGGTTTCATGGTTGCATTCAGTAACACTTGCCAAAAGGTCTCCCTATATTCCAAAAAATTAGACCAATTGCCCCCTCTTTCTTGTTTTCTGACCTTCTCCAACACACAAAACCTACATTTCTTAAAATCCCTGCATACAACACTATGTTTGTACAATGCATTCGTATTGTCCTGATTTTAATGGCATAATTGTGTTGGTAAACTCTCATCCTCAACTCATTTTCCATTTTATCAATGTAGTAAGCCCTGCAAGTTTGACACAGGGCTACATAAACAACTCCCTTCGTCTTACAATTGTAGTTACCATTAATACTGATAACCCTATCATATCCTTCAATGATCAAGTTTCTTGTTTCAAACATAAATCTACATTCCCTACAACATCCACAAGCACTCATTTTCCCCATCGTAATCCTGTCCCCCTTATTTTGATTCCTTTCAAAAAGGGTCTTCATATTATTACCTCTTCTAAACACTATCCTAGGGCTAGGGCCTAACTTTTCAATTAGGCCAAAAGCCCCAAACACTCAATTTCAGTTCTTCTCTAGTATTCTCCTAATTTCTGAGGAGTGCTTGTCAAATGTTAAGGTACAACTGAATGAACCCACAGATGCATCTGATCCACCTAATGTTACATTCGGGTTTTTAAGCAAGGGAGGGTATATATCCATCCTTCTTTCCATCACATATCTTTCCTGCCCTTCAATTAATACCTTAGGGTATCCCCTAACCAATAACATCTCTTTCAAAATGTTGATTTCCTCCACAAATTTATTATGTTCGCTAGTTAATCTGGATACCCTAATCATTTGCCCTTTAATAAGGTTTCTCTTTTGCCATACAGGATGTTCACTATTAAAATGTAACAAACTATTTGAGTAAGTAGGTTTCCTGTAAATTGATGATTCATAACTTTTACTACTCAAATACTTGTATAAATGTACATCAAAGTAATTGACCATTTCCTTATCTTTGGTACTTGTAAAAGTTAAGAAATTCATAGTACTGTTGATATATACAAATATGACTATTTTGTGTGTGTGTGTGTGTGTGTGTGTGTGTGTGTGTGTGTGTGTGTGTGTGTGTGTGTGTGTGTGTGTGTGTGTGTGTGTGCATGTGGTTTTGTGTGTTACTGAATGGTGTATATGCACAATGGGTTATATGTATATGTTCATGTCTGGACATTATATGTCAAGGATTTCAAACAGATGAGCTTGCAGAGTGCTGCAAGTCAGCAAAGCTGTCTTATGAAAATATATTTGTACCTTACGTTTTGGCAGATGTCTGTTATATCCATTAGAATCTCTGTCAGTGACACATCACAATGGAACCAGAGTATGCTGTTTACAATATATTAAGCAATGAGATTTTTTTCATTACGTAATGTTAAATATGTTGATGTTCATCTATTTCTTGCTTTAACATTGTGACATGCATAGTTTTATAGGCAAATGAATAATAACTGATTGAGTGAATGACTAACTGAGGGCAGCTGGGAATGTGAACTAGGCTTCCCAATGGTACCCTGGACAGCAAGAATAGCTACCTATGGCATAAGGTAGTATAAGCTGGAGTTTTTGGATATCTATCTTTATAAATATATATATATATATATATATATATATATATATATATATATATATATATATATATATAGAGAGAGAGAGAGCGAGAGAGAGATTTATACATATATATATATATATATATATATATATATATATCATGGATGTATACACCTATACAGATAGACTGATAGAAATATTGAGATAAATATTTACACACACACACACACACATATATATATATATATATCTACAGATACATAGATATTCTTAATGATAATGACCCAGCCTAACACAATGGTGATTTACGTTGTTAGGATCTAGGCTATTTGCACTGTATTTAAGATATAGTAACTCTAATGGCATAACATTGTATAAGGGAAGAAATCCTGACTAAAATGCACAACCTGGGAGGCATTATTGATCCTATACAGTCGGCAGTGCAGTGAAATTAAGTACCACTGATATTGTTGACTGCTGTGTTTTATCAGTAAATCTGCGTAATGATACAGTATAGTACAATGAGAAGGAACTTACATACATTACAACAGTCATGTGATATCTGTGACTATGCAGTGGTATAGGGCAACTCTTCATAGAACACATTAATCAAATGATGTCAATAACCCTATGTCATGACACATTACAATAATTTATTCATGTGATAACTTTAGTACTGATCGGCATCAGAATGATGAAACAGGAGGATATTTCCTACAGTGCACTAATCATATGATATGAGGAGCCTGTCATGTGAGGTGACACAGTATGGTGGAGCAGTAGATGACCCTGATTACACCGCAGTACTGACATCACTCTTCATTGTGAGACATTTGTGCTTAAACATCAAAAGTGTATCAATCATTTGTGCATCAAACTTTGTCATTATAAAAATCATTTCCGCAAGGTTTGTAACAAAGATAGTCACATGAGTAAGACAATTGATAATCAACTGCCTATTTGTAGGTGCCTAAACATAACTGTGTCTGGGTGAGATCTATCTATGCTTATAAGTAGGTCTTGTCCCACAAAAGGGTGCTATATGTTTTACAATAACCATGATAAAACATTGCTTCTACAGTAGCTACATTAACTTCTCTAAGAGTTTTTTCCAACTTCCTCCAGCATTAGTCCCTGGGCTGTTCTTTTTTTTTTTTTCAGACAAGAAACATATTTATTAAACCATCAGTTATGATATAGGCAATCATACATTTATATTAATGAAGATAATCCACATCAACACAATCCTAGCTGAAAACATTTTACATCACAAACCATAGGTTCATAGGTAGGTACTAGGCTATCTGCCCTAGGCCTGTACAAACCTAGCCAGAAAAGTACCCTGGCTTTCTCCACCCAAGAAAATGATTTTCCTGTGCCCCTGTCGAGCAGAGCCACAGAGGTGAGCCACGAGGTGACTTTCCTATTTCCCATCCAATCATCAAGATTTTATTTGAAGAGTGCTAATGAGAAGCTTTGTTTCATATAGATAGGTATTCTGTTCCAGAGTATGGAAAGTCTCTGGGACAGGAATCTATCCCTCCAGCATGTTCTGTTTATTGTGGTGACAAGGTTTAGGTCCCTAGAGCATGTAGCTCAGAGGGATTGGGATTTCTTTAAGTGGAGCATGTCCAACAGCTCCGAGTTTGACATAGCTTTGTATGTTAGGCAGAGATCGCCTCTGAGTAGGAGATATGTGACAGAGTAAAGCTGGAGTATTTTTAGATGGTCTGCGTAGGGCATCTGTTTGAGGCTAGTAATCCTCTTTGTGGGGTATTTCTGTGGCCTTTGAGTAGAGGGGAACAATAACCTCTTTTTTCCTGGATGAGAAACCTTTTGTGATGAGGTATGCCACGTAGCAGGATTCCCTGACTGCTGTGGCTATGTGATTATCAAAGGAGAAACTACTGTCCACCTGTGTCCCAAGGTCTCTTATCACACTTTTGGTGTTAAGTAGACTACCACCTATGTGGTACCTCATGGGTACAGAGTTTTTTACCAAAGGGGATGACAATGCACTTTTTGGCATTGAGCTTGAGGCCATGGCTTTGACACCAGGCATCTGTCTCAGTGAGGCCCTTTTGTAGGATGACCACATCGTTAGAAGTTTCAGTTATGGCTCCTAGTTTGCAGTCATCTGCAAACTTCATTAGCCAAAGATCTTCTGGGTTAGCCTGTACTTCAGAAAAGTAGATACCAAACAGGAGAGGACCCAGGACTGAACCCTGTGGTACTCCACTTGTCACTAGTCGGATTTGGAGTCTGCTACTTTCACAGTGTGGGTTCTGTCAGTGAGCCAGTTGGCAATCCATCTTGTGACATAGGGATTTATACCTAGTTTAGTAAGTTTATCTATAATTCCAGAGTGGGGGATGGTGTCAAAAGCCTTGGCGAGATCTAGATAGGCTGTGTGAACCACCTTACCCTCGTCTACGGCTTTGGTGACTGCTTCAAAAAAGTCAATTAGGTTTAGGAGACATGATCTGCCTTTTACAAACCCAAACTGGGTGAGGTCCAGAGTTTGGAGATTACCATTGTCTTTGTTTAAAAGTTCCATTATGATACGTTCTATGGCCTTGAAGACCAGGCTCGTTAGGCTAATGGGGCAGTAGTTCCCAGGGTCCTTGGTGGCTCCCCCTTTGTGGAGTGGGATAACCATCGCTGTGCAGAATTCAGTGGGCACAAAGCCTGAGGTGAGGCTATGATTGAACATGGTGCTTAGGTGGGGTGCCAGTTCATTCTGTAGTTCATGTAGAACGCAGCCTGGGATTTTATCAGGTCCATGGATGCTGTGTTCTTGGCTTTGGAGAGTGTGTTTTTACCTGTGCAGCTGAGATTACAGGAACTTTACATTCTTCTGATATAGAGATGGGCCCTTTAGGGGTGGGGTGGGGTAAAGTTAGCACTGAACCTATCTGCCAGGATGTTGGCAATATCAATTGGTTCTGTATATTTAGTGCCATTGTGCTGTAACTCAGAGCAAATCTGAATGTTGCCATTGAGATTCTTGACATAGATATAGAATGCTTTGTGGTTGTCTTTAGAATCATTGGCAATTTTGTTTTCATAACTAGCTTTGGAGGATTTTATGAGGGATCTCAGCTTCCTACTGAGGCTGACCAGGGAGTTCTTCCAGTCATGAGATTTTACTCTTTCTTCTGTTGTAGAGTTTGTTTATGTCAGGGGACCACCAGATTGGCTTCATTTTTTTGGAGGATAGCATCTTGGTTCTGTTAGGGATAGCATGATCCATGCACTTGTGTAAGTGCTTATAAAGTACATTTGTGTAGGATTCAGCAGTCATATCACTATTGTCCATCTGCATGGGTGTTGTGAAGTTTGCCACTTCTGTCTTAAGAAGCGTGAAGTTGGCTTTGGAGAAATTTTTTATGGTGGTTTCCCTAATGGGGGGTGGGGGCAGGATGTGGATGTCTAGGTTGATTAGCCTGTGGTCAGATCTGACCAATGAGGAATTGACCTCTGGTGTGGAACACCGGTCGCCCATGTTGGTAATGACCAGTTCTAGGATATTGCTGCCCCTGTTGGGGGTGTGGATAAGTTGATCTAAGGTGTTGGAATTTCTGAATTCCAGGAAACGTTGAGCTAAAGAGTTGGTATATGAGTAGTTTTCCTAGTTAATGGTGTGGTAGTTGAAATCGCCCATTATTAGGGTGTTGGGTTGTACTCTAATATTTTCCAGTGTATCAAGAAATGAGGAGTGGGAATCCTGAGGCATTATGGGGGATCTGTAGTAAGTTACAGTTTGGATTGGGGTATTGCCCAGAGTTAGTTGCACTTGGATAATCTCAGATGCATTATGCTGAGCAACTAGTCTGGAGGTGTGGATATCCTTAATGAATATGGATACACCTCCACCTTTAGTGTTTCGGTCCAGGTTAGGTGGCCGAAAGGTGTAGCATGAATTATAGCCTGGTAATGCAGGGGTGCTCTCTGGAGCCTTGAACCAGGTCTCTGTCACTGCACAGATGTCGATGTTCTCCATTTTAAGGAGTGCCTCGAGTGAATGCATTTTGAGATTTAGACTTCTAGTATTGAGTAGCATTACCCACAAATTTTGCTTACTTGTACCTGTTATGGTGGTGAATTTGTCATTTGAACCTTGCCTAAAAAAGGCACTGTACGGGTAGCAAGAGCCTTAGATAGTATCCGGAATCCCAAGGGCGACAGGTGCAGGCCATCTCTGGCAAAGCATCATGGTCTGTCAATCATGTCATCCCAGGCAGACACATAATGGATCCCCTTAGAATGACACCAGAAGCTTACTGACACACACCCAGCTGCAAACATTATACATCATTTGTAGTTTCTCATTTTCAGTCAAACATTACATAACTCATTTAAGTCCTGCCTTCTTTAAAATGTCATTCCTCTCCTCTATGTATTGTTTCCACAAGTCCCATTTTTACTATGCAGTTTGCTCCTGCCCTTTTCTAAAGATCTCAGTTCCAGTTGTTTTATCTCTGTTACTATATTCACTGCTTCTGGTATAGTCGGTTTAGATTTTGATTTCCATTTTCTAGTAATTACTTTTTTGGCAGCAACCGTAATTAGACACAGCAACGCTTTGCCATGTCTAGCCAATTCCAATTCTGCATCATAGCTCAGAAAAATCATCTCCCTCATCACACCAATCTGCCCACACAGCATCTCTGACAGTGCATCCCACAGGGAATCCTTAAAGTCCACCAACTCACTGCACTCCAGAAAACATGTTCCCAATTACCTCTTTCTTCCCCATCACACCTCCATCATTTGCTGTCTACATGAAGAAAAATTCTCTGGAATCTTCTTGGGGTATAAAAATATCTATGTAACATTTCCAAGCAAAAATCCTAAATCTTCTAGATTTTGTTGCATATTTGAGAGACATACATATATCCTCCCATTGTTTATTTGTGAATTGGTTAGCCAGCTCTCTCTAAATAATCCATTCTAATCTCATCTGATTGATTGTTATAGTTGTCATGCAGTATTTTATATGCTGTACTAATTATTCCTTTTTTAATGTCAGCTCCTGTTCTAGATTCTACTAAAAACTCTACCAGTGCTGGACTTTCATTTAGGATCCCCAATTTATTTCTCTTTACTTATACTCTGATATCAATCCTTGATAGGGAAGGCAGTTTCTAACCTGTAGTCCAACTAAATTCTTATCGTCTTCCCATTCTATCATCTTTGCCCCCAATACCTTGGTTCCTTTGCCAGTTTTCTCCAATAAATTCTAGGTGCCTCCTGCCTATTGTCTAAATCCCTAATTGCAGTCATCCTTATTGTCAGAATCTCCTTTCTCCATTCCAGTGTTGGCTTAGTTCTTAGGATACTTTCTGCTACTTTATCAGTATAATATTCTGTATGGTTATTGTTATTCTCCTTAATGGCCAGCATCCAAAATCCCAGTCTCTCCTTGTTTCTTGAGCTTCCCCCTGTTTCATCATCATCCCTTTCCAATTTGAATTATATTTTTTTGCTTGTGCTATGTGTTGGAGCCTTAACTGTGTAGCTCTGAAATACCCCTTCAAATTGGGTAATCCCAATCTGCCCTGTTCTGCTGGAAGAATCATCTTGTTCCACTTGACTCTTGCTGTCTTCCTGTCCCAGATAAAATCCTTCTGTTCTTTGTTAATTGCTATCCACAACTCCTACTCTGGTTGATAAAAATATGCCTGACCTGTATATAAGACCAATGAGACTAAAAACATTTTAACCGCTTGTATCTTACTATTCCTATCCATATAACAAAGCTTCCATTTTCTCAGTTATTGTATTATCTTTTGTTTAGTCTCCTCCCAGATATCCTTAGCTGCCACACCAGAATCATTTTTAATCCATAATACTAAATACTTCATTTTATCATGTCCCCATAAATATGGATATTGATGAACCAATTCATATGTGGGTACATAATTTATCGCTATTCCCTTTTATTTTAGCTTCATTAATTTTGTATCCCAACAAGATTTCAAGTTGTCTCAAAATTTTCCACAACATTGTAATGTCTCTTTCTGGTTTTGTCAGATATAAAATAATATCATGTGCAAATAGAGCCAGTTTTTCTTGACTACCATACCATTATATCCTTGAATTTCTGAGTCCCTTATTTTCTTTGCCAGTGGTTCTAGATATAATTCAAATAAAGGAGAAAGAGGACACCCCTGCCTGGTTCCTCTACTCAAGCGGAAATTAATAGAGAGGACCCCACCCACTTAAATTTTCACCTCTGATCCCTCATATATCCTCCTAATCAACCTTATAATTTTTTCAGGAAATCCAAATGCTTCCATTGCCCTGCTCATAAAGTCCCAGCTTAATCTGTCAAATACCTTCTGTCCATCAAGACCCACCACCAACAATGGTATTTCTTACATTCTTCTTCCCTCTGGCTCATCAGTGTTCTGTTAATGTTGTCAAATGTTTGCTTCCCTTCCACAAAATCACATCGATCCATATCTAGCAATTTTGGCATTATTTTTGCCATTCTTTTAGCCATTATACACATGAACACTTTATAATCATGATTTAGTATTAAAATTGGCCTTGTTGAAGTTGGACCTGATGGACCTTTACCCTCTCTAGATATTACAGCTATCACTGCCAGGATGCTGGTACTTTTCATATTCTTAAAATGCTGTTAAACAAAACCTTCCGGATCCTTATCAGTTTTTTCCCTACTAACTTCCAAACTTCCACAGGGATACCATCTATTCCTGGGTACTTTCCTGTAGATCACAATTTTTGTCTCATCTCCTTCTATCCTAACCGTTAGTAATTGAGCCTCATCTACCTCTAACTTTGGCATATTTAATTCTTCCATAAACATTTCCATTTGCATCTTTTCTTGATTTCCATATTTCTCTACTTTATACAGACTTTCACAGAATTTCTAAAATATTTCTAATACCTCTACAGGATCTTTCGTTACCTTCCTTGTTATAGGCTCCCTAGCTTGGCAACAGCCTTTTCTACTTTCTGTTGCCTGAGTTGTTGTACTAAAAGTTTTTGTTCTCTAATTTTATTTTCAAAAAACAGTTGATTAACAGCAGACTTTCTAAACTTGTGTATATTATCAAGGTAATCCCTTATTTTCTGCTTAGCATTCTGCAGTTGAGCCTCTTCTTGTTCTGTGAGAGACCCCCTGTTCTGCCATACTTTTTGTCGGTCCCGCTAAATAATTCTTGTTACTTCTTAACCATAGCTCTCTTTCTTTTATTTCCATCCTATTTTTAACCCCTACCTTAATTTTATCTGATTCCATAGCTATATTTTCAGAAGTAATTTCTATCCTCTTGAATAGCTCCTGAATAATCTCCACTACCCATTCCTTGAATTTCTCTCTTTTCAACAGATAGGTGGGAAAGTGCCAGTGTCTCATTTTTATTTCATTACCCTTTGTATTTATTTTAGTTATTACTGGTGCACAATTTTAGGTGCATATCAAGAACTTCAATAAATGCACATGTTCCTGAGAAATGTAAATTCTGTCTAGCCTAGCCCAGTTTTTATATGTTGGGGAATAATATGTACATTCAATCCGAACACCTATTGCTGAATTCACATCTTCCATGCCAAATATTTTCATAAATTTCTTCAGAAATCTACTCTCCTTAGTTATACTCACCCCTTCTGGACCTCCCAGATACATCTTCACTGCTGCAAACTGCAAATCAAATTTCATTCTCCACCTATAAGTAATATTCCTTGCTGAAAACTGATTATTTCTCCCAGAATTTCCTTAAGTTCCATTATTGCAGTTTTAGGTGGAGTATAAATATATGCCAGTGAAATCCTCATTTCTTGCCATTAACCCCTTAGCACTACAAATCTGCTATTATTATTTTTTTATCCTCTTCTATCACTATTGGAGCTCCTCTTGTAATTAATATAAATACTCCTCTTTTCCTTTGTCCCAGATATTCCACTAAATAACCATCTGAAAACCTTTATTTATCAAATTCATGTGTTCATTTCTTTTCAAGTGTGTCTCCTGTAACATAGCTATTTGCAGTCTATATTTTTAATATAGTTCTCTATTCTGTCTTTTTTGTATTTATTTGTAAGACAATTGAAATTAAAAGACATTACAGAAAGCATTGTTATATTAAAACATTATTATTCACACCTTTTATGTATTTCATCTTTTTTGTTAAATGTGCAGTTCCAGTTTTTGTGTTACATGCATACATTGTTTGGCAGGTTGATCTTTTATATAGTTGTTTCTTGTCATATCCATTTGAGCCTATGTCACATCTTACAAGACTTTTTATTTTATTGAAAACTGTCAAAGAAAAAACAAACAAACAAACAAACCCCCAATACTCCCTAGAACATATTAATTTAATACTAACACACAAAACTATATACATCTTCAAATATTGAAGTTTTACCCTACTCATAGGAACAAATGTCCCAAACTGACAGCCACACTCACAAACTTGAGTTAACTTAAAAGAAAGGTTGCCCATGCTAAGATGCATGCTGTAGCCTGTGCTTCTACTAACAGTTAACTGTTTTTTTCTTATCTTTATAACTCTCCCAGCTGGGAAAATCCCTGAATACTTTCAGAGAACATTATCTCCTAGCCAGTTTATTTTTTCCCCAGCCAATTACTCTCCACTAGAATGTAACCAATTTCTCTTTATCAGATTGTCTCCATGGAAATATGAGAACCAGACATCCACTTTCTCTTTATCATATTGTTTCCATGGAGGCATGAGGGCCAGATACAGAATTGCTATTAAGCATGCATTCATTTCTTAGAAAAAAAGCCTCATCATTTTCAGTATTCTTTTTCATTTACTTGCTTTCTCTATAAACATATTACTAAATCAGTCCAAGGTCCTTAATGTAGTTATTTCCCCATGCAAGATTGAGAAAAAACACATTTTTTTCTTTTGTCATGCTCTTTTAACCAGGCTTTTTTTTTTTTTTTTTTTACATTGCAGTGCCTACATTTCTTAAAGGTGAACAGAAAAAAAGAGAGAAGGGAGAAAGAAAGGAAAAAAGAACAGCAGCACCAATTTACAATCCCCATTACACTTAAAAATAACTGAGAAAACTTTATAGCATGGAAAGAAAACCATACACCACAACATTACTACTATTAAGAAACAAATGTGATCTTTACTTACAGTTAACCTTCTCTCCTCTCTTCCCCTCCCCAAAGCATTCTTCCAAACATTAATGACATGAAGTAGGGCATATACTTTAGAGTCTACCACAAGTCCAGCAAATTCTGAAAAAGTCCAATGTTTCCAGATTTTCTTCTTCTGTCATATTTCACAAATGTAGTTATTGCATTGTAATCCGACTTTAAGTTACTGGTTTTATTACTGTTCATCTCCATCTCCCAAATCCTGTCTCTGTTTCATTTCCAGTGTACTCTCAGTTCTTCTAATCAGCTCTCGTGGTTCCTTCCTTCTCTCCAACATTTTCTGTTGAAACAGTAGAAAAGGTCTCACAGGTACAGTATCTCCATGGCCTTTATTACCAGAAGAACAAGAAGCAGAATCTCCTGTTTCACAGCTCACTTTTTGTTGGACAAACTTTTGTATGTCCTGCTTAGCATGTACTTCATCAAAAATTATTTTGTCCCTCCAGGGAAGAATACCTTGAAGATAGCTGGGTACAGCAGTTTGAATCTCACATCTGCATCTCAATATTCTCTGAATAGTGCAATGAATTTGCTCCTCTTCTGCCTGGTGTACAATGAGTAATCATTCTCTACAAATACTCTGTTGCCTTCCACTTTTAGTACTTTGTCCTTCTGCCACAGTTTTGTCAGAATCATCTCATTCTGCTGGCAGGATTACATCTTTACTATTAAAGGTCTATGTTGCTTCTTATAGCCAGGTTTGGAGCATACACACCATGTGCCCTTTCAGCTAACAACTTCTGCTGTGGAATACCTGTCCATTTTCTTATATGTACTTTCATAAAATTATTGCAGTCTGTTCCTTCCAGCTTCTCTGGTATAGCTGAAAATCTCAGTATTTCCCTACCTGCTCTGTCCTCTAATTTCATTATTTTTGAAACATCGCTTCCTGAACAGTCTCATATTCAGCCAGTCTTTTCTTAATTTCAACCTGTGATTTTTTTTCAGCTTTATCCCCTCATCTGAATATCTGTTTAAAGCTTCTTCTATTTTTCCAGCCCTTGTTGTTTGTGTTGATGTGCTCCATCAGTGTTTTGTTTATTTTAACCAGGTCTATGTGCAGGTGTCTTATATTTTCCTGTAGGTTACCGGAAGTCATGTCTAGAGGTTGCATTGCTTTTTGCTGAACAGCTGCAGAACAATCCCCGGTCAGTGTTTCTTCCTCACTTTTTGTAGCTGATTTTTCCAGGTGCTCTGTATTTCTTTTTTCCTGGCATCCAGGCATTACACTTACTAGCCATTTACTGAAATTTACCCATAAACACAAAAGTCTACTGGCCTTCTCTGTTGAGTTTCTGTTTTCACACTGGGAGAGCTGCAGTCAAGCTGTTACTCTTTGTGCAGCCATCTTAGAACTCTGACCGTGGATCATTCTTATTTATGTGGAAGAGTCCATTACATAAGAGGTAGGACAGCCTGACAGAGGTAAGTGGGGAGCTGAGAGAATACTCCATAATTTTCTGTCTGTATATCAACCAAATTAAGGATCCAGCTCTTCATCCTCAGTTCATACCTATCAGTCCCAAGAAATAACTTTGAAACACCACTTTCATTTCCATAAAACACCTGTACTACCTTCTTCCATGCCCTGTTTATATGTTTAATGATAAGGACTTTTAATGTTAATGTTGCCCTATACATCTTTTTGTCCTACCAGTACTCAAGAGTTATGTGCCTTTCTAGGTTTTGAAATTTAAATTTGCAAGAGCATATCTTTGAAACCTGGAACTCCAGCAAAACAGTCCAAATCTGTAGAAAGAATAAGTAAACATTAAATACATACTAGCATTTCAGGGGTTCATTGTTACTGCCTCACAACACTTGGTTCTGCAGTATGGTTCCCAGTCTGTGGGCATTCTACATGCACATGTTATGTCCACATGGTGGGCCACAGCTGGCCTTTTTTCTTCCATATCTAGGCAACATATTGCAGGTGAACGGGTGAATTTCCAGCCCTTAGTGAATGCAATGTCTGACTAAGTCAGTTTGTGTGTGTGTGTGTGTGTGTGTGTGTGTGTGTGTGTGTGTGTGTGTGTGTGTGTGTGTGTGTGTGTGTGTGTGTGTCCGCGTCTGTCTGCGTCTCTGTGTTTGTATGGTATGCTTCCTGTAACAGACTTATATATTTCTTATTAAACAGTTTTACTGTTCTAACCTCCTGTAACTGTAGCTGGCATTTTCATTAGGATTTAGTATCTTATCATTGATTACCTTCTCTGACTTGAAACTATTGATTGCCACTGCAAGCTCTAGCACCCCACACCATCCATAACTAGATGAAGCAGGAAATGGAAAATGAATGAATGTTTGCATTTTATGCTCCTGCACTCTCCACATGGATGTCAGTACCCTCACGCTCCTTTGATGTTCTAACTCACATGGTTGCCTTTACTTTGTGGCACTGTCAAGGTAACTTAGAAAGTTTTTTTGCTGATCCCTGTTTCAACAATTTACCAGCACAGATAGTGGCTATGTAAATTTGAAAAATGCTATTCATTGACATTTACACAACCATGATTTCAAACAGTCTTTTAAAAAAACATTTCCCAAACCAGAATGTGAATAAATATTATTCTCCAAATAAATATGAGAAGACAGAGATCGAGCAAAAAATTTCTCCAACTACTTTGCCAGTGCTCAGAATTGCTTGTTGTCTGAAAGATTCCTGTTTAGGGTAGTTTGATAATACTTGAACCAGATCTTCTTTTTCTTGATTACATTCACACCAGCAAAATTAAGTTGTTCTTTAAGTTTAATGATTACTTTATCACCACTAGATAAAAATCCTTCCAGATGTGACTTCTATAACAAGAAAGAATTTTGGTATGATAATGCATTTCCAGTATACTACTGGTATGAACATTTCCATGCATCCTTCTCATTTCTTCAAACTAAATGATTTAGGCTAAATATTGCCTCTTTTCATAGCTTTCTAAACTTGCCCATTTAAATGTTGCATCTATATGAACTCTCAGTTTTGTTTGAAAGTATAAAATGGCTGCTAGCCAGTATTATTCATCGCTGACTCTCCTGTTTTAAATTGTTCTTTTATTAGGAAGTGTTCTGGGTGCATGGTAGGTTCCCTATCTTTAATAACAGCCACTTAGTGAGAATGGAATCAGTATAGTAGACAGCTGGTCCAGTCTATGTATAAAAACTGCCAGTATTATCTTATAACCTGTACTGGTAATAGTAATGGGCCTGTTAAAAACAACTTGTAGTCTTTGTTAAGTTTAGAATTGTAGTGTCACGGAGAATTTGATAATTTGGGTAGGACCACAGTCCCTAGTTCCAAAGATAAAATTATGTTGAGAGGAGTGACGTTACTGTGCTAGTGAAGATTTGGGAAAATGCAGAAGAAAAATCATCTTTCTTGGGAGACAGCAGTGTCTCCAGATTGACAGTCAGGTCTTTAGATAGGTCTTCTAATACATTTTCGTACTACCTTTTCCATTACCAGCAAGTAAGTTGTGTTTCTTACTGCATGGAACATTATGTTCACCTTCATTCTACCCCCCCAAAAGATCTACCTTTTCACCTGAGTAGTCAGAATTATGGGTGAGAATCGACTACACAAGCATGAAGAAAACTCCATTCTAATCAGTGTAGCTGGATACTTTCCTCTGCAGTAGATGAGAATACATGTCCAGCTTTATTAGACTTCCCAAAAAATGCTGGCCCCTCTGCTCTTCTCTAAAGTCACCCAGAACTTTATCCCCACATGCCATAAATGCGAGCATGTCATGTGATCAAATATAATTTTGGTGAATCAAAAAGAGCGAGTGCTGTACATCAAAATTGCATGTAATGACAGTGGAGTTTGCTTCTCTCTCCACTGTTGTGTGACTTCGGAGTTAGAATATATAAGTCTGGAGGGTAGGGGGGGGGGTCCCCGTACATGGGGAGTGCAAGGGGGCTTGCCTTTGCAAAAAGGTTTGTTGAGTTGTTCATCCAAGGTGGTTTCAACAAATTTTTTCCCCATTCCTTGAAATTACCTTTGATGAGTCAACATGAATCCACCATAAACTGGTTACTCACTTGTGAATGATAATAAAAACTAATCTAAACATATTCAGACCTACTCAATAAATATACAGATATAAATTAATATAGAACTGTAACTATTAAATGTTAAATATTATAATGTTTAAAAATGAGCGAAATAAGTATATATTAAAGACATTAGACATACAATGTAAAATTACTATTAAAGATGTCATAAAGGTATCCAAATTTTGTAACTGTTTTTTTGTTTGTTTTTCTTAAGTAATTTCTTAAAGCAAGCTTCACTTCATCTTCATAGCTTTGCTGCCCTCAATTTTAATAGTCCTTTTAATGAAATATTGTCATTTAAAACCAGGTCAGATGCTGTGCTTAAACGCATTTGTCACAGTAATTCTCTGTACTCCAACAAGCTTTCCCAATCACCGCCTCTGTTGCTGATATCCATCAAATCAATTATAAAGAATGTAATTTTTTTAAAAATTGTTCACATTGTATCACATTCTTATATAGGCCATTTGTATTTCTGCATGTTTTATGTCATATAAATGCTTGCAAATCCTACCTCTCAAACTTTGTTCAGTCTTGCCAACATAAAAGATGGAACCGGAGGAGCACAAGGCAGCATAAACCGCAGCTCTGGTTTCACAATTAAAAACCCTGGGTAGCCTATAGATCATTCAGATCCTTAGACTACCACATTAGTAGGTAAGTCTACAATGTGGACAATGTCCAGATTTAATCATACATTTCCCAGCTGCTAAAATATTTTTGTCTTTCATCCCTGGGAACTGTTTAATACTTCTTCCTTTACTATAACAATATTTGTCTTAAAACCCAGTCTTCATTCTATGTCATCATTAAATGTCAGACTCTAACGCCTAATAATGACTTCTTTTATTTTAACTACTTCTTTGGAGTAAGGAATCACCAGTGAATGATGTTTGTTGAATGTTATATTTGTACTGTCAGTTGATAATTAAGGCAGAATAAAATTCCTGTTGCCAAGTATAGGATTAAACTTGATGTTCCTGCCCAATAATATTTCATCTTTAAACTGATTTAACATTCCTGTAGGATATCCATTATTTAGAAGTAAACCTATTAGGATTTTCATTCATTTTCTAAAATACTATGTACATTAACTAATTGGGATAAGCATATCATCTGACCCTTCACAATACTTTTTATCTTTTGTAAAGGGTGGCATCTAGCGTGATGTAGGTAAGTATTATGTTGTCCAAAAAACAATAATGTGCGTGTAGAAATTGAATGTATTTAGATTTAAAAATAAACTTATTTTCCCCTTCAGCAACACAATATTTGCATAAATGAGGTGCATGCTACCCAATTTACTATCCAGAAGTCAGTTGATAATGTTCACAATTGAAGAATACAAAATTATTATGCAACACAATTCTTAACAAATCTGCTATTAAACTGACCTGAATGCTAATCCAACTTGCTTCTCCTTTCAAAAATTCCTTGAACCATTCAGCCCTGAGTCTGTGGGTTATTACAATCAGCACATTAACTACATTAATTAATTAATGCAAATCGCAAATTTTTGTTATAATTGACAAAATTAAATTTTTTTAAAAAGTGCCATAAATCCTTCAGGATTCAATTTTATATCAATAAAGATTGCCAGGGGTTGGATTTTTGGGGTCTATATCATAACACCGAAGAGGCGTTTAATCAAACGCCTCTTCATCGACACATAAACAGCGGACGCACTAAATCGCGAGCGCTCAGAACATCAATTTCTTTCCCTGGGAAAGAAATCGGTAGCACTAACACACAAACACACACACTTTCAAACATTACAATGTGGGGGGCTTCTCCCCCCACACCCTCCCAACTAAATATACCAACTCCGAAATCGCACTACAGTGGGGAAAGGGGCAAATAAATGGGGAAGGCCAAGCGATTTCTTTCCCAGGGAAAGAAATCGCTGTTTTGAGTGTTCAAGCTTTAGTGGATTCGCTCTTTATGTGTCGATGAAGAGGCGTTTGATTAAATACCTCTTCGCTGTTCTAATATAGACCCGGATTTTTTAACCTACTGCAAAAACATTAAGCCTCAAAACAGGGTAATCCATGCTTTTGAGGATTTTAGGTATTCCAAATACTGAGAGTACCACCATTTTTTACACTTAAAAATTAAAAGATTCTAATGTTCACATTGTTTTGTAGCAACAAATCATTTAAGAACAAATCAGTCTTGGAATAAATAATAATAATTTCATTTTAGACATAGAAATACAATGTTCACCATCACTCAACAAATTATACATCTTGCAGGCATAATCAATGTAGTCCATAATTAACCAACCCTTCCTACCCTTGTCAGTTTTCATAACCCTAATGTTTTTGTTCCTACTTAGCTCCCTCAATAAGGTCTTCTCCTTACTTGTGAATTTGTTGTACCGACCAAATTTCTTTTTGTACAAGTTTCTGATAGAATCTTTATAGTAGAATTCAAAAGCTGTTGTACTGGGGTTAAATGATTGATTGTAATTACTTTTTGTTTTAATTGCAGTTGCCTGTGTAGGAGTATTATTATATTTGTTGTCCAACTGTAATCTTAAGTTTAAGAGTCTGACAAATAATTTTAACTGAATAAAAATTTCATAAAGACCAGGTTTATAACTTCATAAAAATGTGAAGCACTTTTTAAACAACTTGTAATGGGCTTCCGTCAATTCTATACCTCTGAGAATCATAAATAGTAAAGTAATCACCTATCAAGTGACTTGAAACTAATTTGCTTGATGTCATTATGTCCAGTCCCCCTCCCTTAGTTATTTCAAGTGTGAAATGGGGGTGTTGGTGTTGGGGTAAGTTCATTTAATCATCAGGTTCACTAATTGCCATGTTGTGCTTTGAAGTAAAAAAAAATCATCACTTTTTTCAACTGAATCAGTACTAAGTTCATTACCATGGTTCTCTATATCACTTAAAGTCCTGTGATTTGTGATAAGTGTGCTGGTTTAAGTTACACGTTTCTCTATGTGTTCTGTTTTGTCCTGGGCTAGCTTTTTATTTTTCCTCCTTCCGTTTGTCAACCTTAAAGAAAAATTTGTAATAATCATTTTTAATAATAACTGATTGAATTTCTTTGTCCATAGCTGCTAAATTTCTGCCATTATCTTTGATTTTGAGTCATATTAACTCAACCAGACTGGTCAAATGATTCTGATGGTTCAAAGTGTAAAATTACACCCACCTCCAAACCAATGGGAAATTACCAAAACGTAGGTCCTTTTGGCACATTTTTCTCTGGAATACATTCAGTGTTGTGTAAGCTCCAGAAATGTTAAGTCTACCATTGCATTTCCATTTTCCAAAAAAAAAAAAGCCCACTATTAAACCTATAGGTAGGGATGCAGAAACATTTTTTTTTCATTTTGGTAGGTAATTTTATACAAAGAGTAGCCACGTATAAGGTGGGGAGAATTCAAAGATACATTGAACACTTGGATGAAACCGGAGAAATTCCATAACTTGAATAATATACAAATACTGGTATAATGACTCGGTGAAGAGCAACAGTATTAAAATGAAGGCAACCACAAATGCAAATGGTGGTAGTATGGCAGGGAAATTTAGAAATATAAATGTTTTGTGCCAAGAGATGCCAACTCCTGGGTTGTTGTCTGCAGCTGAAACATGGAGCTACAGGAGGCAGACCACAATAACATGTACAGGGTAGCTACTACAATAGCAAATCTGTGTATGCCATGCTACATCATATGAGTGTGCCTGTGTGGCTTTCATATGCCACATAGGAGTCATCCAACACCATGCAGGCATTTTATGATATAACCTGTTTCCCTAAGATGCTAAGGGCCCTAGAGGGTATCCACATTGTAATAAAGGCCCATCTGAGGAGCAAGGATGAAGGTGTTCCACCCTACCAACTGATAGGTTGCCTATAAGGCATAAGATATAACATACATTGTGTCTGCAGTGCTCCTGACTCCCATATATTGAAGTTTGTGTGGGGTGATTTACCCAAACACGTCACTGATAATTGCAGATATACCAAGGGACCATGGTTAATGATACCTATTAGAAGTCCCCACACTAAGATAGATAATAACTATAACATTCCCCCTTTATAGAACCAGGTCATTATCAAATGTGTTTGGCCTGCTAAAGGCCCACTTCTGCATCTTGATGTATTTGCGGATGCACTGCAGAATGATCCTGCAACATAAAGTAAAATCCTTGCAGTCTGTGCAGTTTTATGCAATATAATTATATGCAAGCAGTTACAGTAGGAAAGACACATTCAGAAGGAGGAACTTCCAGACTCTTCATTGAGGAGGTGCAAGATGAGGAACTTCTGGAGGGACTAGCCGCAGATGGAGGCATACACAGTATCCAGTGCTACTGGCTAAGAGTCATCATCTGCTTCATAACTATGGGTGAGAATAAAGCATTGCACAGATCATTACAAATAATGCATGCAAAGTTACTGCCAGGCTGTGCTAAAACACTCAGAGTCTGGCCACACTGTGCATCAGACATAGGCTATCCAAGTAACAGAGTACTGATGGTAGGGCACAGTTAAGATATGCACAGCTTAGAAAGGTCACAGTGGCAAGTGTCAACAACAGGCATTGTGTCTATGTGTGTGTGTGTGTGTGTGTGTGTGTGTGTGTGTGTGTGTGTGTGCATGTGTGTGTGCATGTGTGTGTGTGTGTGTGTGTGTGTGTGTGTGTGTGTGTGTGTAAACAGTATTGTTATGTTGAATTTGTTGTAGGGTTGGGAGACTGATGTGTCTCCATTGCTTTCCAAGCATGTGGTGATGGGCACAAATCTCTGAGTGAGTGTGCACTGCGAACAACCCATGCAGATGTAGACAGATGCACTGACAGTGCACATCCCCATTCATGAGAGTGTCTTTTCCTGGGAAGGTCGCAATCACAATCCACACCATGCTTAGAGGATTGACTGTAAAGGGAATTTCATGCATGAACAACCCACCCACATGAACATTCACATCACAATGCACTTCCCAGTACACTGGATGGCAAAGAGGAAGTGATGGCAGTATGTATCCCCCTTTCATGATGACCCTCCCCACTGGAGACAGAGGGGGACAAGCCACAGGAAGTATGTGAGCCATGATGTATGGCCACGTTGGGCTACTTGCTGTGTGTAAATTTCCTATACCACATGTCCATGAGGTTGCATATATGACCCATGCACTCCCTCATTTCATCACTTAGTCTGCTTACTATCCTTGCCATTTCAGAAATACCTCTGTTGTTGCCTACCTTTCCCTGTATTATGGCCCTGCACAAATTATGGGTAGTAGCAATGGATACACCCAGCTTACATGGTGGACCATACTCACAATATGCTTGACTATGAGTACAATGTCCACCAATGTCTTCATCTTAGTCTGTAGAGCTAGTAGCTACCAGTGGATATTGTGTTACAGGTGACAGCATCCCTCTCCAAGTCTGTGTCTACCTGTCCATAGGTGTCACCTTGGGTTTGTGGGTTGGGTTGTACAAGGCTCAGAAGCTGTGTCCATGGAACATGGTGGGGATGTGTCTTGTACACTACCATCCCTTCTGACTATGTCTAGATTTTTCTGCTGTTATCATCGGAGCCAGACAGTTACACATCAGGCAACTGTATATCTAAAGTTGTGGACCCTAATAAAGGAATCACCTGTGAAAACTCCAAAAGAGAGCACCCAAACTAAGATCCCTCTCCAATAGCTACAGCCCAATGAATAAACTACTACTATGTAATGTAGTGGTATAGGAAAATAATAGGTAACTTATCTTGTGTCCTTGGCCTTTGAACTTGAAACCCAGATGTTAATACAAAATTAAGTTGTCATAGTTGTAAGACCTAGTCACCTAATCATTGAGTTAATATGGCAGATATTTATCGATGTTAAGACATAACCACCTGGGGCATCACCAACAGGCATGTAGTGGCCTGCTTATCTCTGCACTCCACTATGGAATGTAGAGCTGCCTAGGCCCCATGCAGAGATGCCAGAAACTCCTTTATCTCTGATGTTGGTAGTGGTCCAATTGATTGACCAACTCCTATCATCCTCTGCTCCTGTAACAGGTGGGTTGCCCAACTTTTGAATCCAATGACCATGTCAGCAGCCCACTGTCTGACTTTATCATAAGTCCTCTTTTGGCCACTTCTAGCACTAATGACATTAATGGTGTCCCACAAGACACAGTCAGAGAAGGGCTTGTCAGATTTTTCATGGGTGATCATCAGCCGACTGTGGAGATGGAGTGTGTGTAAAAGATGTTATTCTTTGCAATGGAGAATTTGCATTTCCTGTGTTTCCCACATTGTGACATAACTGCAAATTTATTTGAAATGGAAAGGAACTACTTAAGTGAGGACTGCTATAGTCCAACCTGGCATATCAGTACAAAATTACAAACTCTAGGAAGCAGGTTTGGCAAAAACCATGTTGTACTGAAATATGTGAGGGTAGCTACACACATTTAAATGTGGCGTGCGTGGGAGGGCATGGTTTGTGCATGGTCAATGTGTATTAGATGCATGCTGCATATATCACCACGGTAGGTAATAATTGGGTCACTGAGAACATATCAATATTTATTGAAAAAAGATTGAGACCACTTGTTTCTAATATACCTACCATACTCAAGGATTCTTATCAGCTTTTAGAAAATATAAAAAAATTAAGTTGTGTTATATCTGAATCCCATCTATTAGTCACTCTAGATGTGAAGAATCTCTTCACTGTTATTTCCAACTCTTATGGGTTGGATGCTATCAGGACTTTACTGAATAATAGTCAGAAATATAGTAACAATGAGCAGATTTTATTGAATACCTTGCTTGAAATGGTGCTAATAATGTTTTAACATTTAATGATTCCTTCTTTATTCAACAGTTGGGGGTAGCCATGGGCACTCCCTGCATGAACACCTACGCTAATTTAGCAGTTTATAATTGGGAGGTTTCTTTTTTATTTCCTCATCAAGCGTATAGCAAAGTCCTTTTATACAGAAGGTTTGTTGATGATGTACTACTGGTATGGGATGGTACGGTTGAAGAATTAGAAAGTTTTATATCTGAATTAGAGAACACTACAGATTTTTTAAGATTCCCTATTGAACATTCAGTAACTGATGTAAACTTTTTAGATTTGAATGTCAAAAAGGATGGGAAAGGTGGGCTGACAATGTCCCTGTTCAGGAAACCATGCTGGAAGAACACTATGTTACAATACAACAACATGCATCCTAGATTTATATTTAGAAATATAGTTAAAGGGCAATGCATGAGGGTCAATAGACTTTGTCAGGAAATAGATGAATGAAATAAGGAATTTAATATATTAGAGAAATTGTTCCTAGACAGGGGCTATGACCCAGAGATGATAGGTAGGATAAAAAACACTTTCTTGAACAATATTTCTGAGACTGAATATATCCATCCAACATCCTTCAAGCACACTCACACCAAGTATGATACATCTAAAATTTGCTTCCAAACCAGTTTTACTAGTGATAATAAACATATAATAAATATCATCACGAAGAACTGGCATATTTTGACGATAGATGAAGAGATTAAACAATTGGTAGGTATAAGACCAACTTTCACATATAAAAACATGAAGAATCTAAAGAGGATGTTATGTATTGAGAAAAAGATAGTACTTCCAACTGGAATAAATGTGAATAAAAGTAGCCCTGGGACCCATGCTTGTGGCAGATGCAATTCTTGTTCCTGGATATCTAAAGAGATAGCTTTTATACATCCTGAGCTACCTTATAGATTTGAGCCCAGATTTTCAGCCACCTGTGAAGACAAAAATGTGGTATACCTCGCTAATTGTGAGTCATGTTCAGTATTTTATATAGGCATGACCACGAGACGACTAAGAGACAGAATACAAGAACATCTCTATGCTATTAAAAAGACAGATTTAAAGAATGCTCTAGCTAAACACGTCTTAGAAAATCCTGACCACAAGTTTAGTTCTAGGGTATTACAAAAAAGGAACTTAAACATAAGAAAGGGGGATAACTTTAATGATTTAGAAAATTTGGAGCTGAGTTGGATATTAAAACTCAGGGCTCAGTATTATCCAGGATTAAATGCATATATCAGTATCAGATCGTTTCTAAAGAAACACAAGTATAAATAAATTATTAAATATTAATATACATGATTTATATACTATATTCTGTATTTATATGTATTTGATTATATATATATATATATATATATATATATATATATATTCGGTTTTATTCTATTGTATTTATACACACAATTTTATCATACACTTATATACAATTTTATATATTTATACATCAATTATATTTACACTATGCCTCTATCAATATGCTATAGTAAGATGTTACATTAGATGAGGCAAAGCTGACATATTGATTCATGTTCTTATTTAACTAATATGAGATGTTTTTATGCATATTAAATATTTAGAGAGTGGTTGATCTATAAATAATGAAAACTATAATAGTAAGACATGATTAATTTGTATATTTTAAAATTGTTTGTGTTATGTATATATATATATTTTCTGGTATAACATTGGTTTTTAATGTTATATTTTCATATAACATTGTTTCTAATGTTGTACATTGGTTATAGGGACATATTCTCTTTAGCTTAAATGTTATTATACTACATATATTTATATGAAAAAGTTTTTCTATCTATTAAATAAAGTTTATGTGATGCCCATGTAACTGAAGGAGTTAGCTTCACAGAATAAATTAGTTAATTGTTGAATAATTTAATTGCTTATTTAATTGCTTGATTGATTTTAAATTAGTTTAACCTGTATAAAAAGAAGTCAGAGATTCTCTATGATTAATCTGAAGAAGCGTGCCTTTTGGATGCACGCGAAAGCGCTCATTTCCTTTTAAAATAAAGACTTGGATTTTATTTCGTGGTGGTTCGACTCCTATTTTCTACATTGTGAACCTGGGTTTTTTTTCGTTTCTTGGAGTCACCTTTGGGAGACAGGTGTGCCTTTCTTCATCAGTTATATATCACCACGGTTCCATTTCAGAATCCTGAAGTATCACAATCCTGAACTTCATAATCCTGAAGCCTAAAATCCTGAAACCCAAAATACTGGAAATATACACGACACAAAGAATGACAATATTCCAGTACAAGGACACAAGGAAACACATACAAGACAAAGGATAGCACTCTTCACCAAGTATGGGCAGGGGGGCAAGCCCCCCCTGTGCCCCCCACACCCCCTGCTAATTAAATATATGAACTCCAAGATTGCACTCAACAGAAAAAAATGGCAAACATACAAACACATGTATATGTATCCTGTGTGTTTTCAGTATTTTGGTTTTCAGGATTTTAAGTCTTCAGGATTTTGAATTGTCAGGATTTTGGGCTTCAGGATTGTGATATTTCAGGATTCTGAAGTGAAATCATCACCACATACCCTGAAGGATGACATCAAGTGCACACTTGCCATTATGCAGCATTGTTGCCTTTATGTCTAGGTGCATAGACTCCTTTCTCAGACATACATCCCCAAATTGTATGCAGACATCACTTTTAGTGGGTAATTGTGTAATTCATACCAGCTACAAACCTACCCCAAAAAGAAACACACAAATTTGAAACTGTAAAGTTCCAACCTGTAAGGACCCGTCAAGTTATTCTATAGCTGAAAAATATAACTGTTACACAATCCAGCAAAAGAATATACCCTCAAACAGTA
>NC_056751.1:387367816-387470316 GCF_019279795.1 Protopterus annectens
TCCCCCTTTGTGGAGTGGGATAACTGTTGCTGTGCGCCATTCAGTGGGCACAAAGTCTGATGTGAGGCTATTATTGAATATGGTGCTTAAGTGGGGAGCCAGTTCGTTCTGAAGTTCATGTAAAACTCAGCCTGGGATGTTGTCCGGTCCCGTGGATGCTGTGTTTTTGGCTTTAGAGAGTGCAGCTTTTACCTGCATAGTTGTGATTACAGGGACTTTGCATTCTTGCACAACACAAATCTCGTACCACAGCAGCATACCAGATAGTACATTAACATAAGCCTTGCCTTTGAACTACCACATTTACTTCATGCAATGATATGAATCTTAATGTGGAGAAGAGTTTAGTGGCGTTTATGGGCAGTGAGGGTGACTATGAATCAGGCACTCCTTAGAAGTATTTTGCAATCTGTCTATGATCAGAATGGAATGTCTGTGATATAGATAGATAGATAGATAGATAGATAGATAGATAGATAGATAGATAGATAGATAGACAGATATGGGTCCCCTTCACATGGTCGACTTTTCAGAAAGTCGACTTTCATATGGCTGAAACCATATGATTGCCTTTCAAAAAGCTGATCATGGGAAACCACTATTTCCGTACAGTGCAGAATAGGAAAATTTTCTTCTTCTGCACTGTAGTATGATCACAGAGTTGGTATAGGGGGTGCAGGGGGCGGAGTTTAAGGTAAGTGTTTGTTGTATTTTATGTGTTTAGTTTACATGGTCGGCTTTTCGAAAGTCGATCATATGGTCGCTGCCATATGAAAGTCGACTTTCTGAACAGTCAACCATGTAAAGTAGACCCATAGATATATATGGTTTCTATCATAATTTTGAACATGTTTGTTGCGAGTACTCACGTATTCAAAAAACACTGTCAAAGCTTATGATAGTGACCGAGGAAAAGAATGAATGAAAAAAAGTTGACAATTTGAAATCGAATTGTTGACATTTTTTAAACATACCACCACATCCAGTTTCATACAACACACGTTTTGCTGAAGGCAAGCCCCCCTGCGCCCCCACACCCCCTGCTACTTATATATACAAACTCCAAGATCACACTACAGTGAGGGAAAGGGTACTTTTCCTGATCTCCACTATAGTGTTATCTCCACTCAATATGCCAAATTCACAACAGGGAACACACAATACCATTCGCTGCTGTGCATTCAGCTTGTTTTTTTTCGCACATACAAACCTCTGCAAACTTACTTTCAGATATGTGATGTCGCACATGTCAGCCATGACATTTTGATGGTACACCTATATATATATATATATATAGATAGATAGATAGATCAAAAACACCAAAATCGGTGCTCGGTGATGTAGTGCCCGGTTTACTGGCAAATTACACTACCCAAATGAAACCTGCACAACAAATTCAAAGTCAAACTGAAAAAAGAACACAGAAGTCCAGAAATAGATGCTTATCCAACTTTAATGGCTAACAGGTCAAGTCACCCCACCAGCAAACCAGGTTTCACCTTAGCGTCATCAGTGCATGTGTTAGGGAGTGGCCTCCCCCTCCTTTTATACATATTCATTTAAAGCAACAGTAAGCTATTTATCTTGAAAACATCAACACCACATGAAAGAAAATAAATGAACAGCATTATTTACATTAATTTGATATATATCAGGTAATAGTACTCTACCATTATTATTATAACAAACCAATTTCCTTATATACATCCAAATATAGTTACCATAAATTTTAGCATGCTTTTACCAGGTATCATTCAGTCCAGGTTTAAACAAGGCACCTAAATTAACTATCCATTGTCTTTCTTTTTTCACAAGAAGTGCATTATTTAAACACATAATGGTGCATCCCACAGCACATTTTGTATTTTTGGGCACAGACAAAGTGGTAGGTGATAACCCATCAATGATGTATAAACAAAAAAGTCTTGTATTGATGCATGAAGTTATGGGAAAGAGTAGTGGGAGCTAGGTTAAGAAGGGACGTGATGATTAGTGATCAGCAGTATAGTTTCATGCCGGGAAAGAGCACTACAGATGCAATGTTTGCTCTGAGAGTGTTGATGGAGAAGTACAGAGAAGGTCAGAAGGAGTTCCATTGTGTTTTTGTAGGCTGAGAGAAAGCATATATCAGGGTGCCTAGAGAGGAGTTGTGGTATTGTATGAGGAAGCCGGGAGTGTCAGAGAAGTATGTAACAGTGGTACAGGATATGTACAAGGGCAGTGTGACAGCGGTGAGGTCTGCGGTGATAGTGATGGATGCGTTTAAGGTGGAGGTGGGATTACATCAAGGATCATCTCTGAGCCCTTTCTTATTTGCAATGGTGATGGACACGTTGACAGACGAGATCAGACAGGAGTCCCCGTGGACTATGATGTTTGCAGATGACATTGTGATCTGTAGTGAAAGTAGGGAACAGGTGGAGAAGTCCCTGGAGAAATGGAGATATGCTCTAGAGAGAAGAGGAATGAAGGTCAGCAGGACTAAGACAGAATATATGTGTGTGAATGAGAGGGAGGATAGAGGAATGATGAGGATGCAAGGAGTAGAGATGGGGAAGTCGGTTGAGTTTAAATACTTGTGATCAATAGTTCAGAATAATGGTGAGTGTGGAAGAGAGGTGAAGAAGAGAGTACAGGCAGGAGGGAGTGGGTGGAGAAGAGTGTCAGGAGTGATTTGTGACAGACGAGTACCAGTAAGAGTGAAAGGGAAGGTCTACAGGAGGGTAGTGAGACCAGCTATGTTATATAGGTTGGAAACAGTGGCATTGACAAAAAGGCAGGAGTTAGAGCTGGATGTGGCAGAGTTAAAGATATTAAGATTTGCACTGGGTGTGACGAGGGTGGACAGGATCAAGAATAAGTATATTACAGGGTCAGCCCAGGTTGGAAGGTTTGGAGACCAAGCCAGAGAGGCAAGATTACATTGGTTTGGACATGTTCTGAGGATGGATGAGGAGTATATTGGGAAAAAGATGCTAAGGATGAAGCTACCAGGTAACATGAAAAGAGGAAGGCCTAAGATAAGGTTTATGGATGTGGTGAGAGGGGACATGCAGGTGGTTGGTGCGACAGAGCAAGATGCAGAGGACAGGAAGAAATGGAAACATACGATCCGCTGTGGCGACCCCTAACAGAAACAGCCAAAAGAAGATGATGATTTACAGATAGTAACATCAAGATGTTAAGTGGATAACAAAAAATATGAATATTTTATAGTTCTGAATTTTCAGCTAGAGAAGCCTGCAAATTCTGCAGTGATTTGTATTTGACTGTCTAGGTTTCCTCATAATCCATATCACCAATAAGCTATTGAACAATTCTGTGATAGTTTCTGTTTGCAGGCAAACGTACTGGTGCTTTAAGTAGTTTGGAACCAAAGCAGTGTAACTGGCAAGAGCAGATATAAAAATGGTAAAAATAAACATGCGCAGGAAACCCCCCTTGCTATTGAATGTTATAACAGCTTTATCTGGTCACATTGTCCAGTCCTTGGTGTATTATTTTCTGCTATTATCCTCTTTCACAAACGCTTGAACACGTTTTTACATAGAATACTGTTTGCATACTAGATTAATGACAGATAAATATGCATTAGACTATTTCAACATCACAAGAATCCAGACAAGTTTTAAAAGAGTAAATGAGCAATGCCCTTGCTAGCAAACAGATGACTCAATTACCTTCAGTTAATTGCATAGGTGGAGCTATGTCTGTGAAAGAAGGAAGACAGGCACAGTTGACTCATACAAATGGAAAACAAATGTCTCATTTTCTTTTTTTCTCTTTTAAAGTCTGAATCAAAACTGTGCAATGAACTGGAAAAAGATTCTTCATCACCAGTTACTACACTTACAAAGAAGGAATCTCTCAAGGTAAGCTTAGAAAACTCAGCTAAAGAATTTAACACATAATTGTATGATGTATTTTATGCATGCAAGCAAAAAAAAAAGCTACTTTTCAAATGATTACATCTCCTGCCCTATATGCTTTTTTTTCAGTTTCATAGAGTAAGAAAACAAACCTGGTGAATTGATATAGCACAGGTGCCCAGCTGTAGCATTACAGGTTACTCTTGCAGCTCTTAACATGATCTGGCAGAAATCTAGTGTGTACGTTCCACAGCCAGTTAATTAATAAGTTTAGTTAACAGTTTAAATGTACAAGTTGTCATTTTCCTTCCTGAAATCATACAGGACAATCAGCAAAATATCAATGAATTGTTTTGACAAACACATTTAATCAAAACCCACCTGAATCACAGTTCACAAGGTGCAGTTTGACTTCACATAGAAAGAAGGAAAATAAACTTCTGCCATAAATAAATAAGGTAAATTTATTTAAGTAGCAGCACCAGTGGCGAGGAAACCTCATATAAATTGCTTTAACCTCCCAACAAAGCAGCAGAATGTATCTGTGTGTGCTTCAGTGAAATTGACTTCAGTGTGATTCAATTACTTGGTTAAATGCATTTGTCAAACATGCTTCAGTGAACTTAACTGTTTTTTTCAGAGGCTACAGAAAGTGCTGTAAATGTCTCCATATAATGCAGTTGCAGTAAGAGTATCTTACTCTTTGTAAATATATTTCAGGAAAACAAAGAACAAATAAATGACAGCTCACAGAAGTTGTTTGCCAGACTTGACTAAATAAATAAAATAAGTAACTACATCAATAATATGGAAAGGAACTCCTCCACTATGTAACTGGATGAGACTCCATGCACCCTACCAGCTAAATTATGCAAATTGCTATACTCCTGCAGCATCTCATTGTGCTACTCATTTACTACTGCTTCTTCACAGGATTTGTAAAACATAACACTGTCAAAATGAATTTGCAGTTAATGTCATACTTCCTCACGATAACTCATTTGGACTACTGTCCTTCATTAATGCACATCCTTAGCATAATGAATGTTAATCTGTCCTATAGTCCCTGCCACAGTAGGAACCACCATGGTCAGAACAACATCTAGCTAGAACCTGTAAAATAGGCTATTTGTGTGATGATGTGAGGTAGTGCCAGCTGTGCTCAGGGGAGTAGTGCAGTACGTGTAACATATGCCAGCATAGCTAGCTAGAGTTTTGTAAAGCATTATATGTCATTTGAATATCAAACTGATTTGTACAGGTGCTTGTGTTAAAAATGTATCAACAGTGGGTCCTGCTGGACAAAAGAGAAGTATACATGCATGTCAGGTTCTGTTGTTGTAACTGCTGAAATGTATATATTTTAATAGAGGATACTAATTTATTTATTTTTTATTTATTCATTCATTCATTCATTTATTTACAGGGGTAGTCCAATGGGTCGTAATGAGCCCATTTTCAGTGGAGGCCTGGGAAGAAAAACTCCATGAATAAAAAGTACATAAGGTATATACATAGAGCAATTACAATGCAGTGTGTACAATTCAAGAGTATATACAGCAAAGGTAACATATTTAACAATTAGATATATTACAGGAATAATAATAAATTCACAAACATAGATGTTTCTGACTGTAGGAACCATATGGTTTGCAGCTGATATTAATACATAGTTAATATTAAACATTAATGTTAGTAATCAGTAGTAGATGTTAGGATTTGAGAGGAGGAGACAAGGTGCAGGTGCAATTACAGATAGAATATAAGTAGTCTCTTAGAGGGGTTTTGAAAGTGGCAAGATTTTGATTAGTCCTGATAGTAGTAGGGTATTTCATGTTTTAGCTACTGAGCAGGAGTGTAGAAGATGGCCAGCTAACATATTAGGTTTATGTACTGTCAAAATGTGCTGATTCACGGATCTGAGCTAAGACCAGGGCAGGCAGATGGTTTAAAGATTATTTTGTGTGCAGTTGTTAGTTGCAGGTAGGAGAGGTAGTGAGGCAGTTGAAGTCATTTCATAGAGTGAAGAGTAGTACTGTGATGGGAGTAGTGTTTAGTGTTAGTAGCAAATTTGGCAATTTTGTTATAGCAAGTCTCAAGTTTAGCTTTTAGGGAAGAGTGAAGATTAGTAAGTAGTGGAGCACCATATAAAATAGAGGATAATAGCTAAGTGGAAGCTAGGACTTGTTTTGTGAAGGTGCTGAGGAAGAGTTTATGCCTGTAGAGGATTCCTAGCTTTGGTGAGTTTTGCTGATGCTATGGTGTATGTGCAGGTTAAATTTCAGGTGTTTGTCTATTATTACCCCTAATATTTTTGTGTGGGAGACAATCTCAATTCTAGTATTACTTTGAGACTGAATAGTGAATTGGGCTTTGTTTAATTGGGTTGTCTTCCTAGGAGTGAATAGCATGAGCTTGCTTTTGCTTGGGTTAAGGATAAGTGATTATTATACATCCAGGTTTCAGCAGAGGTAAAGGCCAGTTGAGTTATTTGTTGTAGTTTGGAAATGAAATCAGTTGGGCAAATAATAGTCAAGTTATCTGCATATTGAATGAGTGATGCTTGGCCTAGTGAAGAATGAAAACTTTTAATGAAAATGCTGAATGAGAGCGGTCCTAGTATGCAGCCTTGGGGAACTCCACTAGAGGTGTTAAGATTTGGAGAGGGTGAATCCTGCCATTTAACATCCTGAAGCCTGTCTTCTAAGTAGCTTGAGAACCAGTTAAGAGATGAGGGGGGAAAGGCTAGTCTTAGGTTAGAAGTAAAGGGTAGGAGACAGTGTCAAATGCTTTATACAGGTCTAAGAATAGAGAGGAGACAATTTTACTGGTGTCTTGGGCTACATTAATTGTGTCCATAAAGGATATGAGTGCAGTTGTAGTGCTGTGACCTGACTTGAATCCATGTTGTGTGGGAGATAGAATATGAATCAGAAAGTCTAGAATTTGAATATGTATGCATTTGTACAAGATCTTTGAGATGGGTGAGAGAATGGCTATTGGTCTGACGTTTGAGATATTAGTATTGTTGCCACCTTTATGAAGAGGAAGAATAAATGCTTTTTTCCAGATTTTGGGGACATAAGATTCTTGGGATCTATTTACAAGTATGGTAGTAGGGTGGGTGCTAGCTTCAGATATGAATTTTAAGAATTGTGTAGGTAGGTTGTCAGGAGCATTACAGCAAGATTTGGGCTTGAGAAGTAATCTTTTTATTATGGTGGTTGGAATAGGTTTAAAAGTGAACATGGGTGTAGAAACTGGAAAGTATGGTGGAGGGGATGCAAGAAGTTAATGTTAAAGGAGTAGTTGGGTTTGGGCTGCTATGGGCATGAAGAAAAGCAGTGATTTGTGCTATAGTGTTGATAAAATGAAAGTTGAAGAGAGTGGCAATTTCTTAAGGTGTTTTGTCAGGATGTGGACTTGGTTGCTTTTTGGGCCTAGATTTAGCAGTGAAGTAATGGACACTGGAAGGAAAGAGGTTAAGCTCAGCCCAGCTAACCTTAATTAAATTAGCCTGAAATTAAATGACTTGGTTTAGGCCCTGAAGATTTTATCTCACATGTCTGAATGCAGCCAGAGATGCAATGTCTATGAAAAGTCTTTCTGGAAGAAGGATGAAAGTGTTGGAATTACTTTATAGCTTCCATGTGCTGTATTAAGCCTTAGCAAATTTCTGTGTGTGAATTGTGACACATCTGTGCCAAATCCTGGCTCAGTTGCTAGTCAGGGGAGGTAGTATGGGAGCCACAGAGTCAGGTGACTAGATGTTATATCATTCTATAGCCAGCACTGAAAATGTATTTATATATTAGTGTGAGATGTGATAGTGGCATTCAGCACTTTATTAGACCTGACAAGAGACACTCATCCATTTCATGTTGCCTTGCTGTAGCAAGTAAGTAGAGAACAGTAATTCATCAGTCATTTGGGAAAATATAGTGAGATTAGTTAAATGTTGTTTTTTCTGTATCTGACTGAGTCTATCTGTGTTGTTTTTTGTTTTTCCTGTGGCTGAAACTTTTGTGTTTACTGTAAATAGATATTCATTATTTTCATGTTTTCTCTTTTAGTTAATATTAAATATATCTATACATTTCATTGTGGCTGGTCTTTTAGAAAATATTTAACCTTTTAATGTAATTGCATTTATTTAGCAACACTGTGGCTCCACATTCCTCAAAGTCTTACTGCTTGGAAACACTACCATTTGTATAAGTTTAATTTTAACTACAAACTAAGAAGTGCACAGAAAAGACACAAACAAACTTCAAAGAATACTATGGTGCCGAAGGAAGACTGCCGCCAAAAAAAAGAATATATATATATATATATATATATATATATATATATATATATATATACTTTATATATCTTTTTGGTGGCAATTTTCCTTCTGCACCATAGTATTCTCTGAAGTTTGTAAGTTTAATTTTACTAAGAGTAATTGAGTACAATGGTAAAAGCCTTAAAGTAGCTAGCTGGTGGAGGTGAATTTACCTTGTAGTCTGGGTGGAGTTGGCAAAGTGAGTAAGCACTGCCAGTTTTTCCCAGGTGTGTGTGTGTGTGTGTGTGTGTGTGTGTGTGTGTGTGTGTGTGTGTGTGTGTGTGTGTGTGTGAAAATCACATCTCAGAGAGAGTGTGTGTGTATCAGCTACTTTGAACAGGCACACTGAGAGCACTGATTTCACAGAGAGGGTGGTGGAGGACTTGGCTTGAAACACCCGGCTAAGGACTTAACTCTGTGTCAGTCGGGAGTCTTGTTTGGGGCCTGAAGAGAAAGTCCAGCCCCAGGACTGGAGTGTGCATTCCCTGTGGGCTGTTAAGGGAAATTGTACTTGGTGCAGAGAACTCCATCAGAAAGTACTGTGAGTGTGTTTATTTTTCTCAGTGAATGTTCCCCACTGGTGTCAGTGATGAGGATTGAGGCTTCTTGATCACTGGCCCAGAGGAGGGACATCACACTTTGCTCGTCAGCCTTCTGTCTGGAATATCTACCCTTCTGTGCTCAGGAGCTTGACTAACTTCCACAGCTTGAGAATAGACATTCTTAAAACTGAGAGTAAAATGCAACTGCTTTATGTGGCTGTTCCACCTCATGCTCTGTCCTGAGCTCTCCCACCATGTTACTTTGCAAGTTGCACAATGTTTACTAGGCTTATCATCTGGGTGCACATTTCTGTTACAATTTTGGGTTACATGCTTTTGTGAAGAGCATTTGATTGTATACATCAGTGACCTGATTTAGAATATGGGTACTTTATTGATTGTTCATAGGATCATAAGATCATAGGAAGTTACTAGGCTAATGGCCACAGGGCCCTTATAAGCCTAGCCAAGTTCTACCCTTATTTCCACAGTCAGCACCTCTTGCCCCTGTCCAAGAGGAACACAGGTGGAACCCCCAGGGTGAATTTACGGTTACCCATCCAGTTGTCCAGACCGCATTTGAAGAGGGCCAGTGAGGTGTTCTGTTTGACATGAAATCTCTTCCAAAGGTGTGGTAACCTCTGGGAGACAAATCTGTCTCTCCAGCAGGTTCTATTAATGTCACATACCAAATTAAGTTCTTTAGAGCGAGTAACCCATGTACCATTTGACTTACGGATATGCAGCATTTCCAATAAAGCAGGGTCAGAGATTGCATTGTATGCAAAGCAGTGACTAACTGTAACTAGTCTGCATGAAACAGAATAAAGTGACAATGATTTCAGATAATCCACATAGGGCAGATGTTGAAGATTTTAAATTTTCCTTGTTAGGAAGCTCTGTTGTCTCTTCAATTGCTGTATGTGCTTGAAAAGGTACATACCAAAAGGGACATTGTACTCAATTATTGGCCTGATGAGGGAAGAGTACAGGAAGGTTATAACTTTTTTTTTCTGGAGACAATGCCCTTACTTATGAGATGAGTAATATAGAATGCCATTCTTACCGCTGTGGAGACCTAGTGGTTGAAGGTCAGCCTGTCTGCCCAGGTTTCTCATCACTGAGTGCATACTTAAGGTGTTGCTATTGATGTGGTAGTTAGCAGGAACATTTCTCTTACTGGAAGGGATTATAATACATTTTTTTGCATTGAGTTTAAGGCTATGATTTTGGCATCAATCATTTGTTTGTGTAAGACGCTGCTGTAGGTTGATGAAATCATTTCAAGATTCTATGACTGCTTCCAGTTTTAGTCATCAGCAAACTTTGTCAGCCACAGACCTTTAGTTTTTGCTTGTACTTTGGAGAAATAGATTCCAAACAGTAGAGGTCCCAGGACTGATCCCTGTAGAACACCACTGGTTACAGGCCTGCTGTTGGAGATAGATTCCCCTATTTTGACTATATGGGTTCTATCAGTGAGCCATTTAGTAGCCCATCTAATGATATAAGGGTTGATACCTAGCTGGGTGAGTTGGTCAATGATGCCTGAGTGGTGGATAGTGTCAAATGCCTTGGCTAAGTCTAGGCAGGCTGTATGCACAGATTTCCCCTCATCCAGGGCCTTGGTGACTGTCTCAAAGAATTCCACCAGGTTTAACAGGCATGATCTCCTTTTACAAATCCAAAATGAGTAGGGTCAAGTATTTGGAGATTACTTATATCTTTGTTGATAAGGTCCATGATAATTCACTCCATGGCCATGCAGATAAAACTAGTCAGGCTAATTGGTCTATATTTCCCAGGGTCAGTGGAAGCACCACTTTTGTGCAAGGGAATAATGGTGGCCGGTTTCCATTCAGCTAGGGTGAAGCCGATGCTTAGACTATGATTGCAAAGAGTACCCAATGGTGTTGCTAATTCTTGTTGGAGCCCATGTAGGACACAGCCTGGAATGTTATCGGGTCCCATAGATGCTGTGTTTTTGGCCTTATAGAGGATGCTTACGACCTGCTCTTTAGAAATACAATGTAGGGGACAGGTGGTAGGGATATCACGGGGTACATGTGGAAGGGACAGGGGAGTGAAGTTTTCACAGAACCTGTCAGCCAACAGGTTAACTGTGTCCACAGGCTCACTATATGTGGTATCATTAACTACCAGTGCTGCACAAATCTGGGCCTTTCTTTTTAGGCTATGGATGTAACTAAAGAGCGCCTTATGGCTGTCCTTAGTTGAGGAAGCTAATTTGGATATAGTTTGCTTTGGAGGACTTCAGAAGAAGTCTTATTCATTTGTTTAAGCTGAGGAGGGAGCATTTCCAATTTAGAGCTGTTTCCCTCTTATTTTTAGACAGCAATTTCTTCCTCTTATTGTGAAGTCAGTTAGTGGTAGTTGTCCACCAGGCAGGTTTGCCCTTTCTTGAGCAGCTTGTTTTCATCCTATCAGGTATGGCCGAGTCAATGCAGTTATACAGGTGTTTGTATAAAGCACTGGTGTAGAACTCAGTTTACCTTTATAAACCCGAATCACAGTGGTGCAATTACTCATATGAGCAAATCATAACCACGAAAGTCAGAACAGCGATGTTTCCATATGTTCGAAAATCAGCAAATCAAAAAGCAGATTCTCTGATTTTCAAACATAAATATCGAAAGAAAAAAAATGAAGTGTAAAGCAGGGAGGCAAGCCCCCATGCACCCCCCCATGTAGGGGCCTGCACCCCCTACACCCCCCTACTTTAATATTCCACTCCGAGATCGCACTACAGTGGGGAAAGGGACCATTTCCCGATTTCCACTACAGTGCAATCCGCCCCACAATGTGGAATGTGCAATGAGCGAATGTCACTGTACATTCGCTCATTGCACATTCAAACCTTTTTCCGTTTGGCATTTGCAAACGGCCTTTCGGACAATTGCTGTTCACCCATGTGCAATGCACACACATTAAGGTAAACCGTAGAACTCTGCATAGTCGCCAGTTCCATTTGAGGGGTAAGGTGCAGTGAATCTATTTATACCTTACTGTAAGAGGTTTTAATCTGCTTTGGAGAAGTTTTTTAGTTTAGTTGCTGATGGGGGGCTCAGGTGTGATAGTTACTTCAAATAAAACCGATTTATGGTCAGATCTCATCAGGGAAGAACTCACATGGGGGTGCTACAGTGGTCCCCCATATTGGTAAGCATCAGATCTAGGATGTTGGCACCCCTTGTGTGGGTGTCAACCAGCTGGTTCAGGGCATTGGAGTTAACAAAGTCGAGGAACCTTTGGGAAAGTGAGTTTGAGCGCAAATAATTTACGCAGTCAATGGATGGGTAGTTAAAGTCACCCAAAACCATGGCGTTCAGATGTATCTTGATAGACGCAAGTAAATCCAAATAAGCAGAGTGGGTGTCCTGATTCATGGAGGGGGCCCTATAGCTCGCAATTGCTTGAATAGGTGTCCTAGCAACAGTTAACTGCACCTGAAGTATCTCCAGGGAGTCATACTGTTTAACCAGTCTGGAGGTATTTGTTTGTGTCTTTCGGCTTTTCCCGGTTAGTGGTCGCCACAGCGGAACTCTGGTCCCCTAATGATTGGCAGTAGAGTTTTACGTACTGGCTTGCTGGGCCTAACGCACAACCTTCAATGAAGGAACGCCCATGTTAATGAATACTGATACACCACCTCCATTAGTTTTCATGCCTTCAGTTTGTGGTCTGAATGTGTGGAAGGTGGTGTAACCCAGTATGGCTAGGGTGCTCTCCACAGCCTTGAGTCAGGTCTCCCTGACTGCACAAATGTCTGTGTCTTCCAAGGTGGGGACTGTTTCCAGTAAGTGCAGTTTTGTGTTAAGATTCCTAGTATTTAGCAGCATATCCTTGAGGTTGATTTTAGATGGAATTTTTACATCAGGAATTTTGTCCTTGAGACACTGCCTAAAAAAGGCATTATGGGGGTGGCAAGAGCCTTGCCCAGTAGCAGAAATCCCAGGGGTGTCAGATGAAGACCATTTCTGGCAGAGCATTGAGGTCTGTCGATCATTTCATCTGAGGCTGACATAGTGGATCCCCTTAGAATGACACCAAAAACTAAGCAAATTATTGAAATTAATCATTTTCTTTTCAGGTGTGTTTTGTTTAAAATGTTTCACTGTTTACCTCATTATTTGTAGAAGTAGCAATTTAATAAGGTTTACCTTTGCATAGCCGAAAATCACTTGTGCGATTGCTCATATGAGCAAATTGTAAACACAAAACCGCGACAGTTTCCAATGTTCGAAAATCAGCAAATCGAAAAGCGGATTCGCTGATTTTCGAACACAAAAGTCGAATATGAAGTGTGATGAGGTGTAATGCAAGGGGACAAGCCCCCCTGCACCCCCCACACCACCCCACTTTAATATACTAACTCTGAGATTGCACTACAGTGGGGAAAGGGTCCATTTTTCGATCCGCACTATAGTGCAATCCGCACGCAAAATGCCGAATCTGCAGTAAGCGAATGTCACTGTGCATTCGTTCATTGCATAGTCAAAGCATTTTTTGTTCGACGTTTTGGAACTTTGCAAACGTCTTTTCGAACATCTGCCATTCGCCCGTGTGCAAAACGCACATATGAAGGTAAACCATTTAATAATTTAAAGTTTGCACCTTGACAAATATCTGAGTTGTACTGTGAGTTTGTGATACCTTGTCACCTTATTTATATTTATTTTGTTTGCTAAAATTGGTAAGTGGGCTTGTCTGTTGGCCCTTTTTATCTAGGTCATAACTGAAAAGGGTGGTTTACCTGGATTGTTGGGTCATTTGCCTGGGTATGAAATAAATGAAATAAACAAAAATAAATACTTTGAGGCTGAAGTTATACTTGTGTTTCAGATGTACGGGGTTGATATATTTCTGTCTTTGTTTATAAGAATTGTCATTTAATTACTTGAACGCAGTCCCTGGCAAGCTTAGGAAAGAAATTATTGCAGTCTAGTCATGTGTTTAATGACTAGTCACAAAATTAATCCACTTACACATTATAGAAGAATATGCTGCTCTGTATAGCTTGAAAGGTAAATCAATTAAAGATCATCATTGTCAGGGCTGTGTGTGAGTGAATTGATAGGATACAATTCCTGTACTTTTCCAGGCTTTGGATTGGTTGTACTTAACGTTTCTCACCTTGACATCAACTTGCAGAGGAAGGGTACATAACCTTTGTAACTGTCATTCTGCCATCCTTTAAAGGATCAGTCTGTAAGATGTATGAACCTCTGGGTTTAGTGTAGATTTGTGTCCACCATTCCAGTCACCAAGCCCAACCTTTAGTGTGAGGCAGGGTACCATTTTGTTTGAAATTGTAATGGTAACTTATTCCACAGGTAGGGAATACTTTGCATTAGGAAACTCTCTCTCCAATAGATCTTGTTTATTTGTTGGTGTAGATTTATGTCCAGAATGCATCTGTTTGTAGAGTCCCTGGTTTTGTGAAGAAATACAAACTGAACAGGAATGGAACTTTCATAGCTCAAAATGTGAGACATTAGTCATCTTGGAGCAGCTGTTATACTAATCTTTTGAGATATGAAAGGAGTTAAGTATTTTATGTTTCTTGATTAAAAACATTTGGGGCCTTTCCAGTTGAACAGTATGCTTGGAATTGTACATAACAAGGGGGACATTATCTTCAGTAATGAGTCTGATGAGGAAAAACTACAGTCGTATCACGATTTCTTTGGATCTTGAGAATATTCCTTTGGAAAATAACTAAGCAAGATAGAAGGATTTCCTGCCTTTGGAAGAAAGATGATGACCAAATGAGAAAAAATCATTCACAAAAGTATATGGGTCTGTTATGACTGTGTCTGTCTAAAGAAGAATACTATTTATAATGTATGAGGTAGGACCAGCATTTTCAGTGAGTTAACTACACCTTAATTTGAGATCATTTTCATTACAGAAAGTATATGCATATTTCAGCTATTGCTGTGAGCTGTTTATTGTGGATGAGAGGTTAATAGTGCTCGGCTCTCAGTTATCATAAAAGCTGAGTGGCCACACTTCTAAGATATTGTCTTAGATGTCTGCATAATAAACCGTGAAGAGCAAAAGACCCAGCACTGAACTCCATGGTACTTAATTAATTACACGTTTACATTTATACAGGGTTCCACCAATTTTCACAACTTGGAGATCTTGAAGGATAGCCAATTTTCAATGCAGTGAGTATTCTGTGGTCTATGTAAAGTTTATCTAATTTTAGTAATATCATAATGGGAGATAGTGTCAACATCCTTAGCGAGGTGGAAGTTCATGGCTTCATAGTTAGTTACAAGGCATGCAGTCAAGCAGGCCATCAAGAAGATTTCAAAGCTTCAAAACTGTCCCAGAGCACTGGCTGGTTACATACATGAAAGCTAAGGGAATCAAATAAGCAATGTGTACTGAGTGGCCACTGTGCACAGAGTGTGTCACCTTTGCAAAGAAGCTTACTAGGTTCAGGAGGCAAGACATGCCCTTTAGTTAAGATGCCTTTGCTTGCATAAATGAGTTCTGCTATGACGCTTTCCTTACCTTTGCATAAAAATCCAGTGAGGCTGATGAACCTGCAATTATGTGGAACCATAGCAGAGGCCACCATTGCATAAGGCTGTTGCAGTAGCTGTTCTGCAGACATCAAGTGGATGGACTGAATTTGAAACGTTTAAGCAGAGGCCTACGTAATGTATATTTGGCACTGATGAGACTGCAGCTTGGTATATTGGGTAATCCCTTGAATGTATTATTTTTAGCCACTTAAGAGGTATTCTGAGACTTCTTCCAAAGAGATTTTCGAGAACGCTAAAATTTCATTGGGAGCAGGACAGCAATGTAGATAGCTGGAATAAAGTTAACAGCAATTTTTTCTCCTATGATATCGGGTATATCCTTGATACTCTAATGTGCTGTATTATTAAGGATGAGCTCAGTGAATTACTGGACATTTTTCATTAATTTTTAGACAAAACTGAAAAAAGATTTATTTCCTTGGGTATTTGTGTTGGACTTATCCTGATTCTCTGCTCTACAGTTTTTAATAGCTGCCTTAAGTTTCCTGTGGTATGTTCCAGTAAAGTTTTGAGGTGATGGTATACAGATTTCTTCTAATACGCCATTATTGTCATTCTTTTGTTATACAGTTTATTAATACAGAAGTTCCAGCAGAAAGTTTTATTCCTGAAGTTGCCATTATATTTAGGGCGGATGGATACCAAATTGTTTGTACAGCTAGATTGGTATTGGTAAAAGAGGTGAATGCTGCAGTCATTTCAGTCAGGTCCACTTATGTTGGCAGCAAAAGGTTCAGCCAACATACAGAAACCCACATACTGGATCCCATTAGAATGACACAACTCCTTAGCCAATTGTTAAATCTGATTATCTTGTCTCGATGTAAAGACATTATTTGGGGTGAAAAGAAGTTACCACTCAAGAGCAGTGTTTTTCCTACCTGTAGCATACACTTAATAAGCTCCATCATGTATTTCTTTGCATGTTCCCCTGGGTGGAATACTTCATTCACTCCAGTGTGGGTCTGCACTTGGTCATAGTCACGTGTGTCTGGTGTAAGGGACCTTAGGGATCTTGTGGTATCACAGATCCTACCACTGGACAAGCATCTTACAGTCACCCTACTGTTGTCCAGTCTGAAGAGTTTGGAGTCTGTATGCCTAATTATAGAGTCACCTATGAATGAAATATTTCCTGTGCAGAAGCAGACATCATGGGCCTTATGAGTTTAGGACTGCTTTTCTGATGACTCTTGGGTGAGCTAAGTTGATTTAAATTATGTGTGAGTGGCGTGAGAGAAGGTGTTATCTTGTTTGCTGGGGGTTGGGATCTTTTAAAGTCATTTTAAGAGGTTTCGGTAAATTTTCTTAACAACTTCAACATACTTCTTAGGCTTGGTGGCACTGTGGCTAATGTGGTATTGTAGTTGTATGATGCTTATTGACAGTGGGCTGATGCAAGAAGATAGCCTTCATGTTTATTAAATATTTATATCTCTCACAGGTTGTACAAACAATTGATTGAAGCAGTGAACAGTCAGTAAGCATAAGGTGGTAGCTACACTGACTTAGAATACCTAATGTGATAAGACTGGCCACAAATAAGTTTATATCATTCTGTTGAGTTATATTGCTACAGGCAGAGGACTAGTGCTGGTCGTACTACTCAAGGTTGGAGGGGGACTGCTATAGGAGACACTAAAGGCCTGTGGGTGAAGTATTTAGGGTGATATTCAGAGGTTAGGTTAGATGACAGCTCACTAGTATGAACAAATCAGATAAGACTGAAAGGAACTTCCAAAACAAAATTTTTGTTAGGGATGGGCAACTCAGGAGCTGCTGGGTTTAGTATCACAGCAGGGTTAGGTCAGATAGGATTGATAATCCAAAGAAAATTCCAGAAAAATGGGCTATTAACCATGCACCAGAGTAAAAACAACATTTTTTTCACATAGCACAAATAACTAAGTGCTTTCCGTCTCAAATACGCTTCATCAGTCAGTCTGAAATGCCTTTGACTGTTAAAGAATTTACCTGTTTCTGTTAAGTGAAATAAAAGTGTTATTTGTACTCTGGCACATGATCAATAGCCCATTAACTCCAATCACCATTTTTTGTATACTGGAAATCCAAAATGGCCACAAAGCAGCAAATACAGAGACCTAGCAGCTCCCAATGAGCCAAGTTTTGTAAGCTGTCAAATTGTGAAAAAAGTAAATTCTGTACTATGTGTCACTAAAGTGTAAATCACATCTATCACCATAGCAAAAATGATCTTAGTCTTAAACTATCTAGCTACATATTCAAAAACACAAATATAATTTAGTACTAGCACCTAATGCTAGGTCATACCCTCCTCCCCTACTCATTGGAGCTTGAAAGAGGCATCACAAGAAGGAAGATGCTCCAAGGTGGAGGGAAAGCTGCTGTGTTAGTCCTGAATTCTGGTCCACTCCCTTACCACCTGATCCTCTCCATAGGGGTCATATCTGACCACATATGGTTAGATTATGTACTCCAGCCAGGAATGAATGGGACAAAGGAATCTCACTTAATCCAACCCCCACCCCCACCCCATGGAATCAGTATATACTTCAGTTTCTTTGATACTTCATATATTAGCATTTCTTCACTGGAGAATGACTTGTGCCACTACTACTCTCTGATTCTGATCTTCAGCCAGTTAATTGCCTACCTAGCCATCAAAGGTTCACATATATTTGCATTTATCTTTAAGACAGTTGTATCTCGCAGTCTCAAAAATACTGTGAAGTTCAGATACACTGTATCCACCTGGTTTTATTTATCACAGTGTTGCTTGTGCAGAGCCATAGAGCTTTGTCAGTCTATGTCTTTGCACTGATTTTCAGGATGTCCACTAGCTTGGTCTTCATCAGCTTACTACAGTAAATGTGAGACTGACAGATCTGTAGTTACCAAACTTTTTCTTGAAAACGTCTCTGTATAGTGCACCACTGCTGCTTTTCTCCAGTCAGTAGACATTGCTGCAAAGTTTAGGGCTACTGCCCAAGTGGGCAAGACTTAGATCAATCACCAATGCACAAATTGCTCAAGTATTATTTTTGTCATAATGGTTTATACCTGTGTTATAGCTCTGGTGGTTTACATTAATGTGGAGTCGAAGTAATATGGACATGTGGATTACAAGGGTGTATTTTTAAATCCATCACATTTGTCTGCATGGTTAGCTCATCAAATACCATATGGTCGATACCATATGATCGAAGTTCTGAAACTTCAAAAATCTTAAAAAAAAACAAAAAAAAAAACAAAACCAAGTGCTTTAAGCAGCGGGGCTGTGCCACCCTGCACCCCCACACACCCCGCTACTTAAATATACCAATGCCAAGATCGTGCTACAGCATAGGAAAGGGAAATCTTTCCTTTCTGCACCATTCTCCATTAAAGTGCGACCTCGGAGTTGGTATATTTAAGTAGCAGTGGGTGAGGGGGAGTGCAGGGGGGCTTGCCCCCCTGCTAAAACACTTTCAGTTTACATTCCTTTGTTTTTTTTTGGTTTTTTTTTTTAGATTTTCGAAGTTTCAGAACTTCGATCATATGGTGTCGACCGTATGGTATTCGAAGTTCTGAAACTTTGTTAATCTAATATAGACCTGGTTAGCTCATCAGTTTAGTATGACATTGCCACACCCAGCTAGCTTTAGAGAAGAATTTGTGGTGCTGATGCTCCTTTATCAATTAATTGTTTTAGCTATAGAAATAAACTTAGTGTTTAGACTTCAGAACTTCTTTATATGCAGCTTTGTACTCCCTCACCACCCACTGTAGGCATAATGTGTAAAAATAAACTTTTACATTAATGTGTGGTATCATGCTGTCCTATTAGTCAACACGTTATAGTTGAAAACTTTCATCATTTAATATGTTTAAGTAATAATAAGTCTAATTGCTTATAGTTCCTTATAATTCTTTCTCAGCTAAACTCTTGTTAAACAGGTAGAAAGATGTCCGTGTCCAGTGGCACCTCTCTGTTTGTAGAAATCAGTAATATTCGCTACTCGCAGGCACCCTTCAAACCACCCAATACCACAATTCATGATCCCTATATATCACAAAAGGTAATTGAATGAAAAGAGCTGTACATGTCATGCACGCTTTAGCTATCAGAGTACATGCACTATCCTCTGCTCATGCCAAACCTGTTTGTTTACATTATACTTCACTCTGAGTATTACTGGGATGTCAACTCTTCATTTGCTTAGCCATGTTTTTCAGCCTTACACATATATAAAAAAACATAATTGTGCAAGCAAAAAATTGCTACATACCTATGATCTTCCACATTATCTGACCCCTTTGTTATAATTTCATGAAATAAAATAAAATATTAATGTGATCTTGTTTTTCTCAACCCTTTCTCTTTCCCATAGTCCATTTCAAGTCTGCTTTGTATGAGTTATGCTATACATAAAGAAGTAGTGGTGTATTCCCATCTCATTGACATCAAATGGGATAGTGTCAATCATTGTCCTCTCATATACTGTCTGTAACAGGACTGTTTCTTTTTTCCTGGAATGACCTTATGTTTGTTTCAGAGCCTGTTTTACACTATGCTCAGGATTTATATAGCTGCAACCAAAAAAAACTAGCTAAATTGCAGGCCTTAATTCAAAGTATAATTTTTGTAGTCCAAGATGAATTGACAGTGCTCTCCCAAACACTATTTCTGAGGTGTCAAAACTGTCACTCAGTCTAGAGATTATTGCAGTTGTATGTATGACAGCTGCTACTAGAAAGGAAGAGATCTCAGAATAATCCTGTTCCCCAGTGCCTTCAGTGGAAAGATTTTTACTTTTATTTATTTAGTTATTGATTGATTTTTTTTATTTTTTACTGAATGTTGTAGAAGATGGTTTATTTTCATTTGTTTTACTAATGCCCTGTTCTTTTTTTTTCCTTTACTAAATAAGTCTACAAGTCATAAGTACTTGTTATGCTATTGGCTTTGTAAGACTTGGACATTACTCTATACTTTTGCAGGAAACTGAACTCCTGATGGTTACAACCATCAGTGAATAGAGGGATGCAGCAACCCATTCCTGTTCCTCTAATTGTACTTGTAATATGTCTGGCAGTAAGTGCAGAGAACTAATGTTCTGCTTCCAGTGCTAAGAGAGTACATGGCTTGAATCTTTCCATCTTCATTTTCCTACTGTGTGACTTTGGGCAAGTCACTTAATCGGGTAATGCTGTACAGCAGTTGGAAATATGGGTTAGACTCCATAATGGTCTTGTGGAATGCATGCTTAGCAACTTTGTATGAACCTATGTCTCTATCCCTTTATTACTTTTTTAGTACAAATCACAATATTGTTTCTGTTATGCTTCTTCAGTTGGTTATTAGCCATGGTAGTTGTGAATTTCAGTAAGTGTCCAAAAAATCATAGCTTTTAACTGCATGTTAATATTTTCTGTAATATTTTGTCATAATTGCAGTGGTAATGCATTTAATTTGCAAAACATTTCCTTTCTGCAGTGTCTTTTCTGCTCTGTTCCATTTTCTGCACACTTCCCCACAGTTGACTATACAAAATTATGTTATAAATTATATTCTCTTGCTCATACACATTTTACATGTGTTCGTCATCTGTCTATGTTTGCCCTTTGTATGCTTCCCCAGTTTACTGTCTGCCAAGTAAACAACTCTTGTGAAATGATATGCACTGATACTTTAGGAATCCTTACTTTTAAAGAGGGGAAGTCTTCTGACCACCCACTAATATGTCTTTCTACCCCTGCCAATCTCCACAATTGTCAATCTAGAAAACAATGGTTTGGTGACCAATAAGAAAAACACAGGTAATGCCAATGAGATAAGCAAAAATGGCTGTTAAATAGAGATGCTCCATTAACAATATTTTACACATAGTCTGCAGTTTCCATTGTACAAGATAAAAAGGTACAGTACAAATTCACACCAGCTACATAGTTTTAGGAAGCATGGCATGTTGTTAATGTACTTAATGCTTTTAAGAAGCATTATAGTGTACTTTGTCAGCCCATTTTCTCCCATGTTTTTCCCAGTATTGCACAAGAACTGCTGCATCACCTTGACCCTTGTCTTTCATGCATGCCTGCCACATCTTGTCTGCTCTTTGTGTTGTGCCTTTACTCTTAACATTCAATTCATATATCATTTGTTTTCCTCGCTTATGTAAATTTGTCAAAAGAGGGGACAATTGCCTTTGACTGATCTAATTACTTTGTTATGCTGTGAAAGGTATGGCTACACTGGAAGCAGCTGTGAATCAGCCGTAAGTTCTCTTCCAATCTGCAAAAAAGACAGTGGAAAACAGTTTCACACCTGTCTTTTTTATAGCAGTTGCTGAGCTCCCGAGTCCTGACATCAGGAGGACTAATTGCCCTATAATTGTCAGCAGTACCTCAAAGGCTAAACTACAGATTTCTGTGTCTGTTGTATATCATGCAGGCTGAGACAAATTCATCTGCAAATTATGTGAGAAGTTAAGCTTAAAAAAAGAAGTGGGTGTGCTTTCCCTTCTTTCAATTCCAAGGCAAGGAAATGAAAGCTTTATAAAGTACAAGCAGGTTTCTGGTACCTACACAATACTGGAAGCATATTGTTGGGAGAAAAGCTACCCAAGAGAATAAGAGGATATAGTAGAGAAGTATATAATATGAAAATAATAGTCATTCAGGGGAGTAACATAAAACATAAAGAAATCCTAAAGACAGAACATATCTTATATGGATATAAAGCATGTTATAAGGAAACTGCAGCTTATCAGCTAATGACACTTTGTTTAACATATGTATACAGTAGTATACAAATTAAAAAAAATGTAATGATTTTATTTTGTGCATCATTTTTATGTGAACAGTGATTATTCAATTAATATTATTTACTTGCTAATTAGGCATAGGTTCATAGGCTTTTACTAGGCTAATAATCACAAGGGCCTTTTTAAACCTACCCATGCATCCCAAATCTCTGACAAGTTTTACTATCCTTGATAAGAGTAAGCAGAGGTTTGGGAGGTGAAACATTTGCAAGCAGGGTCCTGGAAGATTGCAGGCTGCTGGTGACCTTAAGAAACATAGGTGCCAAACTAGGGATGAATTTCCTATTCCCCATCCAGTTGTTCAAGTTGCACTTGAATTGGGTTAGGGAGGAAATATGCTTCACATAGATGGGGAGCCTGTTCCAGAGAAGGGGTAGTTTCTGGGATACATACCTGTCTGTCCAGCATGTCCCATTTACATTACAGGCAAGGTTAAGTCTTTAGTACGGGTAGTTGTGGGCTGTTTGTTTTACAGATGTGCAAGAGGTCCATCAGAGTGGGGCCTGACAATACTTTGTATGCCAGTTATAGATCTCCCTTCAGCAGCCTATAGGAGACTGAATATAGGGTTATGGCTTTGAGGTGGTCTTTATAGAACATGATACTTAAGATCCTTTGTGGACATTCCAGTTGTTGGATATGCCTGGTTAGGTACATACCAAAAAATGCACTGTACTCAATGATAGGTCTGATGAATGACTTCCTTGGACCTAGATGTCACACCTTTATTTATAAGTTGTACAGCATAAAATGATTTCATTGCTTCTGTAGACACATGATGGTCAAACACTATATTACTGTCTAGGTGAGTCCCCATGTCCCTGACAACTGAGTCAGCTTTTAGGGGCGTACTATCAATATGATAGTTACCAGGGGTGGATGACTTCCTGAAGGATACTATTATGCATTGTTATGAATTTCTTGGCATTTAGGTTTAGTCCATGGCTCTGACACCAGTTGTTTGTCTGTGTCAGCCCCTCCTGGAGAGCATTTGGGTCGGAAGGTGATTCAGTGACAGCTCCTAATTTACAATCATCTGCAAGCTTAGCCAGAGGCCATTGACAATTACCTTGACTTCAGAAAAGGAGCGGTTCCAAGAAGGATCCCTGAGGGACTCTGCTTGTGACTGGCCTCTTTATAGAGGTGGACACCCCAATTCTTACTTCTTGTGTCCTGTCTGTGAGCCAACTGGCTATCCACTGGGTAACATAAGGGTTTGTACTTAACGTTTTAAGTGGGGTATTGTGTCAAATGCCTTGGCCAGTTCAAGGTAGGCCATGTGAACCATTTTGCTCTCATCCATTGCTTTGCTGACCTTCTCAAAGAAGTCCACCAGGTTGAGTAGGCATGGCCCGCCCTTGATGAAACCAAATTGGGCTGGGACAAGTTTCTGGAGGTTTCATATGTCATTACTAGTCATTTCCATGATAATTCTTTCCATGTCTTTACATATGAGACTAGTCAGGCTTATGGGTCTGTAATTTCCAGGGTATGTAGATGGCCCACCTTTGTGCAATGTAAATTGGAACATCACACCACCAAACATTGCACTGGGTATTATCAAAACTGTTAAGTCAAAAAGCACATTGTTGACTTTTAAGAAATATGAGGGTATATCATCAGAGGCATTGGAGCCGGATTTCAATGTTAGTAGAAGTTTTTTTATGGTGGCTGTAGGAATGGGGTTGAAGGAGAAAGAAGGAGGTTGGGAGCAGGAGATGCTAGGGGGGAGGGATGGGTGGAAATAAGGGTGGGGAAGCTGAATGGGAAGTGAAGGATGATGTAAGTTTACTTGTGGAATCGATAATGAAAGTGTTAAATTGGGTGGATAAGTCCAAGTCAGAGACATCTGGATCAGGGCAGGGGTTTTCTTTTTTGCCAGGGCTGAGAAGGGAGGAGATTCTATGCCAGAATTTTTTGGGGTTGGTGCTATGGTTGGTTTGGACTGTTGAGAAGTAAGCTTTGCGGTCTGAGATAATAAATATTTTTAGTTTGTTACGAAGTGTTTTAAATTCATTAAAGGTGGTGATAGTTTTATTTTTATAGTAGCGTTTCCAGGCCTTATCCCAGAATCGCATGGCTAGTAAGGTATTTTTGGTTAGCCAAGGTACAGGATTGTTTCTTATGCACTTTGTTTTCAGAGAGGCAAAGGAGTCAAGCAAGTTAGGAAAAGTTGAGTTAAAGTAGGTAACAGCATTTTCTAAGGGAAGGTTTTTTAGTGGGTTCCAGTTCATTTTATTTAGTACATGTGCTAGGATTAAAGTTTTTTAGACAGTGAGTGAGGTGTAAGTATGAGTTAGTTGTATGGAGGAAGGAAAACTGGGGAAAAAGTGGGGAAGTGGTCGCCTAATGGGTCAGGCAGAGTGCCACTATCAGAGATGTAATGTGGATGAGAAACTAGAATCCAGTCCAGGGTACTTCCAGTAAGGAAGTTCTTGGAAGCCATAGTTGTTGAGTTAATAAGCTGAGTGAAGTTGTACAAGTTTATAGTGTGAGTTTGTAGGAGATTGAATTGTTGACCAGTTAATATTAACATCACCCAGGATTATAGTTTCATTAGTGATGTTGTTAGAGAACCAGGAAAGAATATCTTCAAGGGTTGAGATATTGTCTTCAGGAGGGATATAAAGGGAGACTATGCATATAAGTTTGTGTTTGTTTATATGAAGTAGGGTTGGAATTAGTTCTGCCTTGCCAAATTTGAGAAGAGGTTAGAGGGTAACTAAGTGGGATGATGAGTAGAGGAGAGTGACTCTCCCTCCTTTTTTATGTGTTTTAGCTTTCCTAATTATGGAGTAGTTGGGTGGTGTTAGTTCAGAGTCTTTTATATGGGGTTTGAGCCAAATGTTTGAGATGGCCAGAATATCGGGTTGGTTATGGAGAAGCCAGGCATGGAGGTTAGGAATTTTGTTGCATATGCTCTGAGCATTTAGAGCTGAGAAACAGAGGGGTTTAACAGTTGTGGGAGGAGGATGGGATTGGGAGGTTTAGATGTGTGGGGGAGAAAGGCCAGGATTTGGGTGAATGTCACCAGAGAGAAAGATAGAGATAAGATGGCAGAATAGGTATTTGAGTTGCTTGGTATGTATTCTATGGGGTGTAAGCTTTGTGGGGATGTGGCTAATATAGATGTCAGTATAGAGCTTTGGGGGTTAAGTAAGAGTTTGTAGGTGAAGAGCATACTATTATTGAAGGGGTAGAGACTGGGTGATATGCAGGTTGAGGAATATTTGTGCATCATGCAGATTGGGTTAGTTGTATGAAATGGGGGTGGGTGATTTGCACTGAGAGGTTGAGTGAGATAGGCTAGGTAAGATATGGTAATAAGTAGTAGTATTTGAGTTAGAATTGAAAGAGGCTTGGTAGACATGATGACTATTCAGGATATAATGGGGAGTGAGTTTGGGATTAAGTAGATATTAGTAAAAAATTAAAGAATGGGCTTGGATACATGAGAAGGTAATACTGATAGTTTGTGTTAATGTGGTAGGAGGTTTTGGCGTAGGAGGGGCGTATATAATGTCACATATTCAATGTTAGAAGTTATGTTTATGATAAACACAATAAATAATGTTATACTTGGAAATTTATACGTAACACTTTATACAACAGAGACAGAAAACAAAACTTATGAGAATAACAATAATTCTCTATTTTGGAGATGTAAGCAACCATTAAAGGCAGACTAGATTCGTATTTTCTTTGATTGTCCTGTATTAATTGAACATTGGGGAATAGTCTAAGAATTGTGGACAGACAGTTATATTCTTTCAAAATCTCTTACATTTTAAGTACCTGCTAATGATGAAAATTTAATATTTTCTTTCTGTGGTGTGGTTTCGCTCTAGCAACAAAATTAAAACAAAGTTTAGAGATTTTGTCACCTTGCTTAGAACTTTAGAAGATAAAGAAATAATTTAAGTTATTGGCTAGGACCATTTAGTAAAGATTTGTTTTCCATTCTCTGACTTAAAAGGATTTAACTGTAGTGATTTGTGGGAGGAGCTGAGAAGTGGCATTTATTGTTTAATGTAAGCACAACAGGAAACGTTTTTAATCTTTTGAAGCCACCACTTAGCTGTGACCTCTGCCATTGTGTGAATGATTTGGAAATCAATGTTTTAAGGTTTGCACACTTGCATTGTATCTATTCCTTTTTTCCTCTTTTTTTATTTTTTTTTTCTTGGAGATTTCTGTAAAGTTAGCAAAGATTTGCTTTCCATTTTCTGACTACAAACTGAGTCTCAATAATCTGTGGAAGGAACTAAGAAGTAGAATTTATTATCTGAGGTAAGCAGAACAGGAAAATATTTAAATTTTTGGAAGTTGCCATTGATCTGTGACTGTTGCTATTGTGTGTCTATTTTCCATGCACCTATCCCTGTTGTTCTATTACACTCAGTGGCTCTTGAGTGGCCCACCACTACTATTTGACTTTGGAAGCTCCTTCCAGTCTAATTTTATCTGCTCAATCTAGTAAGCACTAGAAGTTCAAATTGGGAAGTTCCTCTCCTTAGACCACAAATTCTTAAATTATCCTCCCTTTTATATCTTCCCACAATTTAAAGCACACTGTGGTACTATCATTGTTAACTGTTTTTTATCTTACTTTTAAAATGTACAACATTTCAGTCAATCTAAGACTCATTGGTAGCCAATAAACCACTTCTGAGGGTAGTTCTCCTGTTTTGCTTCTGTTGAGAGAAAGAGCAGAGGGACATTATTGCCTAGCCTTTTTAGAGACCATCAATTCTGAAAACTGCTTTTTATGAGTCAGCTTGTCATAGTGCTACTGTTTTACTCTAGTGAAAGGAGCAGCACAACAACATTGACACCTTTCTCTGACTGAGCAGTGTGTTTGGGACTTCCCTGATTGAACCATGTAGAACAGAGCTTATGTTGTAGCTTCAAGAAGTATTTCCAAGTGTAGGCACGTGCATATAAATAGTGGACACGTGCAGGCAGCAGTGCCATTTTGAGAGAACAGCCAGAGTGTTAATATGCATGAGTTTAGTAGTCAGTATGTTTATAAGTTTGAATCTTCCCAAACACATCCAAACGAACCCAGAAGTGAGGTATACAACAATGTAGAAAAAATAGTAAATGTCCAAAGCTGAAGGTAGTTGGAATAGAAATGGAAAGTCCACCAACATGTAAAATCCACAGTTTTAATGAATAAAACTGGGCGTTTTCACAATGCTGAACATTGCTTCATGTTCAGCATTGAGAAAGCGCTCACTTTCATTCATTAAAACTGTGGATTTTACACGTTGGTGGACTTGCCATTTCTATTCCAGCCACCTTCAGCTTTGGGCATTTACTATGTTTATAAGTTTATTTAAGTGTAAGTAACAACACCGCAATCCTGATGTGTTTGTGTATAATAAAGCTGCTTGAACTGAACCCACAGCTGTTCATCTGTTTTATCCTGACCGGACGAGCGACATGGTGTCAGAACTGGGATTAAGAGTGCAATTTCTTCAAGCCATGAGGTGCAGCATTGACAGTGAATTGATATTGAGCAGGTTGGGTGATACAGTTCTCAAATGATTAAAAAGAGCCAAAAATGAACTTCAGCTAACCAAAACTTGCACAAATTATTTATTTTGCAAAGAAAATGATATGAAGCATTTGTAAGGCACAAAATGCACTATTAATCAAATGAGTAGCACAAAACATATTATTAATCAAATGAAATGCACAAAACACATTATTTATTAAGCAAAGTGTTCAAAACCATGATATTTGATAAAACTATCAGAAATACTTGTATGAGCTTCAAAATTACCTCAGGTTTGCATAATGAGTATGTTTAAAGTAAAACGAGCACAAGAAAAGTATAAGGAGCATTGGCATAACAAGTACAATAAAAGGGCAAAATAAGCTTAGAAAAGCAAGGCTACTGCATGTATGTTTCAATAAATAACTGTGTTTTACCATAAGCTACTATTTCACATTGACCAAAGGCATTCAAAGCATAACTAGAGTTGTTCAAAGTATCTCAGAGTGTGCAAAGTGCTTGCCGAGTGTGTGCTTTCTTACGTTGCAATTATTTCAAAGAGTTTACTGTGTCCAAAGTACAGTTATTTTGCAAAGTACAGTTAAAGTACAGATATTTTGAAAAGTTTCTTGTGCTGTGTACATTTATTCGCAGAGTGCCACCATTTCAAAGTTTTTCTTACACTGTACAGAGTTATTTTGCAAAACACAGCCATTTTGAAAGGTTCCTTGTGCTGTATACAGTTCACTTGCAAAGTGCATTAATTTCAAAGTGTTTCTTACTCTGAGCTTCTTGTGCTGTGTACAGTTCATTCGCAAAGTGCAGTCATTTCAAAGTATTTCTTACACTGATATGGGGTGGTTTCATGAAGTACAGTGATTTTAAAGTGTTCTTTTTCTACAGAGACTTATTTAGCAAAGTGCAGTTATTTCAAAGAGTTTGTTGTGCTATTGGGCATAGTTACAAGTTCTGGCATATATATGTATGGCAGAGGCATTTTGCAGACCCAGTCCACTTGTGTTTGATCATAATATTTCAGAGAATTGGACAGCATTTGAGCAGGAATACAATATTTTCATAGAAGCAGCTTTTTCTAACAAAGATGCATGTATGAGTGCATTTATTTTGCTTATCTTAGCAGGGGTCAGAAAACATTGAAAGAGAGCATTCATTTCTGTATGCACCGGCAGTGTATGCAGGAGAGGGGGGAAACTGCCTTATCGTTGTACCGGCTGAATAAAGAGAGGACCCTGAGTACTTCAAATGTAAATTTAGAGAAATGTGCAACCTCCAGACAAATGTTACATTAGAGAGACATCTATTTTATACAAGAGACCAAAAACCAGGTGAAAGTTTAGCAGCTTATATCATGACTTGAGAAATAAAGCTAAAATGTGCAGATTTGGTGATTTGAAAGATGAGTTAAAAAAGGACAGGCTTGTGTGTGGTGTTAATAATGCTGCAGTGAGAAAGATTTTTCTTTGTGCCCGTGATTTAATGTTGAGCAAAGCTATAGAGATTTGTCAGATTCATGAGCTCACAGAAAGGCACACAAGTATGCTTGCAAGTGATGAGATCATGGTTTTAGCAGCCGCTAGAGCAAGCATAGACAGAATGCAGTACATGGCTAGCAGAAGCAGGGCTAAGCACATGGCTGCTGCAAGCCCCTGTAGGTTTTCCAGGGAGGACCCGTAACTTTCCAGCAAGTTCTAAGACTAGCTCAGCAAAACAAGCATGCTCAGTGTAGTATAAAGGTGAGTAAGCAAAACCCAAGTCATGTGTTATTGTTAAATGTTGTAAATGTGGTGCCAATCATGAGTCTAAAAGAGAAAAGTGCTTGGCATTTGGTCAGCGATGCCACAAGTGTCAAAAATGGAACAACTTTCAAAGGTTTTATAAATCAAGCAAGCCTCATTCAATTATTAAGAAAGGTCACTCAAAAAAGCAAGTTGATCATGTAGAAAGATGCAACTCTACTTTCTGTGTAGATGATGATGGTGAAAATGTTAATGCAGTAGATTTGTTGGCAAAGAACAAAGTGTTTTGTACTGTCCTGATCAATGGTAAACCCACAGAGCTCAAAGTAGACACTGATTCAAAGTGTAATGTTGTGTCAGCAGAAACATTTGCTAGAGTGAGAGCTGGTAAACAACTTAATTTGGCTAATTGTGCAGAGCTTATTGCTTATGGAGGTGAAGAGATTCAAACCGAAGGCTTAGTAGTGCTTTCATGCTAGTCGGCTGGGTACAGTTACAGCTTGCAATTCTATCTAGTCAGAAGACCTGTGTAGTAATTATTAGGTCTCAGAAACAGTTTGAGAATGAAACTGCTTTCTTTTACTAAAGAAGTCCATCATGTAAGCACATGTCCTAGTTCCAGCTTCACTGATGCTATTTTCTCAGATTATGCTGATGTTTTCGACGACAAGCTAGGCAAACTTCCAGTTGTGTACTCCATGAAAGAAGACCCAAAAGTCAATCCAGTGGTCAGACCAGTGAGGAGAGTTCCAGTAGCTATGCTGGACAAAGTCAAGGTCCAATTAGACAAGATGGTGCAGCAAGGTGTAATTTGTCCAGTCACAGAACCAACTAAGTGGGTGTCTTCCATGGTAGTTGCTCATAATTAAAGCTCAGATGAAATCAAAATATGCATTGACCCAAGAGACGTGAACAAGACAATAAAGAGACTTCATCATCCTATGCGTACAGTCGAGGAGGTTGCCACCCTCATGTTAAGTCCCACTGTTTTTTCTGTCTTGGATGCAAAAGGTTAATTTGGCCAGAATGCTTGATCGCAAATCTTCAATACTGACTACATTCAGAACACCATTTGGTGGATACAGATTTCTCAGAATGCCTTTTGGAATAAATTCTGCCAGTAAAGTCTTTAAGAGTGCAGTGGAGTACATTTTTTGGGTTATCTGTGTGCTATAATAGTGGATAATTTACTAGTTGGAGGTAATGGAGAGGCAAAGCATGACAGAAACCTCAGGAAAGTTCTGGACTGAGCACATGAAGTAAACTTGAAACTCAGTCCTCTGAAATGTAAATTCAGGCTACCAGAAGTTACTTCTGTAGATCATTTATTTACCAGTACAGGCTTATGAACAGGCCCTTCCAAACAAGCAGCCATTCTTGAGATGCCAGCTCCAGACAATATCCAAGCCCTGCAGTGTTTCCTTGGTATGGTTAACTATTTGGGCAAATTTATCCCACACTTTAGTGAGTTATCAGTACCTTTAAGAGAGATGACACACAAAAATGTCGTCTTGTCATGCTTGGAACAGCACCAAAGAGCATTTGTTAACCTCAAGCAGCAAATTGCCAATCCACCTACATTGAGATACTATGATGTCACAAACCAGTAGTTCTTTCCTGTGATGTTTCAAAGTTTGGTATTGGTGCAGTTTTTCTTCAAGAGGGCAGACCAGTTGCCTATGCATCTAGAACTCTTAACAAAACTGAAATGCAGTATGCTCAAATTGAGAAGGGACTTTTGGCAATTGTGTTTGCATGTTCAAAGATCCTTGATTATATTTATGGCTGAGCTATTCAGATCAAAACTGATCATTAACCTCTAGTCAGTATTTTAAAGAAGCCTATGCATACAGCTCCAGCAAGACTACAAAGAATGATGCTCAGATTACAAAAATACAACTTCAAAATGGTCTATACGAAAGGCAAACTTCTTTATGTAGTTGATACCGTATCCAGGTCACACAGAAATACCACAGAACACCTTGATCCAGAGAATTTTGACATTGATGTCATCGAAGTGGGTAATTTTTCTACCACAAGACTTGATGAGCTAAGAGATCATACAAAGAGTTATCCAATTTTGCAGAAGCTTAACCATTTCATCAATGTTGGATGCCTGTCAAAGCAATCTTCTGTACTTCCCGAAGTGCAAACTTTTTTTTTCATACAGAGATGAGATGTTGATGGAAGATGGTATAATTTTCAAAAGTCCTAAAGTTATTGTTCCTACTTCCTTACAACATGAATACATTCAGATTTTGCAAAGTGGCCACCCAGGATCTGAAGCTACCAAAAGAAGGGAGAGAGGACTAGTATTTTGGCCTTCTCTGTCAAAAGACATTGATAAAGTGCTTATATCTTGTTCAATATGGAAGAGTATTAAACTGCATTTACAAAAAGAGCCACTTCATCTAAGCCAGATTCCTGAACTACCTTAGTCAACAGTAGCCACTGACATTTAAATGGAACAGTCAGCATTACTTAGTGTTGGTAGACTCTTATTTTAACTGGTTTGAGATCGATTTGCTACATAAAATAACATCCAGTACTGTTATTACTAAATTGAAACATCATTTCTCAGTCCATGGTAGTCCACACAAAGTTATTTCTGACAACGGTACCCAGTTTACCAGTCAGTTATTTCAAAAATTTGCAAAAGATTGGGACTTTATCTATATTACTAGCAGTCTGAAATACACACAGTCAAAAGGCCTGGCTGAATGTGCAGTACAGAGTGCAAAGCAATTATTAGTGAGGTTAAAGTGTGACAATACTGATATCTTCTTGAATTTACTTAATCTCAGAAATATACCCCGTGACAATCTACTTGGCTTGCCTGCTCAGAACAGCCTTGCCTATTGATTCTAGTTTGTTGATGCCTAATGTTTAAAACAGAGCAATCAAAGCCCAACTGTTTAAGAAGTGTTCCTTTCAGAAGTCCAGCTATGATAAAATGAGCAGATTTCTACGTCCGTTGAAAGAAGGAGAGACAGTGAGGATGCAAACTGCGAAAGACTTTGATTGAATTGGTCAAGTGAGAGGTATATGTACCAAGCCAATATTCTACTTAGTGGAATCTGAGGGTATAGAATACAAGAGAAACCGCAGGCATCTTCTTCCAGTCTCTGAATCTATATCGCAGCATCGTACCTGTGAAGATCTCAGAGCAACCCAGACAATGTTCGTATTGAAGAACATGTCTCAGTACCTATTCCTCTTTCTGATGATGTCCCAGATGTCCCCAAAGTTGAACATCATTTGAAGACAGTCCTCATTGCTATATCCAATTATGTTACACGATCAGGCCATATTTCTAGACCTAGTGTAAAATACACAACACCCTGGACTTGATTGTTTTTCTGTATGTATTTAGTTCTGTAAAATTGCATGTCAAAGGATCATTTCTGTGTAATTGCATGTCAATGAATGCTGTCATTTAATGTATGACCTATTTCTCAAAGATGGAGGATGTAGAACAGAGTGTGTGTGTTGTAGCTTTAAAGAAAGCTTTCCGAGGGTATGCACGCGCATATAAATATTGAGCACTTGGAGGCTGCAGTGCCGTTTTGAGAGCAGAGCCAGTGTTAACATGCATGAGTGTAGTAGTCAGTCTGTTTATAAGTTTATTTAAGTTTAAATTACTAAGCCTCAATCCTGATGTGTTTATGTATAATGAAGCTGTTTGAACCGAACCCACAACTCTTCGTCTGTTTTATCCTGACTAGACGAGTGACAGACTAGTTTGCATTTTGGTGGAAACCTCTTCACTTTTGATTTTGGACCACTGTGCAACTTAGATGTCTTGTGCTGAGCTGCTGTAAATGCTATCCAGGGTATCTCTCAAGAGAAGCTCCAACAAGCCTACCAGCTCTACATCATCTAGCTCAGAACTGCTGATCAATAAGAATAACAAAATAATTCCGTTCTTCTCAGGAACTATGTTGGGATTAGTATACTACGCTGCTACTGGTGAGAGAAATAGCAAAGGGATATTGATATTTAGATTAGTGTAGCTGCCTTGAAACCAGCATTAGTATTAGGCTGATAGTAGCCAGTAGGTGAATCACCACTGCTCATCATTCTTGGCAAACACAATTCACTCTTTTCAGTAAATATCACTAGATTAAACACCATCTAATTTAACTTCAGTCTATCACCCTAAATCTTCAGGGTGTTCTACAGTAGTTTCTCTCCATCTCCCAGAGCTGGGGCTATAGTCCTCCTGTCTCGGGCAACATGACTGAACACTCCATCTGTCACCAGCCTGATGGCATTACATTTTCTAAGGTAGTATAGCAACTGCCTTATGTTTACAGACTGTTCACCGCTTGTACCAGTTGGTAGTGCAACCTGCAAGAGAAGTAGATATTTAAGAAACATTGAGGAAAACCTCGCATATTAGTCCACTATTGGTAAACGTTATACCTCTTATACCTCCACAACACCACATCGATCACAATGCACCACTAAGCCCATAACATAGGCTGAAGCTGTAAAGAAAAATTTGCTAAAGCTTCCTAGAGCACACTCTAAAAGAATCCAGCCTCCAATGCACAAGGCAACACTTACTCCTTCTCCACTTGCACATATGATAAATCCATACTGGTCACTCAAGAGTCACCAAGAAATCAAGCCTAAACTCATATAGGTCTGCTTCCACACAAGGATATGTTTTAGTCATAGGTGACAGGTGACTATAGTTAGATGTATGGACTCCAAACCCACTGGACTGGACAAGAACAGGGTAAGTTTAAGCTGTATGTCTGGTGCCAGGATCCATAATATTAGAAGGGGTCTCTTAAACCAGATAAATGTGGCTTTGAGCTAGTTATGGCCCATGTGGAAGTGAATGACCTGAAGTGTTCCACCTACAGGGACATACTAAAAGACATGATATAACTTACTGTGCACATATTAGAGGCAAGAAAGATACTGGTCTTAAACAGTATCTTGCTTTCACCCAGAATGATGCCTAGATACCCAGTGTTGTGGAACATTTTGAGATGGTCTTAAGATATAAAATTAATGAAGATAAAGCAAAGGCTATCGCTGTGAATTAAGTACACACTTGTGACTTGGTTCAGGAGTACCCATATTTATGGAGATATGATAAGATGAAGTATTTAGGAGAGTGGGTTAAAAACACTTCTGCTATAGCAACTAAGAATATGTAGAAAGAGATTAAACAAAAGATAATACAAAAACTAAGAAACTAAAAGCTGTTATTCATGTATACAGATAGTAAGATACAAGCTGTGAACATGTTTATAGTCCCTTCAGTTTTATACACACGTCAAACATACTTTTATCAACCAGAGAAAACGTTGTGGAAATAATTAATAAAGACTTGAATGAATTTATCTGGCAGGGGAAAAAGAGTAAGAGTTAAATGGGATAAGTTAATGCTCCCAATAGAGTAAGGTAGTTTAGGATTACCAGATTTGAAGGGGTATTTACAGCTACACAGTTAAGAATCACATATGTAACACAAGCAAAGGGTTGTAATTCACAGTGGAAAGGGATGGTGATTAAGTGTGTGTGTGTGTGTGTGTGTGTAAGGGGGGGGGGTCAATAAATATGAAGAGAGTGGGATTTTCATACAGATCCTTAAAGAGAATAATAACCACCACACAGAGTCTTATATTCATAAAGCCACAAAGTGTTGTAAGAATGAATCTAACATGGTAATGGAGAAAGGAGATTTTGCCAATAGAGATTATTGCAAGTAGGGGTAAAGAAAATAGGCAAGGGGGGCTGGAATTTACTGGAGAGCACTGGTAAAGGAAACAAGATATTGGAAGCAAATAACATGAGAGGGAACTATGTTAGAGTGGGATGAAGTCAAGAAGAAGTTTGGACCAAAGGTTAGAAATTGCCTTCCCTATCAGGCATTGATCTCGTAGTATAGGCAAAGAGAAAGGGATAGAGGAATCCTACTTGAAAGACCAGGTCTAATACAGTTTTTATTTGAATCTAGATCAGAAGTTGTTGTTAAAAAGGGGATAATCAGTAGAGCATACAAAATATTGCATGATAACTATAAGAATCAATCAGAGGAGCTTAGAAAAGACTGGGAGGAAAAACTGGAAAAGCAATTTACAAGGGAACAATGGGAGGTCATATATGTAGCTCATAAGTATGCTGTAACTAAGGAACTGATTCTTTTGAGCTGGGATACATGATATGAATTGCCTAGACTTAGTAAGGCCTTATTAAGTTTAATTCTGTTGGCTAATAAAAAAAGCAATTACTAAAAAATGAAAATCAAAATCTAAACCAACTGTATTTTTGAAGTATTGAATATTGTAAAAAAGATAAAAGATCTGGAAGATATAGTTTTAGAAAAAGAGAAACATCAAATTGCATAGAAATAAATGGAATCTGTGGTTACAGTAGATGCAGAAAATGCTCTGGAAGAGCAGAGAGGTTTAAGGGAAGACTGCAACTGAGTGATTTATGTAATGTTGGACTGAAAGTTGTTAGGTGGAAAGAAATCATGTAATGAGTGTAAATGGAAAAAATGTTGATGTGGTTTGTTTACTTTTTATTAATGTATGTGTGCCTGTGTCTTAAGTTATATTTTAATAAAGGTGTTTAAAAAAGACAAGGTAATTGGCTTTAACAATTGGCTAAGTAGTTGGTGACATTCTAAGCGGATCCAATATATGCTAGTTTGGGATGACATGGTAGATAAGATTTCCTATTTCTCTCCAAGAATTGCTTACACCTCTTATACCAGGGTTTCCAGATACTGACCAAACCATTTGCTGCCTCGATAGTGCCTTTTTGGGCAGTATCACCAAACTGAACATTCCTACATAGAATAATGTCACTACCTGAGGCCTTCCTGCAGCTTGAACATATCCCTGTCTGTATAGTTACTGAGACATGGTTTCAGTGCATTGACAGCACTTGATCAGTATCAGGGTTTAGCAACATTCATGTCTTCAGGACCTTGGGTAACTGGGTGAATATATATATTTGTCAGAAGTACCATTACCTCAAATTGGATTACGCAGTACCCTAACACTGAGGTCCAAATCATGCTTGACAAATGCAGCTTTTACATCATTGATAGCTACAATGAACCCCAAAGATCATGGAAATTACCTTAATAGTATTGTGGGGTTAAATATTGTACCAAGTACCTTCTTGCTAAGGGACTTCAATTACCTAATGCATTGTTTGGTGCTCTTACTCCTCTATATCTGGATGCAGTCAGTGTTTCCTAGAATTTATTATTACTAATGCAATGAAGCAGTTTTTAAAACTACCCCCAGAAGCTCTAATTTCTTTGACCTGGTCTTTACTATCCTAGCCTCCTCCTGTACACCACCCTGCATGTCATCCTTGGTTAAACAATCTAACCACAAGTCAGTCATCTTCTCTATCAGGCCTAGTAATATCGCTCCGCCACAAAATGTGACCACCTTTAAGGAGTTCTCCAGGGCAAATCTACTTCAGCTTGTGGACAACATCTACAAAATTCCCAATATTCAAGTGCAAATAGATCTAAATGAGAGGGCTGACACATTCACCTCCAATTCTTACCAGCATTTAAACAGCTGTATAGAAAAGTCTGTTCTGATCTGCCCTAAATGTAATGGCAGATTTGTGAATAAACTTCTCTGGAGAAATTTTACAAAATAAGGAAATAAGAAATAATAAAAAGTTGCAAGAAATCTCCATCCCTGTACCTCAAGACCACATTCAATCATGCCAGCAAAGAGCTTAAGAATAATATTAGAAAATATAAAGTGGAGTTTAGACTTCTGGTTGCTACAGATGCCAAAGGAAACTACAAATCTATTTTCATTTATGTCAGGAAATTAGAAATAACACCAAACAATGCTCTGAGCTCATCTGAATAAAATTACACATTCTGATCCCAAGGATATGGCCAAGATAGTTGGAGACAATTGTTTTCCATTCTTTTTCCTCCCTTGGCATCATTGTGATAGCTGTCTCAGGGCCCTATGTCCATGCTGGGTCTACTGGTGGCTCAAATCATCCCTCAGACAATTACAGAATTTGACAACAGGACCAGCATGGATCCTTAGGACATCCGGGGTGGGGGGGGGGGGTCATTGCTGTCCAACCATCAACAAGTTTTTTTTTTTTTTTTTTACCTGTAATCCTATCTAATTTCTTCCCAGTGTGTATACTGTGGCTGACATCAGGGAATGTGCAATGGGCAGAAAATGCTACCCCACCTCACATCTGCATGATGTTTCTGTTGGACAAGTACATTGCAACTGGCTTCTCAGCCTCCACCAGAAACTCAGCAGACAAATTTAGTGATATCATTACCCTGCATACCTAAATTTTGCTCCCACTATCCATACAAATTTTGTTTTCTCAGAAATTACCTTCAAACAAAGCTTAGAACACCTGTCAAAGACTAAAAATTATACCTTTTATGGGACTAGTTTACATTCTCCTCAATGCCAAGTATGCACTATCTATCCCTCTACTTGCACAGTTCAACCTCAGCCAATCCACAGCACCTGATTTCTGAACAGTCACTGTGACTCCCCTATACAAGAATGACCCCTCTACAGACCCAGGTAAATATTGGCCCACCAGCCTCATCAAATGTATGCAAAGCAAATCAATATACCATAGCAGAGTTGCATTTATGCGGACATTGGTGGCTTAAATGATCTAGATCCCACTCAGACTGCTTTTGATGGCCAATACTTTTGACACTATCCCCCATGCTGGTGTTATGAACAATTAGACAAGCTTAATGTAAACTTCTAAGTTGTCTAGTGTATTGCAATTTAGCTGTCCAACAGATCCTGAGTTGTGAAAGCTGCTAGTACCACATTTTGAATGTGAAATTGTAACTAGTTATGTACTATATGGATCAGTATTTGGCCTTTTCCTGTTTGGTATTTATTTTGCAGACATCCAAGACAATATTCCAGAATTGACCATGTATGCTGAGGACTGCAAGCTGGATAATGTTATCTGTTCATCCACAGATAATAAACTGTTCCAAGAAGGGCTGGAGTACTGAAAATCACCTCAAGCTAAATGCAGAAAAGTACAGCATAGGAACATTTGGAAAAATAGCGGCTCCTGTCTCATATGCTATAAGTAGTACTAATCCAGGCAGATACAACTATAAGACACTTGGGTATTTATATGGACAACACTCTCACTCATTAGGTCATCATATTTGTACTATAGTCAGTAAATCCTTCCATCTAGCCCATTTAATTTCCAATGACATTTGTTCAAGAACCAAATAAGTCATCTTAACCATTGTACTCTTCATTTGTAAGACCCATCACCAACTCCAATGACCCTTAAATATGTACAAATCCAAGAATACAGCTCACCTGGAAAGTTCCCAACAATTTTAACCAAGAAAATTAAAGGCCTTAAATCCTTTAGCTATCCTTAGAGAGTAACTATAGCACATCTTATAATGCTTAACCTACTAGCTGTTCTGTCTCATTTTTTAAACTGTAAAAGACACAGTCCTATTTGACCTATTTATTTGCAAAACCAGTAGTTCTGCAAGCATGTCTACTAGGAACTAAATTCAACCATCCACAATCCTTTTGTCTCATTTTTGCACATGAAATTGCAATGTCACTTCACCAGTGACACTCATTTAAAGCCAAGGTTTATATCACTAAGTGGCTAGCCCTGCCACAGAATACTTTCCACACCACACACTCTCTCTCTCACTCACACACACACACACACACACCTACGGCTAGTTTAGAGTGTCCAGTCCACCTACTGAATGTCTTTGGAATGTAGGAAGAAACCAGAGCACCCATAGGAAACACACTTGAGCACAGGTAGGACATGCAGACTTCACACAGAAGGCATCACAGCCAAGAACTGAACTGGAAAACAGCAAATAAACAAGTCTCACTGGAGGGATAGGTTCCTAACTCTAAATATATTCCCAGCCTGTGGAGTAAGATGCCACTAATAATAATAGTCCTATTTGTTAACCAGGTTGGCCTACTTGATCCACAGTTCTTTTTGAGGGTGACCCAGGAGCAGTGCCTGGTTAAGTGACTTGCTCAAGATCTCACAGCAGAGAAATGAAGGCCGAGGGAATCAAACCCTGTACTATAAGAACTATAGCTTGTAACCTTAACCTCTGCACCGGCAAATTACTATATTGTCTGCCTTTCAGGTTAAGCTTGATGTTTGATGGTAATTTACACCAGATTACGATACCCAGTGTTTATCAGTTTAGGAGCAGACCACTATTACCTGCTAGTCTAGAACTTTTAAGTGTAATTACCTAAAGGAGTATGTGACTGGGCATCTTATGGTTCCTGAGATGGCCTGCTTAATATTGTATTACTAATAATGATAATAATATCCATTTGTTAAACATGTAGGCCCACTAAACCCACAATCCCTTTTCAGTGGCAGTCAAGGAGCAATGCCTAGTTGAGTGAGTTGCTCAAGGTCACACAATAGGCATATGAGGAATAAGAAAATCAAACCCTGTACCACATGGACTACAGCTTAGAGTGTTTACCCTCTGCACCAACTACCAGTCGATGAATGAAACCAAATAAATAATTTTAAATTCTAGCCAAAAATATCTGTATTATTAGATAAATGTGGAAATAATGAGTCACTGATTTCCTATCACATAGGAACATGATTATTCTAGCATTAGTTTATGATTTTATTTTCAACTAAAGATGTATTTTTATTATCTCCACTGAAGACAAAAAAACTGTTTAGTACCACAAACGACCAGGAATTACACCTCCAAGAACATTTATTTTTACAGCAAGTGTAAAAATCACATAAAACGTGGAAAGCACAGGATTAAATCTCTCTTAGCGCCTCGGCTTAGAACAGACTTTACAGATGTAGTTTTGTTTAGTACATATAATATATATGTCTGGCAGTTGGCTTAGAGAACTAAGAAGCTGTCAACAAGCTGTTCCCTGTGGTCCAGTGATGCAAGGTTTAATTCTCTCAGCTTCCCTTGCCTAACTGTGTGAGTCTGACAAGTTACATAACCAAACATTACTCTAGGGCTGAGTCTGAAAATGGTCCATTGAGATCAGAGTTAACCCAGAAAACAAATCCAAGAATTCCTAGCTGGAATACTGAGAATTGATTTCCATCTAGCAGATTCTGCTGTATCACTGAGTGATTATGCTCCAAGGGCTGTGAGGAAGTAACCTTTTATATCCATAAATGTGGAGGTTTCAAAGTTCAGCAGAGGTGGAAAATTGTCACCTGTTCCACACTCCACATAATATGATGCGGTGATCATTTGTTGGTTATGTCACTGTCTCAGTTTGTTATTAGCTGCCCATCTTGATATGGAGGTGCCGGATGACAGAATTTGTTATTACTATATACTGTATGCTCTGGTATGCCCAGATCAGCATATTTATTTGTTTATTGCCTTTTGTTTACTGTAATGCTCTGAATGGGCACTCAGGCCCATTTTCAGTGGAGACCCAGGGAGAAAAAATCCATTAAAGTTTTAAATAGTTACAAAAATTATAAAGAATTTACAGAGTAAAAATAATCAGTTTCTTAACAGCAGAAATGGGGTTTTAGAATCATTCAATGGGTAATGCACTCAAGACAGAGGTTAATATAGTTTGATTTCTAAAGGAGTGTTATATAGTAATAAACAAATTGCATTTGCATATACAGCAATATACAAATTTAATTTACAAAAGAGCGTTGAAAAGCAGTATAAAGTTATAAATATAGACAGGATTTATTTATAGATTAAGGAAGGAGAGCTAGAAGGTTAGGGGTTGGTGATAGTCTAGAGATCTGAGAAAGAGCGATAGAGTGAGTCAGTTAGGATGTGAAGAAGAACAGAGCCAGGAGAAGTCTAGCTGTTGTTTTAGGTTGTGCTTAAAGCTAGATGCACAGCTGTCTGTTTTAATAGGATAGGCAGGGATTTGCAGTGCCTGGTGACAGGATGAGCGTAGTGAGTCTCCAGCTGTATTACAGGATTTGGAAGTTAGTAGGCTCTGATTACCTGAATGAAGGCAACGTGGTGGGGAGTAGAGCTTGAGAATGTTTTGTAGAGAAGAATGTGTGTGGGTTGTATATTATTTTGTGGGCAATTTGAAGCTGAGTCAATTTAAGGTGATAAGGTAGTTCTAATGGGTCTATATTAGAATACCGAACATTCAAAATTTCGAGTGTTCTAATATCGACCCGTTTTCAGCAAACGCTGAAAATATCGAAGAAACAGAAAACCAATTTTTTTCCTAGGGAAAGAATTCGATTGTCCATTTCTGTTGCTTCGGTATTTTCAGTGCTGTGGTGGAAAGTTATGAGTCGGGTTCGGGTAAGTGTGTGATTGTGTGGACGTGAGGGTTAGGGCAGGTTAGGTGAGTTAGGGTTAGGGCACAGGTCAGGTAAGTGTACGATTGTGTGGACGTGAGGGTTAGGGCGGGGTAAGTGATTTAGGGTTAGGGCGCGGGTGACGTGACTGTGTGATAGTGATGGACCTTAGGGTTAGGGTTTGGGTTAAGGTAAGTGGATAGTTAGTGGTGTATGTATAGTTTAGTGTAGGGTTAGGTGTAAGAGTTTAGGTGTATGTGTGTGGATTGCTGTTGGTTTGGTGTGCTTGTGTTGTGTGTATGTGTTTTGGAACAGCAAATTTTTTCCCTAGGAAAAAATTAGCTGTTCTGAATGTTTGATGTTTTAAATTTTCAAATTTTTGAATGTTCGGTGTTCTAATATTGACCCGTTCTAATGAGTTGAGCTTCATTGTTAAGCTGCAGTCCTGCCTGTTTTGTTAAAACATGCCTCTAGTTAATTTAGTAGGGTGGCTTGAATGTTGATTAATATGGATGCTGCATAGAGAATGGATAGGAGAAGGTAGGATGATATTAAGGATTTTCTTGATGAGTCTGTGAGACAGGGTTTGTTTTGCAGAGGTAGCTGGGTTTTTGATGAGTTTTCTTGATGACCTGGGTAATATGCAGGTTACATTTTAGGTTATTGTCTGTTAGGACTCCTAGAGTTTGATATTTGTTACAGTTTCTATGGTGGTCATGTTTGCTGAAGTAATATTAAAGGATAAACAGGTTATTGAAAGAGATGAGTGTGTGAAAAGCAATATTTTTCTTTTTTTGTATTTAGGATTAGCTGATGAGCCTTTATGGAAGTGAAGAAGTCTTGAGTCATTTGTTAATGTAGTGGAAGAGTTGAGGCTGAGCAGATGATGGTGGAGCCACTTGTTTATTGTACTAAGGTGGCAGGTTTGCTGGCTTTGTGTAGGTTATTTGTGAAAATATTGAAAAGTACTGGGCCTCTAATTGACCCTTGTGGTACACCAGTGGAAGCAAGGAGGAAGTGGGATAGGCCCTGATTCCATTTTATGGCCTGATGTAGAATCAATAAGAGATGAATGAGACAGTGATGGGGAAGATGGTTCCTTGTTAGGAGTTGATGGGATATTGTGTCACATGCTTTTGACATATCCAGGAACAGGGAGGATATTAGGTTACTGTTGTTTTTGTTGGTATTTATGGTTTCTGAGAAATTAAGCAGAGCTGCTGTTTTGCTGTGGTGTGGTTGAAAGCCACGTTATGTGGGAGAGAGTGTTTTTTGTTTATGAGATAGATAAGTTGGGAATGTATGCATCTTTCTAAATGTCTGGACTTAGGGGAGAGAATTGCAGTGGGGTTGTAGCTGTAGAGGTCTCTGGCTGATCCACCTTTGTGAAGTGGCATAATATCTGATTTTTTTTCAGATACTGGGTACATAGTTTTCTTCGATAGATCTAGTTATGAATATTCAGATGGGAGTAGGTCAGGACATCAGCAGCTAACTTAAGGTATTTGGATGTGAATTTGTCAGCAGCTGGTGCAGTGGTTTTCAGTTTTTGAAGATAATTTTTGATAGCTGAGATTATCTGGTGGAAAGAAAAGAGAGGGTTATTGCAAGCATTGTTGGTGGGGATAGAGAGATAGGAGGGTAGATTATATTCTAACAGAGAGAGGATAGATTGAATGAAGTGTGTGTTGAATTGGGTGACTATGGGGGTCTCTGTGTTGTCATTTGTGGTAGGAGACGGGATGGTGGTTTGTTCAGGGTATAGTAGGGTTTTTATGGCTGTCCATAATTGCTTAGGATTGTGGTAATGTTTGTCTTGACGTGAGTGAAATAATGTCCAGTTTGATATGTTTATATCTATTTTTAAGTTGTCTAAAAATTTGCAGATTCTGTTGTGTTCTGGCTTAATATCAGGTCTTCCAGGCTTTGTCTCTCCTTAGCATGAGCTGTTTGATTCTTTGTTGAGCCATTGAGCAGGGTTACTTTCGGTTCTTTTTGTTCTTATGGGAGTTAACTCAATATATTAAGGAATGATTTATTGAAATGGGTAACAGCAATTTCTAGTGGTAATTTTTTACAGTATTCCAATTGTATTGGGAGAGGTAGTTTATAAACTTGTCTTTGTTAAAAGGGGAGAGTCTACATAGTTGTTTTAATACTGTATGTTTGGAGGTGTGATTAGTTTGTCTTGTAATAAAATGTGAGGAGATGGTCACTGATGTTGTCTGGGAGACAGCCAAAGGTTTTTATGTTTGAAGGTCATGTTGTTTCTAGCCCAAAGGTTCCTGGAGTTCATAAATTCAAATGCCATGGAACAACTAGTCACCGTCCCCACAAGAGGAGAAAATATACTAGATCTCATCATCACAAACATGGGGACAAAATGCTCCACACCGGAAGTATATCCCTCTTTGGTGAGATCAGATCATAAACTAATCTCATTAGAAATCCACATCCCACCCCCACCCCAAACAAAAAAGACCACAGTGAAGAACTTCTCTAAAGCAAACTTCACACTACTCAAGACAGGTGTGGTATCCTTCAAGGCCCCCGAGCCAATGGAAACCACAACCCAAGCTGCGGAAGCCCTTACAAATGCCTTCTATGAACACCTTCAGGACTGCATGGATCAGGCAATCCCAAATAAAACCAAGACTCTTTCCACCAAGGGCAAATGTCCAGTCTGGTGGACCCCAGCCATAAACAAACTTTACAATAAGAGGAGAAAGCTATTACATGATAGAGCAAAATCCCAAAAAGGGAAGGCATCTTTGATCAGTACTAGCAAGAAACTACGATCCCTCATAAAATCATCAAAGGCCAACTTTGAGAAAAAAATTGCCATAGATTCAAAAGACAATCATAAGGCCTTCTTCAGCTATGTCAGAAACCTGGGTGGAAACTCCCAGATATGCTCAATATTAGTCCAAAATGATACAAAAATCACTGAGCCCACAGACATTGCCAACATACTGGCAGACAGGTTCAGCGCAAACTTCACCCCCTCTCCCCAAAAGGAGAGATAACTATCCCAACAGAGTGTAGCCTCCCAGACATCTCAAATGCGCAGGTGAAAGCTGCTCTCTCTAAAGCTAAAAACACAGCATCAATGGGACCGGATGGTGTCCCCGGCTGTGTGCTACATGAACTCAATGAAGAACTAAACCCACACATAAGGCAGCTGTTTAATCTTAGCCTTACCACAGGATATGTGCCCAAGGAGTGGCGTACGGCAACTGTTGTCCCACTCCACAAAGGTGGTGTCTCTACAGACCCTGGTAATTACCGCCCCATAAGCTTAACAAGCCTGGTCTGCAAAGCTATGGAGAGGATCATAATGGAACTCATAAACAAGGACATAGGGGACTTGCAGACCTTGGACCCAACCCAGTTTGGCTTTGTCAAGGGCAGATCTTGCCTTTTGAACCTGGTCGACTTCTTCGAAACAGTTACCAAGGCCATTGATGAGAGAAAGGCAGTCCATACAGCCTACCTTGACCTTGCAAAAGCTTTCGACACAATACCCCACTCGGGTATCATAGAGAAACTTGCCAGCTTAAATGTAAACCCATATGTCACAAAATGGGTTGCAAACTAGCTAAAGGACAGAACCCACAGGGTTAGAGTAGCTGGAGCCATGTCAGACTCCAAGCCGGTTACAAGTGGTGTCCCACAGGGCTCAGTCCTTGGCCCCCTATTGTTCGGCATCTACTTCTCAGAAGTACAGGCAAACATAGGAGGACTATGGCTGACAAAGTTTGCGGATGACTGCAAACTGGGTGCCATAGTGGATAGTACATCGGACACAGACATCCTTCAGAGGGGTCTCACAAAAACTGATAGCTGGTGCCAGAGCCATGGCCTGAAGTTAAACGCAAAAAAGTGTATAGTCATACCCTTCGGGAAAAACAAGGTAACCCCAAGCTACCATATAGGTGGCAACCCACTAAGCACAGAAGAGGTTATCAGGGACCTGGGTACCCAGGTTGACAGTGGCCTCCCGTTTGACACTCACGTTGCTAAAGTGGTTCGAAAGACCTTCTACATTGCCCATCTGATCTTGAAGGGATTCACATCCAGATCAAGTGAGGTCATTGTTCCCCTGTACTCTTCACTTATCAGACCAATGATCGAGTACAATGCCCCATTCGGGATGTATCTCACCCGACACCTGCAGCAATTGGAGAGACCCCAAAAGTTCCTCACCAAAAGGATAAAGGGACTCCAAAACCTGTCATATACTGCCAGACTGAATAAACTCCAACTCTATTCAGTTGCATACCGTCTGCTCAGAGGTGACCTGTGCCTGACATACAAGGCCATGACCAACCCGGAATTAATAGACATGCTCCACCTCAAAAATTCCAAATCCACCAGAACCACTAGAGCAAGTGACTTAAACCTTAGCACGGATATAAATAGGACATGCTGGAGGGATAGATTTATCACCCAGAGACTCCCCATGCTGTGGAATAAAATCCCGGTCCATGTGAGGCAGAGCACCTCGCTGGCTCTGTTCAAGAGAAATCTTGACCGGTGGATGGGAGATCGTAGGTTTACCCCGGGAATCATCTCTGTGTCACTGCTGGACAGAGGCACAACAAACCAATGGGCACATTATTTCTAACATAAGGGGTGGCATAAGCCACATAACTTTGGGCTAGGCTTATAAATGCCTTAGGGCAGATAGCCTAGTATAAACCTATGAACCTATAAGGTGATGTGGTAAGGATCTGGTCTAATAGTAAGTGCCTTTTTCTGTGTTTGTTGATTCTAGTGGGTGAGGTGATTACTTGAGTGAAATTGAAAAGGTTAATAGGGTATGGGAGTCAGTGTTTTCAAGTAAGTAGTCTATATTCACATCCCCAAGTATCATAGTTTCTTTATTTACATTAGTGAAAAACCATTGAAGGAGGTATTTGGGAATGTCGTTGCCTGGGGGAATATACAAGGCAGCTATGCAAATAGTTTTGTGCTTGTTCAGGTGTAGCAGGGTAATAGATATTTCTGTGTTGGGATAGTTGGGGTGACTTGCTGTGTATTTGGTGATGTTTAGTGTGTTTTTAAAAGGTATTGCGACTTTTCCACCTCTTGTGTGCACTCTGTCATTTCTTCTTATATTGTATCCTGGGGAAGGATTTCTTCATCTTTAGTGTTTGGTTTTAAACAAGTTTCAGTGGTGAGAGAAGTTATTCCATTTTTTATATTTATCTCATAGGTCTGATACTGATACATGGGTCTAGTCATTCTCTTTGACGTAGCTGTAACTGAAAAGAGCCTGAGTTCCGAATGGATAGAGACTGTATGGAGTTTTGTAGTTGATGAGTTGGTGTTTGTTGACTAGGTGTATAGAGCTGGAGAAATAGAATGATGGGGGAAGGGGAGTGTTGTAAAATCTGGCAATGGTGAGTATGCTCAGTATAACAGTGAGAGTAGACTGGAGGAGCAGCGTATTATGCATAAGTAAGGGGAAGATGGAGTTAGTTGGGTAGAAGTTGTAGGGTCTATATTAGAAGCTGGAATGGTCGGAATGTCGACAACCTCTTCATCAACACATACATAAATAAGGGGAAGATGGAGTTAGTTGGGTAGAAGTTATAGAGTCTATATTAGAAGCATGAATGGTCGGAATGTCGGCAATCTTTTGATCGACATGTATGTGTCGAACTACTATTACAGCGAACGGCCACATCCGATAGGCCAAAAACAAAAAACACAATGTGCCCCCCCCCACATCCCCCTAACTAAATATACTAACTCCGAGATCGCACTACAGTGGGGAATAGGTCAGATTTAACACAATGGCCAACTGATTTCTTTCACTTGGAAAGAAATCGATGATGTGTCCATTCGCTGAAATGGTCATTCGACACATACTTGTCAATCAAGTGGTTGTCGAAATTCTGCCCATTCCTGCTTCTAATATAGACCCGAACTTATATGCTATTTTTGTTGGAGTAGATTGGGAGAGGTGAGTTAGGTGACCCAATGATGAGTTTACAAACTGATAAGTTAGGCCAGTTTGATGCCTCAGTAAATTTGGTTGGTTGTTTTGTTGTACTGGGTGGGGGAATAGAATGGTATAAATTTAGATAAAGTGGGGATGGGTGACAATAGGGGGTAGGGTAGAGGAGTGGCATGAACCCAATTGTAGCAAGAGTGGATGGAGCTGACTGAGAAGATGGTACAGCTGCCATGGGTGAAAAAAAAACTTTCTGTAAGCCTGAAAGTTATAACAGGAATGTGCAATAAAATTGTACTGAAGTATTCAGGTGATAAAAAGAGTATGCAAACTGGAAAGGTGTGCAAGATAGGCAGAAGACTGAGGTGGCTAGGAAATAGAAAGTTTGGAAAAATAAGTAAAGACATTTTTCTTAACTACTTTTAAAGCTAACTACATTTAATGCTCAAATTAGAAGTTGTTTGTTCATTAGTTAGTGAAAACTTCAAGGCAATAGAAATGGGAAGAAGCAAGCCAGCATAGAACTGCCTATACAGGCAACACGGAGAGTCACAAAAGCAGTAGCTGGAAAAAGCAAATAAAAAAGTGCAGGCTGCCAGCAAGAATATGGTGTAGCTAATTAATTAAAGGGAAGAGGAGGGGAAGAATTAAGGTGCAGTGAAGGCTATTTTTGATTCTAATTAAAACAGCCAAAAAGCAGACCAACAGGCAGGAAAGAGATATTCAACTTGGTATCACTTTCAACACGTCATGACTAGGATAACAGATTGAACAAGTAAATTCCCCTTACACTGAATAAAAGACAAGTCTGCACGTGCTTTTACGCCTGGATGCTGTATTTATTCTGCTGTAGTCTTAGGGGTGGGGAGATGCAATCCACGTCTATACTGAATAAAAGACAAGTCTGTAAGTATTTGCAGGGGTGGATGCTATATTTATTCTGCCATAGTCTTTGGGGTGGGTGGTACAGTCCATGACTGTCTGGCCAATGCAAGTGACTGAGTGTGGACAGATGTTGGGAGCTAATTCTTCAAAGTCAAAATTGATGTTGACCAAAGTTAACCAAATTTAATGCACTAGTCACCAAAAAGCTGTATTGTTATACATTTCAGGAACAGACTTCATGGCAAGGTTTCTTGTATCTCAGATTCTTCCTTTGGTTACACAACAACCCTTTTATATACTTGCAATGTGGCACTACTAATATACAGACTAGTGATCAGCCGTCTTTACTTATGGTGTTAGGAGCTATATAAGGCAATGCACGAGGATGTCAACAGAGTACTATATAGATAACAGACAGAGGAATACAAACATATTACCAAAATGTTAGTCACAGCTAAAAAATGCTAAGAATGTATAGGACTTTGGACCATGACATTCTTTCAGTGTCAGGTAAGTGTTACACATAATGCATTTTCTACTGTCATGGTATCACAAGTTCTTTTCTTTTTTACTTGGACAGGTGCAGAAGAGAAATTACAAACAAGAAAAAAAGAGAGCCAGTAAAGAACTCTTCAGTGCTTTAAAAGATCCGAGTGTAGTGATAATGGCTGACTGGTTAAAGGTAAGCAACATATAGGCATAGAGGTAAAATGTAATGGTACTTGGAGTTGTCTCTGAATATTGTGTTGCAGAATATTACTTGTGATGGAACTTTTGCTCAGTGAAATATAGGATATTGCTATGCTGTATTAAAAGTGGACTCAGAGTACAGATGGTAACTTAAAATGCATACTTTTTACTATCCTCTGTATGAGGGGTTTGTTCTCTATATTTATCATGTTGATTGTTTTATACATCTGTTTTAAAAATCCTCAATATGCAGATTTAATTGGTGAAATGTTATGCTGATAAATTGTGATCTACTGACCAAAAACTTCTGTCAGTCTCCAAACTTAGAAAATCTGCTAGGCATTGTCTGTACTTGTACAAGGATGCTAAGGCCTAGAACATCTTACCTGTAACCTTCAGGACTATACCCTCCCTTCCATCTTTCAGAACCACTCTGAAAGACTTTCTATATAAAATCTGACTCTTCCAGCTCAAAACCAGGATAAACTATATCCTTAAATGTGAACAGGTACCTTTTTATTCCTTATCCCTCCTTACTCTCCTTTTTTCACTTAATACCTTACTTCTAGCAAATTCTCTTCCATGACATTCTCAATAAATGTAGCATAAGCCTGTTTTTCCCTCACTTCATATTGCAATTCCTGTTTGTATTAGATTAACTTACATTTAATTTTTCTACTAATGGTCTAAAATTTCTCTAAATATTAAGAATAAGCAAGGCCAGACAGGAGCAACTCACACAAATAAGAGATTACCAGAGGGACCCCCATTGAAAACAGATCCTGGTTACGAGCATGGCACCAGACAGAAACTCTTTTCCATTTGAACATATAAAATTTTCTGGTTGAGGGTTTCATTGCCTCTTGTAAAACCCTGAGCAAATGCTCAGAAAAGAGTTACCTGAAAGGGATCAAAGTCCTATCACCCATAGTGTCAGTTGAAGAGTGGATAAGTGAGGATGGATGATAGACCCCTTGTCCTGTGTGAGAATATCTAACCAGTGAGGTAAGTTGTGGTGACTGACCCTGGCCAGATGCATTAAGAGGGGGAAACAGTGCTGTCTTGGCCAAAAGGGAGTCACTTGCAAGATTTCTTGGGAGTCCAGCTGAATCTTCTGCAGGACTCTTGGAAGTAGATAAAGAGGAGGGAAAAGCATAAAGAAACATCCCCTTCCAAGGAAAAGAAAGAGCGTCCATCTTCCAAGCCAGGTGGCATGGCACATGGAAAATGAAGAGAGGAAGCTGCCTGTTCAGAGGGGAGGCAAAAAGATCTACCTATGGAATAACCCCACCAGTGGACAATGTCCAGAAACATGTCTCTGTGAAGCATCCATTCATGAACCTATGTTTAGGACCTGCTCAGAGAGTCCACCTCTAGATTGTGCTCTGAAGGAATGTTTAATGCCTGAAGAGTTAATTGATAACTGAAAGCTACCTCCCAAGCCTGAAGAGCCACTCTGCAGAGGAGGTAAGATTTGTGCCTCGCTGCTTGTTAACATACCACATTACTGTATTGCTGTCTGTGTACAACTTGAAATGTCTTGGAGAGAACATGGATTGAAAAGCATGAAGAGCCAGAATCAGAGCTCTCATCTCTTTGATGTTGATATGGTCTCACTTCTGATGGAGAGGTCAGAGATGCTGAACTTTCAGATGACCAAGAAAAGCCCCCCCACCCCCACCCCCACCCCATGTATGTGGCATGAGTGAACAGCTCTTGAAAGGGGACTGGAGGCTGAAAGGGTCGGCCTGGGTTGAGAGCAAACTGTTGAATCCACTACTCTAATTCCTTCTTTAGAGAGGGAAGGAGAGGTACACTGAAATCCAGAGGGTGACATTGCTCCAGCCAAACTGACTTGAGGCACTACTAAAGCTTTGGCATATGCAGTCTGGCAAGTAGAAGCACTGGAATAAAAGAGGCCATGAATCCCAAGGTTTGAAGAAACTCCCTGGCTGGCATGACAGTCAGAGGAAGAGACTGAAAGAAGGTTGTCAATGACAAAACTTTTGGAGGTGAAAGAGAGGCCAACATTGGCACTGTCTGAATCCTACATCCCAGATGCAGATGATCCTGAGAGTGAGTCAGGAGAGACTTTGGAAGTTGATAGTGAACCCCAGACTTTTTGAAAAAGAGAGATAGGTAGTGAACTTCAGATCCTGTAACAGGTGACTGCGAGAAGGCACCTGAAACAACATGTCATCTAGATAAGGAAAAATCTGAATGCCTTGGAGCTTACAGAAAGCAAGCACAGGAGCTATGCATTTTGTGAATATCCTTGGGGCAGTAGAGAGGCCAAAGGGCAAAGCAGAAAACTGAAAATGATAGGAAGACACAGAGAAATGTAAAAACTTCCTGAAAAGAGGATGAATAGGGATATGAAGGCAAGCATCTTTCGGATCCAAGAACACCAGAAAAGCCTGGGGTAATAAAAGAGAAAACGAGGTTTGAAGAGTAAGCATCTGAAAAGAAGGGACTTTGAGGAAAGTGTTAAGCTGGGAGACATCCAGAACAGTGCCCTCTTTTTGAGGAATCAGGAACATCCTAGAATAAAAAACCTTTCCCACTTGGGAAGGGGGGACAGGTTGAATGGTTTCTTGGTTCACCAGGGACCCTAGAACCTCTGGCAAATGAGGGAGTTGCTCCAGAGGAGGTTAAGGAATCCCTAAAAAAGGAGGGAGAGACTTCCATACCATGAAGTAACCCTGATGGATGATAGAAAGAACTTAAGAATATGAAGTGTTGAGACACCAATTTGGAAGACAAAGTGAAAGCCAAAGGGAGAAAGGAACCTGGTCTAAAAGAAAGTGGGGTGAGTTATCAAAGAGAAGCAGGCTTATCAGATAGAGAGACTTCTGGGATACAGAAATCTGAGAAGCCTTAGCAGAAGGGGCCCGCCTACCATCATTCCTGCCCCTGGAGGTCTGGCAGGGCTGACTGTGAACAAAAGCAGATCTAGAAGGATAATTCCTCTGGAACATAGGAATAGAAAAGACAAAAGCATGTTTAAGGTCTTGCAAGGCTTTGCCTTTCTCTTGAAGAGACATAAAAATGTCAGCAGCAGGAGCAGTCCCAAAAAGATGTTTATTATCCAAAGGAGCATCCAACAACTTGGCCTTAATGTCCTCAGGCAGAGACTGGAGATGAAGCCAAGAATAACACCTCATGACAGACCCAAAAGCCCCAGCCCTAGATGAGGCATCAGTAGCATTATAGCTACACTTGATAAGAACCTAAAGTGAATAAGGCAGTGGATTTAACTTCAGAATTAGGGAAGTCATAAATAAACTGACAAGTCTAAACAATCAAGGCCCGAGCATACTTGGTCATATGGGTCTAGTAGCTAACAGCCCTAAAGGCCAAAGTAGAAGCAGTATAAACTTTTTTACCAATCCTCTCCATTGCCCTACTATCCTTATCAGAAGGCAAAAGTTTGGAAGAGGTCATAAGCTTAGAAGGTTTGTCAGAAAAGACTGACACAACAGCAGCTTCAGTAGAAAGATGTCTAAATAAAAATTAACATTCCTTAGCAACTTATAGAACCTATCATGTTTCTTAGGAGCAGGAAGATGAGAGACAGGAAGAGAGACTTGGAAGCAGCAATGAAAGTATCTAACAAGGCAGCCAACACAGGAGGAACTGCAGATGGTTTAGGAGTATCCACTTGACACAACTCACAATATCTTCTGTGAATATCAGACACTGAGAAGAATCCCACTTAAAGTATTCCATCATCCTAGCCACTGTGTCCCCAAAGGACAATTCCTCGAGAGGAAACACTGGGCTAACAGACTGCTCTTCATCAGAACCATAAGCCAAAGAAGGCATCTGTGAAGAACAGGCAAAGACTCCTCATTAGACACTGAACCTCACCCGAGGAATCTGGTTTCCTAAGCCATTTATAAGGGGTAAATGTCCAAGGAGGAAAGGTACCGAAACCTCGGGAGGAGAATTTAGGGCCATCAAAGCAGAAAACAAGCCCTGAGTAAACTCTTGAAATTTCCTTTGAGGATCCTTAAGACAGATTGAAACATGCTTCAGTTTTTGTCTTTTTGGAAGGGACATTAGCCCTAAAAAATACCAGCGGTTCCAACCCTTGGAGTGATTCAATAAGAGAACCTGGAACCTCCTCCCTGACCAATATCTGCAGAATCCTTCTAGGAGTCTCCAAGATAATCAAACACGGTTCCCCCTCGATGTCCAGAGCAGATGCCTGAAAAGTCTCAGAGCATGTTTGAAAAGACAGATCCATGCCAGCCTCCAACAAGGTCATGACACAGGAATCTAATGTAGGCTCCAAATGACCTACAGAGCTATTAGCTACTTCTAGAGGGATGTCTGGTGGAGGCTGGACAACTAAAGAATCTGTCTGAGACCTCTTAGCCTTCTTCTTACCTAGCTGAAGCATCTTGGGGTTAAAGGATTCTTGCATGCTACCCTGAGCTATCCGTTTAGACTGCTGGTTTTCAAGATAAATGACTTGGATGACATGACCTCTAGGTAGCAAAATAAAACACAAGATAAAGAAAAGTAAAAAAAAAAAAAAAAAAAAAACAACCCCAACAGGGTACTTATCTGGTGGCTAAGTAATCAGTACAGCAACAGGGCATTCAGACCAAGTAGGAATAATAGCATTCAAACTTGTGGCAAAGAAGTTCTGGGTAGTCGTGTCTGTACATCCCTTTTATGCCCTACGTTCTGTGCAGGGAGCATAAATGTGACGTATGGCACACACAGGATCATTAGGTTTTTGTATACTGGCTGAGTGTTGGGCTGTCTTGGGCGGGAGATTCCTTCTGTTTGGATACTGTAACAGTGATATAGAAGGACATCAATAAGTGCTGCATGGGTGTATATTTTCTTAAAAATAAAAACTAGGAAATAGTAAATATTGGTATTATTGACACATTGTAATCCTCAGTGATGTACCATGAAACAAAGTTAAGCAGGGTAGGGCATAAATATGAGGAAAATCAGAGATGTTCTGCAAAATAATAATAGGCTAAGAGACAAACTAATTTACTTAAAAAGTTAACAGAACAACAAATGTTGAAAAGCAGACTGCAAATATTATTAACTTTTAATCTTCAGTGATTTATCAGAAAATGAATTTGTGAGTAAAGGTTTGGTAGTTAGTGTACAGAATTAAGGCTATACGTTCTTAATGAGCTACTGCCTGTTGTCAGGGATACAGGGTTTTATTCTTTCTATCTTGGTTTGCTTATTGTGACTCTGAACAAGTCACTTAACTAGACAGTGCCCCCAAAAAAATACAAAGTACCTGTATACAAAAGCCTAATGATATTCACAACACCAGGCTAGTTGCCCAACACAATGAGTCTGAAATTCTCCAGGTGCAACTAACACTAGGTAAGACTGCAATCCAAATTGTAGCTTGCTACAGATCCCCCAACATACCCCCATGATTCTCACTACACCTTTCTAAACATACTGGAAAATATTAAGATAGAACCAAACACCCTAATACTGGGTGATTTTAACTACCCTGCCATTAACTGGGAAAACTACTCATGTACCAACACCTTTGCCCAACAGTTCTTAGAATTCATAAATTCCAATGCCCTGGATCAACTAATCCATAGTCCCACCAGGGGCTCCAATATCCTAGACCTGGTCATTACCAACATGGGAAATCGAGGCTCCACACCTATGGTCACCCCCTTGTTAGTCAGGTCTAACCATAAGCTAATCACCATTAACATCCACATCGCACCTTCACCCCCCAGCAAGGAAACCTCCATAAGTTTCCAAAGACAACCACAAGGCATTCTATAACTATGTTAGGAATCTAAATGGTAATGCTCAGATGTGCTCTGAGCTAAAACAGAATGGCATTAAATATACTGATCCCAAGGATATTGCCAATATCCTGGCAGATCGATTCAGTGCCAACTTCACCCCCTCTCACCCCCTAAACGGCCCATCTCAATACTGGAAGATTGCCAAATTCTGGTAATAATGACCACACAGGTAAAAAACGCACTCTTCAAAGCTAAGAATACAACATCCATGGGACCAGATGACATCCCGGGCTGTGTACTACATGAACTACAATATGAATTGGCACCTCACCTAAGTGTTATGTTTAATCATAGCCTCACCTCAAGTTTTGTGCCCACAGAGTGGAGCAGAGCTACAGTTATCCCACTCCACAAGGGGGGATCCACCTTGGATCCCGGAAACTACCGTCACATCAGTCTGATGAGCCTTATCTGCAAGGCCATGGAGCGTATTATCATGGAACTTATAAACAAACACATTGGCAACCTTCAAACCACCTGGACCCCACCCAGTTTGGGTTTGTGAAGGGCCGATCTTGTCTCCTGAACCTGATTGACTTCTTTGAATCAGTCTCCAGAGCCACGGACAAGGGTAAGGTGGCCCACACAGCCTATCTAGACCTTGCCAATGCCTTTGACACCATCCCCCACTCTGGAATCATAGATAAACTTACTAAGCTGGGCATTAATCCCTATGTCTCCCAATGGGTTGCTAACTGGCTTACTGATAGAACCCACACTGTAAAAGTAGCCAGCTCCAAGTCCAGCTCAAGAAAAGTGGAGTACCTCAGGGTTCAGTCCTGGGACCACTCTTGTTTGGCATCTACTTCTCTGAAGTACAGGCCAACACTAAGGGACTCTGGCTAACAAAGTTCGCAGATGACTGCAGACTGGGAGCCATTACTGAATCCCCAAATGATGTGGATACTCTACAAAAGGGCCTTACAGAAACAGATGCTTGGTGCCAGAGCCATGGGCTCAAGCTCAATGCCAAGAAATGTATAGTTATCCCCTTTGGGAAAAAACATGTAGCCGTGAATTACCATATAGGTGGCAGTACACTAAACACCGAAAGTGTGATAAGAGACTTAGGGACACAGGTGGACAGTGGTCTCACCTTCGATAACCACATCACAACAGTCAGGAAATCCTTCTATGTGGCACACCTCATCACTAAGGGCTTTTCATCCAGAAAAAAGGAGGTCATTGTCCCACTGTACTCATCCCTCATTAGACCCATTATAGAATACAACACCCCGTTTGCTATATACCTCTCAAGATATCTGCAACAACTGGAAAGGCCACAGAAATACCTCACTAAAAGAATCACAGGCCTAAAGCAGATGCCCTACGCTGACCACCTTAAAAAACTCCAGCTATACTCTGTCGCATATCATCTACTCAGAGGCAATCTCTGCTTAATATACAAGGCCATGTCAAACCCAGAGCTGTTGGACATGCTACACTTAAAGAAATCCCAATCCCTCAGAGCCACACGCTCCAGGGATCTAACCCGTGTCATCACAATAAACAAAACATGCTGGAAGGATAGGTTCCTGAACCAGAGACTCCTCAGACTCTGGAGTAGATTGCCCATACATGTCAAGCAGAGTGCCTCTTTGGCCCTCTTCAAAAGGAACCTTGATGATTGGATGGGATAAAGGAAATTCACCCTGGGGATCACGTCAGTTGCCCTGCTAGACAGGGGTCCAGGGAAGTGAATAGTGTGGGAAGAAACAGCCAGGGAATTGTTATGGCTAGGCTTGTGTAAGCCTTACAGCTGATAGCCTAGTACCAACCTCTGAACCTATGGCTTAAAAAAAAGTTTGCATATTTGCACAATGTTTTTATATGACACATAAACCAGTTTCTTGAGATCTAGTCTCTAGGCCTTTTCTTTGCAGTAGGTCTCTGGGACATTTGAGGTGTAGGAAATGTAATGCTACAGACACACACACATGCGCACACACACACGCACATACACACACACACACACACACACACACACACACACACACACACACACACACACACACACACACACACACACACACACACACACACCGCTTAGAGTTTTCCATCTGAATGTGTTTCTGAACATGCACTGCTTTGCCAGCGCTTTCTCTTTATTACCAGCACGTGTCTCCTTTCCAGACTCCCTTTCTCCTCAGCTGCTTCACTACTACTTTCTCCTGGAATCATTGTTCTAATGGGGTGGGACAGTGCTGTTTCCTCTCGCTTGCTATTTCCTCTTGCTTGCTGACTGCACTTTCCATTATTTCCTGTACTGGACAGATTTTTATTTTCTTTCTTTTTAAGTTTATTTTTGTTTCAGAGGCTGGAGGACTGACAGTGACATTCAGTTTTACAAGGGAGGGTAGCGCATGCCCCAGTGTGTGCCCTGGTGTACTGCTGCCCCTGTGTGTTCTGTCTGTAGATACGTTGACTGGATATAGGTCCCTCTGCAGGAGAACTGATCTGTTTTTATTTTTCATTCTATGATCTATATATCAGTGAATGATACATAGTACTGTGATGTGGTTTGACTAGTATGAAATCCTAAACTGTCACAGCACTTAAGTAGCATGGCTTCAGATGAATGTAAAACCAGGCTGCAAGAGGTATAAGGAAAACTAGTTTGCTTTTAATTATAAAATTCAGACCATGAGTTAAAGCACAGACCTCCAGAAGTTACAAATATCACATCAGATCATCCTTTAAGAAGGTGTGCTTTGATCTTGGAGATTCTGTACCACTGTAATATTTATTTTATGAATACAATTTTAATTATATGGGCCTACCTAGGTATTATCTTCTGTACAATGTCATGTATTGTACAGGTCCCTGCTGAAATGTCGGCACTCTTAATGTCGAGTGCAGATGTGCAGAATAAAATAAAAATGCAGGAGAAGATTGAATCTTGAACATCACCTTTCTCCTTTAAACTTCTACAAACTTATATAAGTACCAACTCTGATAGTACCAGAGAAAAGGGAATATTCCTAGAAACTGTGATCTCAAACTTAGTGCAAGTAAGTCCTTCGCTGCTATTCAGTCTCAGTATTTTGGGAGTCGCTTAAGCAGGTTCCAACATTTCAAATGGTTACTGTATTATGTACATTATATGTCAATTTAGTCCATTGTTGGGTGTGTGTGAGACATTGTTTACGTTTAATATTTAACTATTTAATATTTTTTCATGAAAAAGTACAAGCATGCAGAAATGTGTGTAGGCAGTCATCAGAGCATTAAAACAGTTCTGACTGGCATTTTTTCTGAACTACTAATGGTATAAACAAACACATCTTTTCATGCAAATAATACTTGCTAAATCATGCTTTTATTTTTCTTTTCCCAGGTTATGTCTTTTAGATTGGTTATAATAGATTAACAAAGCAGTTTCCTAAGTGAAACTATTCTGTAATTAAAACCACAGGTGGGAAAAGTTTTGAAATGATTTATGGTGGCCTCATTTTTTTTATATCACAAAAACCTGGCATTTTAACAGGGGTGTGTAAACGTTTTATATCCACATATCCAGTGTGTGTGTGTGTGTGTGTGTGTGCGTGTGTGTGCGTGTGCGTGTGTGTGTGTGTGTGTGTGTGTGCACGTGTGTGCGTGTGTATGTGTGTGTGTGTCCATGTGTATCTGCCACTTTACGAAGCACTATTTCAAGTAACTAATTTCTTGTCAGAAAGCCAAATATATTCAATTTTTGTTACATTACCTAACCCCCGTTCTCTTTATTCAACCATAATCTAACTTTCTTTAAAGTATCATTTAATAATATCACCATTTTTAACCCAACTCACATTTCTTGCAACTACTGTAACATCATCAGTGTAAGATAACAAAAATTAGGAACCTCAGAACAATTATGTAATCTTTATGGCCCCTTCAACAAATATACCACTCTTAACACAAGCAACAGCATTCATCACTGAAGAAAATAATATGCTGTTCATAAGGCAGCCCTATCTTACATCTCTTTTCATACACCCCTGCTCAGTAAACCATCTATTAACCATTACTCTAATCCTGAATTTTCCTTCAAGTCCACATTGCATCAAAATTTTCTATAAACATTTTTGACTCACGTAATCAAATGCCTTGCTTATGTCTCACACCATTAAATTGACACCCTTCTATCCATACAGTATGTCATCTGCTATCTCTTTTGACACATTTATATTCTGCATTACTCAATGTAATCTGCCTCCAGTTTTTTTTTCATCAAAACCTTATAATACCATCACATATACTACTTTCTTGTCCCCATTCTCAAGCCATTCATTCAGTATTTCAAAAAATCTTTGTTGCTCATTAAAGTTTGTAAATGCATCATAAATTATGTCATCCTTCCCCAGTGATGAGCTTCTTTTTTAATATCTTAAGCTAACTAACTCATCCAAAGTTATCTCACTTTGCATACTTTTAATTGCTTTTATAGAAAAATTCTTCATACCCCATATGTTACTACCTTCAGCAGTACTTTTTCTATAAACTTCAAGTGGCATAAACATTTATGATATCCATCAAATGAAAAAAGATAGCAGCAACTACCACTAGGATTCAGTATTTATTCACCAATAAAACCAGTAAAAACAGTAAACATAGCAGCAATATATACAAGATTAGTGCTTTTGGGTTGCGTCCTTCTTCAGATAGACATTTATTGAAACACTTGCTTTAAAATACAATGACAACCAATCAGATCCTAGTACTGAACCTGTCGTTTCTTAAGAGCAGGTTTTAAAGCGACAAAATAAGGCATTATATTCATTCCTAGTCTTGAATTCTCAATTTGTCTTGCCCACATAGAAACAGGCACACATTTGGCATGTGACAAGGTAAAACAAATGTGTCCCTGTTATTATGTGGGCAAGACAAATTGTCCAAGACTTAAAAAGCTCTGATAAGTATAATGTTGCTTCTAAAGCTGTCCGGTTTCCTGATTCATTTCACCTGTCTGCAACATCTTTCCTGATAGTCATTTTATACCATTTCCTTCTTATCTAATATGATTTTCTCCCGCTACAATCCATGTATCCAAATGATCCAAAAACTCTGTGACCGTGACACTAATGTATTTTTCATTAAGATACTCAGATAACAAAAATAGTCTCTGTTTTCAGTCACCCACTTGTACATGTAAATGTCTTTACTCCATAGTCTTAAGCCACCCCACGTCATTCCTGCAATTTTTTAACATTGATTCACTTTGTGATTCTTTTTCCTCAAATCACAGTTAAAATCTCCTATTATAATTAATCTCATGTCAGCCATAACATATTGTTTTTTCAAATAATTCCTCCTTTTCTTTAACATCAGTACATTCATATACCCAATTAGTGTGAATACATTGCTTTCTCATCTGTCTGCCACATTTACTCTTTCAGCATAAACAATGTGAATGGCTAGTATATTTACTCTGTCATTAATCAAAAACATCACTCCTGTCCATCATTCATTTCCTAAACTCCATACAATTTTGTATCCCCATACTTTTAAAGCATGCGTCCTGTGTTTCAGAGGTATTGTGTCCTGTAAACAAAGAATATCAGCACATAAACCTGCACACAGTACCAATATTGATAATCTTTTGAACTTATTTACCAGACTGTTGACATTAATTGAAACAATTGAAACAACACAAATTATTCCTTTCACTTGTTTGACTTTTAAAGAGATGTTTCTAAATATTCATTTCCTCACTCTTATCCTTTGCCCTATAATATTTTTCTCTCTGGTCTAACAAATTCCTCCCCTTGCCCTTCATCCTGATTCAGTTTTTCACTTAGTTGCCCAAACATATTACACATCTCAATTTTGTCTTCCTATAAGCCTATATCTATATCACTTTCTTGTACAAAACTATCCTCGCCTTCTTCTTTCATATTCTTCTTCATATCCACCCATATTTTTCTATAATTATATAATTCACTTTTTCAATAAATTCTCCATTTTCATCTTGTACTATTGCCCTTTCTTTTTGTTTCAGCCATACTAAAAATGTCCTTCCTTCTCATGCACATTGTATTCCTTTTTACATTTATTTATCGTCTGATCCATCTCTTCACATTGGTTGCACTTAACATTTTTATAGTTTTCAATTAAATGTTTAATTCTACCACAGAAATAACTTGGTTGGCTTTGATATTTTAAAGTAAGCCTAAAACTTTCCACAAATATCACACTAGGTAAATGTTGCAAACCTTCCTACTTTACATTTAGCACATTTGTTTCCCAACCACCATTCCATACATGTCTCTCATCTGTTGTTTTCTTTATATTTTCAATTTTGTCACAATATTTAAGTAAACATTTCATTAATTCCTCCATTTCTGTAGCATCAGCTCAGATTTGCACTAATACATGCTTTTTTAAGTCGGTCTTTGTCCCACAAGAATATAATTGTTCCATGTGTAAACATCTTTTTTCTTTTCACATTCATTTAGGAATTTATGCAGCAGAAATTCAGTTTCAAACATAATGTCACAGAATGCCACTTTACCTAACTGACATCTTTTACAGAAAACTGTAATTTTATGATGTTTTCTTTTATAAAGAAAACCATTCACAGTACCTTTTTCTTACCTTCTGAAAAGAGGAGGGAAAGTTCAATAGTTTAAAACAGGAATTAGCAACACCACAGGGTATTCTGTTCAACCACAACCTAAGTACTGGTTTTGTCCCTGCTGAATGGAAAATAGCCACCATCATCCCTTTGCCCAAGGATGTGTGTATCCACTGACCCTGGGAACTATAGACCTATTAGCCTATCCAGCCTTATCTGCAAGGCCATGGAGAGAATCATCATGGGCCTCATCAACAAGGATATAGGAGACCTTCAAACACTTGACCCAATCCAGTTTGGTTTTGCTAAAAAGAGATCCTGCCTGCTGAATCTGATGGACTTCTTTGAGACTGTCACCAAAGCCCTGAATGCAGGCAAATCTGTGCATATAGCCTACCTAGACTTGGCCAAGGCCTTTTGACACAATCCCCCACCCAGGCATCATTGAAAAACTCACCCAGCTGAGGGTCAGCCCATATACTGTCAGGTGGGTTGCAAATTTTCTCACCTACAGAACACATATAGCTCCACCAACAGACCTCGTTACCAGTGGTGTTCCACAGGGATCAGTGCTGTGCCCCTATTGTATGTAATCTACTTCTCAGAAGTACCGCCAAAAACAAAAAGTATGTGGCTGCCAAATTTACTGATGACTGTAAACAGGGAGCAGCCAATGAGTCCCCAAATAATGTCAGCATTCCACAAGATGATGTCAGCGTTCAACAAGAAGGACTTACAGAAACCAATGATTGGTGTCAATGTCATGGTCTTAAACTCAATGTAAAAAAAGGCATTATTGTCTCTCCGTTTTTAATTCTCTTCAAATCCCTTAAGTTTCTATACGATGACAGGAGTGGACCCCATTCCTAAGTCAAAGTATGATTAAAGTTCTTGAAATTAGTATTGTTTCACTCTTTGATGTCAGCCAAAAGTGCTGTTAGTAGTACCCGCAATGTGCCCAATAATGACTCCTTCTACAGTTTGTATGGAGTTACATGTATTGGTAGCATATCTAAATAAAATTTTAGACTCTTTTTCTATAAGACTCAATGCTCCTATTACTATTGGAACTGTTAGGGTATCTTTATTCCACATTGCTCTCATTTCTGCTTGCAGATCCTGATATTTTATAACTTTATGCCTCTCTATGCGCAGGACACTGCAGTCACTGGGTGTGGTGATTTCAATGATCACTGCTACTCTTGTCTTCTTTTCCTGCAGTACTATATCTGGTTTTCTAGCATTTATCTTTTGAATTGCTGGTAATGGATGATCCCATGTGATGCAGACTTAATCATTTTCTATGATGGTTTGTGGCTCGTGTTTCTAGTGCTTTTCAGCCACTTCACAACCATAATGTTTGCACAATCCCCAGTGCAACAGTCTTGCCGCATTATTATGCCTTTCAGTATATAGTCCTTCTGCCATTAGTATGTCACAACCAGCAATGAGGTGTGTGACTGTTTCCAGTTTGGTTTTACAAAAATCTACATTTGTCTGTTTCTCCCGCATGTTCAATGGACTTTGTAAACCAGCGTGTACGTAGCCCACTATCTTGAGCCGCCAATATTAACCTGCCATCTCTTGGTTTGAATTCACCTCTCCTTAACCATTCCTTATCAACATGATGTTCTTCCAGAAGTCTTCTATACTTGCAACAATATTTATGCATTTTCCATATTTCTTGCCTTTTCGTCTGATTCTTCACCTTATATTCTTTCTTTTGTTTTTTGGCACATTCAGTTGCTGCCTAAATCTTATCTACTTCTGGTTTGATTTCCATTCCTGCTTGACACCAAAATGTTTCTGCTAGATTAACCAGGGAAGTCATCTTAGATTTATTCTCCTCATGTTTCAAAACTTTCACTACATTTGGGTCTTGTGAAGTCAGCAGATAAGCGTAGAGTTCCACGATTGCAGGTCTGTACATGTAATCATTTTCAAGGAGGCCCATCCCTCCTTCGGAACGGGGAATATATAATCTTGGTATGCACTTATTTTTCTAGATCATTTGGCAAGCATGAAGCGTCCTTCTTGTTTTCCTATCTAATCTATCCAACAAGTTTTTGGGACCAATCAATCACTCCAAAACTGTAAGTTAGGTCAGGAAGAGCAAATTGGTTTATTGCTTGGATTTTGTTCCTAGATGTCAATGCTGTTTTCAGGATTAATTTAAGTTTTCTAAAATATTCCTTACTAAGTTTTACTCGCATGTGTTCATGTTTTATTGCTGATCCTTTATCAATTCCCAAGTGTTTATGCACGCCCTCTTGATCAAGTTGTTTTATATCACATTCTTGTCCTAAACTGATGTTTTCCTGGTGCTGCAGTTTTCCTGCTTTAAAGGTTGCCTTTGCACATTTATCAAGACCAAATGACATTCTAATATCATCTGAAAATGTTTTTACAACCTGCAGCTGTGCTTTCTGTTCCTCATCTGACGAGCTATAGAGCTTTAAATCATTGATAAATAGAAGATGAGAAGTCTTTAGATTTTGTTGTTTTCTAGGAGCCAAATTGTAGCCATGGCCTAAGCTCTTAAGTAAACAGTTTAATAGGTTAAGGGCAAGGCAGAACGTCACCCTAGAATATCCCCCTTTGAATATTTATCCCTGGGATAATAATTTGTCCTTTATCGTGGTTTAATTGCAAAGTGGTCTGCCATTGTTTCATGGTCACTGTAACATAGTCGATCAGTGCAGGATGTACCTTATACATTTTTAATCACTCTTTTATCCATGAATGTGGGATACTATCAAATTGTTTTTTGTACTCAATCCATGCCATACTTAGATTCTTCCCCCTTTTACAGTTCTCCACTATGACTTTATTTAACAAGAAATGATCGTTTGTTCCATATGACTTTCTTTTATTGCCCTTTTGTTCTACTGCCATAATTGAGTTTTTTTCTAAAGGACTATAAACTCAGCATCAATTCCCATGTATAGTTTATACGTCGTCAGAAGGAAAGTTATTGGTCTATAATTTTTGGAGTAGCTTACAGGTTCACTGTTAAGTAGGAACATTGTTTTACCTGTTGTTAGCCAAATTAGTGTCTGTTCGGGGTGCACATATAAATAGTTCTTATACACTTGTAATAGGTGACTCTATTGTCAGACACACTGACGTCCCACTCACTAGGCTGAACAAGGAGAAGGTCACTGTAAGCTGCCTGACAGGGGCCAGGATCCGCCACATAACACAAGCACTCGGGTCACTCCAAAGCAAGTACAAGTATGACTCCGTCATTGTCCATGCTGGTGTGAATGACTTGAGACGTACCTCCCTGGACTACATGAAAAAAGACGTACAGGAGCTCTTTGATCATGTAGCCCAGGCCAGTATGACCCTGACCATGAGTAGCATCTTACCCTCACCAAGAATGATGCCACAGTATAAAGACAAAATGATCAATTTTAACAATTGGCTAAAGTATTGGTGCCATTCAAAGGGGATCCAGTGTTTGTCAGCCTGGGATGACATGCTCAACAAGCCACGTTGCTTCGCTAGGGACGGCTTGCACCTGTCACCCCTGGGTTTTCGAATACTGGCTAAGGCTCTTGCCTCCCCCATAGTGCCTTTTTTAGGCAAGGCTCAAAAGACAAACCCACTACCATAGACAACACAAAGAAAAAAAAACTAAGGGTAATACTGCTCAATGCCAGAAGTCTAAACCTCAAGATGCACACACTCGAGACTCTCCTCAGTATGGAGAATATCGATATCTGTGCAGTAACAGAAACCTGGTTCAAGGCTCCCAAGAGCACCCCAGCACTACCAGGCTATACTTCATGCCATGCTTTCCGGACCCAGAACTGGGACCGAACCACAAAAGGAGGGGGAGTATCCATATTTATCAAAGATACCCACACCTCCAGGCTAGTGGCACTGCACAAAGCTTCGGAGACCATCCATGTGCAACTAACAGTGGGCAAAACTGCCTTTCAGTTTGTAGCCTGCTACAGACCACCCTCCCAAACACAGGAACCTCACTCAGCTTTCCTGAGAACACTGGAGAATAAGAAGGTCTCTCCAAACACTATTATATTGGGTGACTTCAACTACCCAAACATCGATTGAGAAAACTACTCAAGCCCAAACACCCTCACCCAACGGTTCCTAGAATTTATAAACTCAAATGCTATGGAACAACTGGTCACCACTCCCACAAGAGGGGAAAACATACTGGATCTGGTCATCACCAACATGGGGTCTCTATGTTCCACACCAGAGGTATACCCCTCTTTGGTAAGATCAGACCATAAACAAATCTCACTGGACATCAATATTCTATCCCCACACCTAGCCAAGGAAACCATGGTGAAGAACTTCTCAAAAGCAAACTTCACACCTCAAAACTGAGGTGGAATCCTTCAAAGCCCCCGGACCAGTGGACAGTACAGCCCAAAATGCAGAATCCTTTACTAAAACATTCTATGGACACCTACAGGAATGCATGGAGCATGCTAACCCAAATAAAACCAAGACTCACTCCTCCAAAGGCAGGAGACCTGTCTGGTGGACTCCAGCCATAAATAAGCTGTACAACAGAATGAGAAAGCTACTACATGACAGAGCAAAATCCCAAAAAGGGAAGGCGTCACTGATCAGTACTAGCAAGAAACTATGATCCCTCATAAAATCTTCTAAGACCAGCTTTGAAAGAAAAATTGCACAAGACACTAAAGATAATCACAAGGCCTTCTTTAGTTATATCAGATACCTGGGAGGCAACTCCCAGATATGCTCTGAGTTAGTGCAAAATGACAAAAAATTCACTGAACCCACAGACATTGCCAACATCCTGGCAGAAAGGTTCAGTGCAAACTCCTCCCCCCTTCCCCCCCAAAAGAGCAAATGTCTATCCCAACAGAGTGTAGCCTTCCTGAGATCACAGATGCACAGGTGAGAGCTGCCCTCTCCAAAGCTGAAAACACAGCATCAGTGGGACCAGACGGTGTCCTGGGCTGCGTCTTACATGAACTCCAAGAAGAACTAAACCCTCATATAAAGTCACTGTTCAATCTCAGCCTTACTACAGGATATGTTCCCAAGGAATGGCGTACAGCAACAGTGGTCCCACTCCACAAAGGTGGTGCCACAACAGACCCCGGAAACTATCGCCCTATAAGCCTGTCTAGCCTGGTCTGCAAAGCTATGGAACGTATCATCATGGAAATCATAAACAAAGACATTGGGAACCTCCAGACACTGGATCCTACCCAATTCGGCTTCGTTAAGGACAGATCTTGCCTCTTGCACCTGGTCAACTTCTTTGAAACAGTTACCAAAGCCATAGATGAAGGGAAGGTAGTCCACACAGCCTACCTGGACCTCGCAAAGGCCTTTGACACAATACCCCACTCGGGCATCATAAATAAGCTCACCGGCTTAAATATCAACCCCTATGTCACAAGATGGGTTGCAAACTGGCTCAGGGATAGAACCCACATGGTCAGAATAGCAGGTGCCATGTCACACTCTAAACCAATTACAAGTGGTGTCCCACAAGGCTCAGCCCTGGGACCTCTCTTGTTTGGTATATATTTCTCCTAGGTACAGGCTAACAGGGTGGACTATGGCTGACCAAGTTTGCAGATGACTGCAAACTGGGTGCAATATTCGACTCTCCGACTGACACAAGCATCCTCCAAAAGGGTCTCACAGAGACAGATAACTGGTGCCAGAGCCATGGCCTAAAGCTAAATGCCAAAAAGTGCATAGTCATCCCCTTTGGAAAAAACAAAGTACCCACAAATTACCACATAGGTGGTAATCCATTAAGTATGGCAGAAGTAATTAGGGACTTGGGGACCCAAGTAGATAGCAATCTCTCCTTTGACAATCACGTTGTCAAAGTGGTTAGAAAGACCTTCTATATAGCGCACCTTATCATGAAAGGGTTCACATCTAGATCAAGAGAGGTCATTGTGCCCCTCTACTCATCACTTATCAGGCCCATAATTGAGTACAATGCCCTGTTTGGGATGTACCTTACCCGACACCTTCAGCAACTGGAAAGACCCCAAAAGTATCTCACCAAGAGGATCAAAGGGCTCAAACAGATGCCCTATGCAGTTCGGCTAAAGAAACTCCAGCTCTACTCAGTTGCGTACTGCCTACTCAGAGGCGATCTGTGTCTGACATATAAAGCCACGTCCAACCCAGAATTAATGGACATGCTTCACATCAGGAAATCTAAATCCCTTAGAGCTACACGCTCCAGGGACCTGAACCTCAGCACAGAAATAAATAGGATATGCTGGAGGGATAGATTCATATCTCAGAGGCTCCCCTCACTCTGGAACAAAATCCCAATCCATGTCAGGCAGAGCCCCTCACTGACCCTCTTCAAGAGAAATCTTGACGAATGGATGGGAGATCGTAAGTTTACCCCTGGGATCTCTTCTGTGTCGCTGCTTGACAGAGGTACAGTAAACAAACCTTAAAAGGGCTACCTTCTGTGACCTACTATACAGAGGCACAGTCAACTAATCTAAAAGGGTGGCGTAAGCCAAACATACTCTGGCTAGGCTTATAAATGCCCTAGGGCAGATAGCCTAGTATCAACCCATGAACTCATGGCTAGGTCTTCATGCAGAGATGTTAATACATTTAACCAGAAGTTAGGCACTGCATCTGGGCCTGGGGTTTTCCAGTTAGAGGCTTTTCTTAACTTTGTTTCAATCTCTCTGGCTGTTAGTTCATCCCATTTCATATCCTGTACCTTTAAACTTCGTATTCTTTCTTTTACTTCTTTCATCCATTTAGCATCTTTGTTGTGTTCCACAGGATCTTCATAGATACTTCTCCAAAATGCATCTATTTCTTCTATTTTTGGCAGTCTTTCAATTCCTTTTACCTGTTTTTCCATTTCTTTATACAACTTTTTTAGGTCATCAGTAAATTTCCTATTTTGTACTTTTCCTTTATATTTATCTGTGCATCTTCTAAGCTTTTCTGCCTGTGCTGAAATTTTTTATTTATTATTTGCTATAGTGTATGATAGATCCTGGTCTGTTCTAATCCTGTGCACTGCTTTTATTACATCTGTCTTTCTTAGTATTTTTGTTGATCTATTCCCTCTTCTATAGTCTTCAGTGACACTTCTTGTCTTAAATTGCTTTATATTTTTCTCTGTTCGATACTTCCATGATGGTATTCGATTTCTCCCCTTCCTTTGCCTCACTACCCTGTGCTCTTGTGGTAGAACTTTATCAGTTATTAATTTAACTGCACAGTAACATATCCTGTTTACTTCTATTATATCACATGGAGCTCTATGGAGAGTCCTAATTACTGTGTTCATTTGTTTTATTAGAATTCTGACTTTCAGGGTTTTATTGACCTTCTGCAGTCTATTTCTTTCATTTATTTTAATATATCTATCTCTGTCCATTAAATCAAGAAACTCTTCCCTTAGTTCATTTTCTTCCAGACTGAGGGCACATCTTTTGTTTTCCATTTCCTGCAGGCATTCTATAGAAAGTTCTATAGCATCTTCCTGTGGCACCTTATCTTCAATTTCATCCTGTGCCATTATTGTCCCCTTTGGCAAAGGCGATTTCCCTGCAGATTACAATATTAATAACAACACCCTAAGCTCTAAATCAGTGGTGAGTGATTTGGCATATAGGTTGACAGCAACCTTACTTTTGATCACCATGTCTCCATGGTGGTAAGGAATGCCTTTTATGTTGCTTACCTCATAAGCAAGGGCATAGCTTCTAGAACAAAAGAGGTTATAACCCCCCTGTACTCTTCCGTCATCAGGCCAATAATAGAATACAATGTGCCCTTTGGTATGTATCTAAACAGGCACCTGCAGCAACTGGAGAGACCTCAAAGGCTCCTCACAAGGAATATTCAGGGTCTTCAGTACATGTCTTATGTGAATTAACTGAAATCGCTGTCACTATTTATTTATTTAACTTTTGTTGACCAGGAAAGTCCGAATAACACAGAGCCTTTTTCAGCGGAAGCCCGGGGAGAAATGCTCCAGACCCGTACCATACTCTGTATCATATAAATTTCCTTGAGGTGACCTTTGCCTTGCATGCAGAGAAACCTCTGATCCTGACTTAACTGAAATGCTGCACATCTGTAAGTCAAATGATACATGATTTACTAGCTCTGGGGACCTTAACTTAGCATGTGACATCAACAGGACTTGCTGGAGAGACAGATATGTTTCCCAGAGGTTGCCTCTCCTCTGGAAAATACTTCCAATACAGATTAGACAGAACCCCTTATTAACCCTTTTTAAGTGTAACTTGGACGATTGGATGGGAAACCACAAATTCACCTCAGGGGGTTCACCTGTGTTCCTCTTGGAAAGGGGCAGTCGGTGCTGATTTAGATCTGCTTATAACATAGACCATATCTGTAGACCCTTAAGGGAACAAGGGTTGAACTTGGCTAGGCTTGTAAGGGCCCTAGGGCCATTAGCCTTGTAACCATCTATGATCCTATGAATCTATGAACTCAATGCCTTGGCCAAATTTCCACTACCAATATAAATACCACTTTGGGACTCCTCAGAAAAGAGAATACTAGCCTAGTGGTGCTAAGCTAGTTAGCAAAGAATAACTGAACAAATACTGAGATGTGATACAAACAAATGCAATCTGAGGGTCATGTTGCTCAATGCTAGAAGTCTAAATCTCAAAATGCACTCACTCGAGGCACTCCTTAAAATGGAGAACATCGACATTTGTGCTGTAACAGAGACCTGGTTCAAGACAGCAGAAAGCACCCCTACACTACCAGGCTGTAACTGATTCCACAGTTTTCGGCCCCAGAACCTAGACCGAAGCTCCAAAGGTGGTGGTGTCTCCATATTCATAAATGATGCGCACACCTCCAGACTGGTAGCCCAACATAACACATCAGAGATACTTCAGGTGCAGTTAACATTGGGTAAAACAGTGATTCAGGTCGTAGCCTGCTATAGGTCCCCAACCATGTCCCAAGATTCGCACTCCACATTCCTAAGCACTCTGGAGAATATTAGGGTCCAACCTAACACTCTCTTGCTAGGTGACTTCAACTACCCTTCCATTAACTGAGTAAACTACTCATGTACCAATACACTTGCCCAACGTTTCCTGGAGTTTATTAATTCCAATGCCGTGGACCAGCTCGTTCTTCCCCCACTAGAGGTAGCAACATCCTTGATCTGGTTATTACTAACATGGGTGACCGTTGCTCTACACCAGTAGTCATATCCTCCCTGGTTAGATCCGACCACAAACTAATCACTTTGGAAATCCACATCCCTCCCACAACAACCTCTCTTTTGATCACCACATTGCCACTGTGGTGAGAAAGTCCTTGTATGTGGCACATCTCATTACTAAGGGTTTTCCATCCAGGAAGAAAGAGGTCATGTCTCCCTCTACTCTTCCCTCATTAGGCCAGTCATCAAGTACAATGCCCCATTTGGCATGTACCTCACTAGACACCTGCAACAATTAGAGAGGACGCAAAAGTACCTCACAAAGTGAATCCTAGGCCTTAAACACTTGTCCTATATGGATAGACTCAAAAAACTCCAACTATTCTCTGTCTCATATTGTTAACTTAGAGGCGATCTCTGCTTGACTTATAAAGCCATGTCTGACCCAGCTCTGTTAGAAATGCTACATCTAAACAAATCCCAATCCCTCCACACCACATGGTCCAGAGACCTCAACCCCATTACCACAATTAACAGAACATGCTGGAGGGACAGGTTCATAACCCAGAGACTGCCCATGCTATGGAACAGACTTCCCATACATGTCAAGCAGAGCACCTCACTGACCCTCTTCAAGAGAAATCTTGATGAGTGGATGGGAAACAAAAAATTCACCCTGGGGATAACACCAGTGGCTCTACTCGACAGAGACACTGGGGACTAAGGTCGGGTGGCACTATGCCAGGGTAATCCAATGGCTAGAATTGTAAAGGCCCTAGGGCCATTAGCCTAGTACACACCTATGAACCTATGAACCTTTGATTCTTTGTGTTAACAGCCTGTCACTACATTTACAGCCTTTTCAAAAAGTAGGATATGTACAGCCAGACTGTCCTGGTTAACAAACATAAATGTATGAGCTGCTAAAGGAATGAATGAGTAAATAAATAAGGGTGATTGTGGTGGTTTATACAAGCTCAAGCCATCTCGATTCAAGATGCAGTAGAAACTGGTAAAATGAGCTTCTAGAAAAACAGGTGAAAAGAAGACCTTCTTTTGATTAACATGGTATAGTAGGTGGCTTCATGAGTAAATTGCTGAATAAAATGATTTTCAGAAACAGTTGTATTATAAAATTACTTATGCAGTATGGCTTTGAGCTAAGGCAACTGAATTTTATATGTATATCTTATGACTTCTGAACAACAGTGTATACACATTTTTGCTTGGCAGTAATTATTACTTTAAAATTAAATGTCCATATTAATGGTCAGATAATGCAACAGCTGATATACTTGGGATTTCATTTATTAAAAAAAAGTGGATAAGATTCATAGGCTCATAGGTAATTACTAGGCTAGCTGCCATCATGGGCTATTTTAAGCCCTGCCAGTTTCCATTTTGGTGCTTGAATTAACCTCTCCCATTCAGCATAAAATTGGCCATACCTATCCCATGGTCAATAATTATATATTATCATACTGAAAGTAACTGCAATAATACTATAGATAATTTGAGGGGACCCATTTATGTGATAAAGCATTTAAGATCTGCATGTCCTCAATAGTAATACGGGAGCAGTCCTGGGGTACATTTTCTATTACCCAACCATAGATCAAAGTTGTGTTTGAATATGAACAGGGATGAGCATTGTTTTAAATAGATAGGGAGTCTATTACAGAGCAGTGATATTGTTTGCTGATGTTGTGGAGGAGGTTTAGATCCTTGGGCAAAATATTTTTGATGACATTTAACTTGTTGATGTGCAGTAGGTCTGTCATTGTTGGGTCAGAGGATATCTTGTATGGCAGACGCAGGTCATGTCTTAGCCATCTGTAGGATACTGAGTATAGTGACAGGGCTTTGAGGGGATCTATGTAAGACATATTGTTTAGGACTTGACACTTTCAGTAAGGTATCTCTGTGGGCATTCCAGTTGTTGCATGTGTCTGAACATATATGTGCCAAAGGGGGCATTACACTCAATGACTTGCCTAGATCTAATCACAATCCCATTGTTTATAAGCTGTGCAATATAAAAGGACTATCTTTTAAAAGAGGATACATGTTGGTTAAAAGTTAGGTCTCTGTCCACATAAGATACCAGTTTCTGAACAACTGGATCAACTCTCAGGGGTGTAATGTCAATATGGTAGTCCCGTAGGGAAAGGAACTTCGCAAAGAATATGATAATATGTATTTTGGTACTTAGTTTCAGTTTACAATTCTGGCACCAGTTATTTATTTGTGACAAGCCTTTCTGCAGGGATGCTAAATTATTTGGGGACTCGATAACTGTTCTTAGCTTGCAGTCATCTGCAAACTTACTCAGCCTGAGTCCTTTGGTATTGGCTTTTACTTTAGAGAAGTAGATACCAAACAGGACAGATCCCAGCACTGAACCCTAGGGGACTCCACTGGTGACTGGTCTGCTTTTGTGCAGATAGCTTTCCTGGTTTTGATCTTCTGCATCCTGTCTGTGAGCCAGATGGCAATCTAGTGGGTGATATAGGGGTGCGTTCCCAAGTTTATTTAACTTATCTACTATACCAAAGTGGGGAACTGTGTCAAAAGTCTTAGCCATGTCAAGCTATACAGTGTCAAAAGTCTTAGCCAGGTCAAGCTATACAGTGTCAAAAGTCTTAGCCAGGTCAAGCTATACAGTGTGTACCATTTTACTTTCATCCATTGCTCTGCTGATCTTTTCAAAGAAGTCCACCAAGTTGAGTAAGCATGACCTGCCTTTGTCAAATCCAACCTGGCACGGGTTCAGTGTTTGGAGGCTCCTTATGTCCTTATTGATTAGTTCCATGATATGCCTTCCATGGCTTTGAATATGAGGCTGATCAGACTTATGAGTCTGTAATTGCCTTGGCCTGTGAAAGGTCCATCCTTATGCAGGGGAATGACTGCAGCTGTTCTCCATTCACTTGGTACAAAACCTGTATGGAGGCTGAGGTTGAACAGTGTTGTTAGGGGAATGGATAAATCGTACTTCATGATATTTAAGATGCATTCAAGAATATTGTCAGGACCCACTAATGCAGTATTTGTAGCTTTTGATAGCACTTTCAGGAATTGGGCTTATGTGATAGCTGGAGGTAGTCAGTTTCAGGTACTTCTTGTGGGGTAGACTGAGGGGGAAGAGGGGTAGAGATTGAGCTAAATTTATTGGCCAGTGATTCAGCTATATCTACAGTGTAGGTAACATCATTTACAATCAGCTCAGCACATTGCTGCATTGTGCTTCCGAGATTATGAATTTCACTAAAAAACGCCTTTAGATTGTTTATCCTTGGGTGGCAATTTTAGCTCAAACTTGGCTTTTGTGGATTTTATTAAGCTCCTGAGTTTGTTTATGTCTATGATGAGAGGTCTATCATTCTGGGATTTTCTCCTCTTAATTTTTCATAGAAATTTTCTTCCATTTATTGTAAAGCTTGTTGATATTGTTGCTCTACCAAAGGGGTTTGTTTCTGGCATTTGCCCTGTGCTTGTTCCTACAGGGTACAGTTGCATCAGTGCAGCAGTTTACTTGCTGGTATAATGTGATGGTACATGTTTCCATGTACTCAGTGAAGTTAACTAGGCTTTCTGGAGTTTGAAGCTTGCCAGTGTATCACTTTGGAGTAGGTAGTTTGTCTTAGGGAAAATTCTAAAAGTACCTTGGGTGGAAGTGGTCTCTGGTTTTAATTTCTTTTCAAGGGTGACAGCGTTATAATTTGACCTAACAAGTAACAAAGATTTGCACTTGTTAACCAGGACAAATCGAGCTGGACCTGGAGTCCCTTTTCAGTGGAAGTCCAAGGAGAAAAGCTCCATGAAGCAATAAGACAAAAAAATTCAGTGGTAATTATTACAGTGGTGTCACTATACCTTTTCTTTCTGCAGTACTTACATATTATTGCAACCAGATTTGCGACATGCGATAATTGCTCATGTTTCACTCAAACAATGTCTGTTAAGTTTAAAAGGGTTAGCTAAAATTTTAAGAAGTCTTCTGGGATATTGGTGATGGGTTTGGAAGGTTTGTGGGTAGCGTGCTTTACCGACGTCAGGCAGTGAATACAGCGATCACAATGAGTACTGCTTGTGAGAGCGGGGAACAATAACCATTATTTTTGGATGTGACATCTTGTTAAATGCTTACTACTCAGATTGGGAACCAAAGTTCAGACATCAAATGAAGTATGCAGAGAACTGAATACACAACAGTTGCAATAATGCAAAGAAATCATAGCTTTTATTTGGCAACTGTAATCTGTATAGTGTTCATTCACAATGTTCCACTGCATGAAAAAGCCTGCAGTCCTGATTGACATCTTACCAAAGGGAAGGCACTGACCAATATATGCAGTTACTTTTAGGTGCAAGTAATCATGACAACGAAAGTTGTCTGTAAGTAGTAGTAAGTAACACTTTTAACTCCGTTTGAAATGTGGCGCTTCAGATGTGGAGAACCTGTTCACTTTGCTGACTCGTTCCATTGATGATGATTGTAAAGCAACAGTCATGTGTCTAGTTCAGACAAGGGCACTCTCTGCAAAGAGGACATTTGCCCTTATTCCTTCTGGTATGTGGCACACAATGTGACCCCAAACTGTTTCACACTTTACAGTACCTTTCTTCCATTAACAGAGCTATTTTCGCAGAAAATATTATACAGTATGCCACCTCGCAAATTTGGTTGCGATGATGCATTAAGTACCCTTTCTGCCCATGTGCTCCATGCTTTGAACCCTTATATGCTCTGTGTGTACTGGCGTACACACTATTCACAGTCATTTCACATAGATGAAGCAGCTGTGCACAAGTTAATAGGGATACAGCGTATTATCCTCAGATGCCATAGCACCAGTTGCTACTTACTTGACATTGGAAAGAGTAGCTCACAATGAGATGCAGAAATGGGTAAAAAATAGAACTCTGCAGTATGTTTGTGTTCTTACACAGTAAAATGTTTAAAATGTAGATTGCTTGCTGAGTATTTCACATGGACAGCAAGATGTATTTTGTTGTGTCTTTCGGCTTTTCCAGGTTAGGGGTCGCCACAGAAGAACTCCGGTCCGCTAATGATTGGCAGTAGATTTTTACGGGACGAGTTGCCAGCCCTGACACACAAACTTCAATGAAGGTACGCCCATTCACGCATGGCTGCACACAGAAAACGCTCTAGCTGAGAATCAAACAGGACAGCGTCTTACTGTGAGGCGACAACGCTACCGCAGTACCACCACCACAGTAGCAAGGTGTATTAATGCACAAAAATACAGTGTTTGTTGAGAATTTCATGTTGACTGTAAAAATGTGTTAATATCAAAAATAAAATTTTGAGAAATACGCATGGGCAGTAAGCTTTATTAATAAAAATAGTCTTTGCTGAGAATTTCATATATACAATAAAATGTTTCAATGTAAAAAAATTATGTTTGCTGAGAATGTCACATGCACCACATGCTGAAACTATTAATTTCAGAGGTGCAGTTGTCCACTGTGCTGTCATAATTGTTTAATCAGAAGCTTGACAGCAATTTAAAGTGACAGCACTGAAGCATTTTTCGGGGAACAATCAGTTTTATACCACCTAGGGAGTTTGTGCTGGCTGCATTCTTATTATCTGCTTATTTTTCACTGGGTACACATTATATTTTTCTGACTTATTTCTCTCCTTAATATTGTTACCACTGCATGGCCAAGTTTGTTGTTTGCCCTTCTGACAAGTTCATTTTAATTCTGCATATGGACATAGTGAGGTACACTTACTTATAGCCAGAGTGGATTCACAAGGCATTATGCCAAAAGCAATAATAGCTCAGTAAGGAAGGCTCATTTAATTTCTCAGACAAAATAATGTCACAGGGGATTAACAAGGCAGCTAAGCATAATAACTCAGTACGTCAATAGCTTGCAAAATGTTCATCGTAAGATAAAAATTAATTTATTGGGTGATGCTATAAATGAGCTTGATTGAACGAGTGAAGGAATGAATTACATATGAGTTATTACAGAAGGTGTCAGTAGTAGAATTTTATGTTATTGTTCTGCTGCTATACATTATATCATTTGCAGCTGCATGGGATTTTTTTTCTCACTGTCTCGCTACCAAAACAGTGTAAAGGACAACATTACATTGCCATGTGACAGTATAAATAAGCTGCACTGTATTGCTTATTCAGGAAAGGCATATAAACGTCAGAATAGTAGAAGCAGATGTTGTGGTCCTGGTGAGTCAGTTCCTGTGTCAGAACCCTTGGCAGTTTTAGTTTTCTTTCATCCAAATTATGTCCTTTCATGGATTCTGATGAAGCAGATAAGTACTCACACCATCACTTGATTTGCAATGTGATTTTGTGTCATAGGCACTTATTGAAATTTCCTCTTCTGATGTTTTCAAATTGATACAATTCTGCATTTTTTCTTGCTGTGCTTGACGCCTACCTACATCTGATGCATGCCATAATGCCATACACCAGGCTAGGATGGAACACTCAGCCTCTGTGCTACTTACTCATCTATGAGCAAGCAGAGAAGCTGTTATGCAAAGAGGCAATGCGTGTCTGTCAGTGGACCATAGACACTGTTTGACAGTCGTTCACATCCTGGGAAAGTGAGTCTGCTCTGGAATGTCCTGAGCTTCAGCTCCAACCCTTAATGGAAGGGAAGAAAGAAAAATGTAAATGTGCAGGAATGTAAAAATAATGTACTTGCCCAACTTAGGAAAATACATATATATATATATATATATATATATATATATATATATATATATATATATATATATATATATATATATATATATCAAGGGAGCCCGCAGGATTTTTTGCAGGGGGGTGCAAACCCAGAGCCCCACCCACATAGCTCACCCCGCCCCCTGCCAACACAGCCCCGCCCAAGTCCACCCACCCAAGCCCCGCCCACACAGCCATTCCAGTGTCCCATCACTTGGCTATTTCTCCCCATTTACTGTAGACACTGTTCAAATCTGTGTGCATACTGTTTTATGCTTTAGTTCTACAATGATTACAGGCAGTTGGATTTAATTTACAACTTTTATTTCAAACATTATAGCCCAAACACTGAGACATTTACTAAACCTAAACAAAGCAATAGTCTTACAATGAAAACAGACTTGACATTAAAGCTTCTCTACTTTTGAAACTCACATTCAATGAAACAGCATTGAAACCCACATTCAAAGAAAATGCATCTGGCCAGTGGCAGGTTATTTACCTTTGAACTGTTTTCAAGCAATAGGCTCCTTGCACACCGTTAGGGCCATGCAAAAGTTATTAGATTTACCTGATTGTATTAATTATAATATATAATTGAATTATATCCCTTGTATTATACAGCAGCACTTGTTTGAGTGACTCTGCTGAAGTAAAAGTAATCTGAATAATTCCACATTAAAGATATCTGAAACTAATGAAGATGTTGTTGCTGTATATTTCAGTGTTTCATTTACAAATTCAGTGCCTGTTGCCGTCAAAGAATAAATTGCCTATGTTAAATTAAAAAAAATGGTACGCTGGTATATTGCAATAGAAAATGGATGACAAGCTGAAAAACAGGTTCATAGTTATTAGGCATCTCATCCAAAGGAGGGCATCCTGAGGACTGCAACATACAAATGTATATGCTGTAGGAATAGAACCTCAAGCCTTTACATTAAGATGCAAGTATTCTACTTGTGGTGCTACTAACATAGCTTTAAAACGTTATACCACAATAGAGATACCATTTGCTAAACAAAACAGTTGCACATTGTAAATAGACTTGGCATGAGCAGCAGTGAACTTAGCTTCCTTAAAACTCACAGTTCCTTGAAAATGCACTTGAAAATTCCACCTGTTAACTCTAACTTGGGCATTTCACTTTCTCACAAACATACCATACCCTCAAGGCCTCAACCTTAGTGCAAGAAATCTGTACAAAGCCTAAAATAAATAGGGACAGATTATAAATATGGCTCTCAGAAACTTAGAAAATTGCAAGAGTAACAGGATTTGTGTTGGTATGCATTTTTCTAAATGACATGACATCTAAAACTGAAATGTCTCATTTAGCAACTTCAATCCTTTTAGGAGGAATATGGGGCAAAATCTGGACAGCTGAGGGGTATGCTACCTCCCTCTAATACACACACCAAATAATTCTGGTCAGACAAATTAGTTCTGGGAAGGTTGCACTGAACGGCACCGTGCTTGAGCTGAAGTGGGTGAAATCCTGGTAGCCAGTGATAACTGATCTGCAGCTCAGCATTGTGGAGCATTAAAGCATTTTTAGCAGAGCATTGTTTCATCACTACCTATTGTGTTTGCACATAAGCTGTAGTTATTTTAAACATTTGCCTTTTTGATTACTACAGAGTACATTTACCCACCAGAGCTATTGTGTTTTGACTTCAGTGTGGAGCTAGTTGTTGCAGGGCTTGGCTTTTAAATAAGGTAGCAATGCTTATTTACCATATACCATTAAAGCCACCCTGACCCAACTACAACTGTACTAACACACAGACACTGCTATAAGACACTGGTCTGCAATAAAATGTAATGAGCTTCTGAAAATACTGTAATCCTGTCCTTTTATTACAATGAATATAAAATACTTGAAATAAGGTAAAAAGCTCATAATCTTAGACCGACAAAACTACTTTTCCACACTTCAAAATAATAAAATCAAACCCTCAGAAATTTTGGAAAGGTATCTCTACTCTACTTAACCCCAGCAAACCAGATACCCCTACCCCAGACCCAAACGCTCCTGACCAAGACTTGGCTACCCAATTTAACTCTTTTCATTGAATCCATTTCCAAATTAACGCCATCTTTCTCTAACACCACTACACTGCTACTACTTCCTCATTCCCATCTACTAACTCCCATCCCTCCACTCCTCCTACTACTTCATCAGCTTCATCTGCCCCTAATTCTCCCTCTTCACACTCCTTTTTTCTCATTTAAACCTATACCCAACTTCTACTATAAAGAAATTCCTTATGAAACTGAAGCCATGCACCAATGCTCCTGATAACATCCCTTCTTACTTTCTTGGCAAAGCTGCTGAAGCAATCGCTACCCTATTAGCATTTTAATCAACTGCTCTATCCAAGAATGTATAGTACCCCAAGTCTGGAAAAGGGCCTTTATCATACCTCTACATAAAAGGTGGCAACAACAACAATGTTACTAATTTCCGCCCCATCGCTATTCTGTCCCCCATCTCTAAACTCCTAGAAAAGTGTATCCAACTACAACTCCTTCCACATCTCTTAGATAATCACCTACTAACTCCCACACATGGAGTCAGACCACATCATAGCATTATGACCGCCCTCCTCTCCTTCCTTGAAACTGTAAATAAAGCCCGCGACTCTGGCCAAATTGTTTCTACCCTACTACTCGACCTCTCTAAGGCCTTTGACACACTCTCACAGCCTGCTACTAACTAAACTTTACCCATCTCCCTCCTCCTTGAACTGGTTCTCCAGCTACTTATCTAACAGATCTCAAGCAGTCAAATGGAAAAAGGCCACCTCCTCATTTCTAAATACTCCTACTGGGGTACCCCAGGGCTCTATACCGAGTCCCCTTCTCTTAAATATATTTATAAATGATTTCCGCAACTCTATCCCATTCTCAGACATCATCCAATATGCCGATGATTCTGCTATTATCTGCTGCCACCTCTATCCCCTCACTCCTAAAACTGACTCAAGATGCTTTTACAACAACTGAGCAATGGATGAAAAGGAATCACCTAGCACTCAATGCCTCCAAAACCAAATTAATGTTATTCATCCCTCTAAGGCAACTTCTTTCAATATAAACACATTCCACATCTCTAGACAAAATAATCTACTCCTGGAACTGGTGTCAGAGACCAAGTTACTTGGGGTCCAAATTGATACCAGCTCAAATTCAACTCCCACCTACAGTTAAATATCAAGAAAACCCGGTATGCTTTACCGACAAAATCATTACCTTACACCTGCTACCAAAATCACCCTCTACCTCATTTCTTATCCTCTCCCTTCTCTATGGAGCTCCACTCCTAACTAATCTACAGACCTCCAACACAACTTTCCTCTTGCTACAACAAAATTGCCAAGTTCGCTACCAACCACAAGTCCTCCACCCACCACTGTTCCTCTCTCCAAAACTAAAATGGCTAGAGCTACCCAGTTCTCACATATACTCAACTAAATCTTGCACATAAGCTCATTTTCAACCCCTCCCTTTGTCCCTCCCTTTCATCAGCCTTTAAAATGCACCTTCCTGCAAGAGTATCAAGATCCAACAATCAAAATCTATTAGAAGTATATAAACCAACTAGTCCCCAGGCAAAAATCTTCTCCTTGCATGCCTTTGGAACTCCCTACCACCTTCCATTCGCACCACCCCCAACCATTTTATATTTAAAAGATCTCTTCACTCACATCTAGTATCCCAGTGGGAATGCTCTTGCTCCCACACCACATAACACTTGCAAACTCCATCTTCTTTCTTCCTCTGTTTCCTCCTGCAACTTTCCTAATTACCCACCCTAACTCATACATATTATTATTCCTAGAATAATCAGAAAGAATATACTAGGCCACACTTCCCAAGTATTGCTTCCCTAATACGTTATTGCTTCTCAGTACCATTGTGCATTGCTTCCTAATATGTTATTATTCCTCAATATTGTCATGAAATGCTTCCAAATATGTTATTTCTCAGTGCTTTTGTGCTAAATTTCCCTTTAGTCTGTATTACCTATTAATTTCATCACTAGATTGTACTCGCTCTAGTTGTATTATTTTCAAATTGTTATTTCTTGTATGATTAACTTCTGTGTAATTGTATAATTTGTATATCTATTAATAACCTACTTAGTTTTGGAGCTTTTCTCCCCAGGACTCCATTGAAAACGGGTTCATTTGGCCCAATGGACTATCCTGGCAAACCAACTGCAAATAAAATAAATAAAACTGTCATATGCATTTCAATACCCAAGGCTTATACATTATCTAGTCATGTAAATATTCTCTGCATGGCAACAACGAAAAGGCTTTCAATGCTGGTAATTCTTTAACAATATACTTACTAAAGCTTACTTGCATCTTACAATATCCGACAAGCTTACTAAAGCTTACTTGCATCTTACAATCTCCGACAAGCTTACCTGATGTTCATTAAACCATGGCTACTTAAACAGAGTAACAGGGCACTGTGACAGCATACAGTTCCAGAATAAGAAGCATAAATCAACAGTACAAAAATCTGATAGAAAACCAGAACATTTTGCAAAATCAAGGACAGATGAAAAGCCACAGTCGTATTTGTGATCTACTTTGGATGGGGGAATACTCTGCACATTTACACTGCATAACTGCTCCTTGCCTTCCATGGACACATCCAGAGCCACTACAATGGGGAGAGTGGGGTGCAATAAGTATGTCACAATTTGAAATGTCTCTGGCAATAAGTATGTCACAATTTGAAATGTCTCTGGCTGACAGTGATGGCTCTGACACTCATACCTCTCAACTTCAGAGCAAGAAATCTGGACAAAGCCATACATAGAACTAGAAGTGTGACAAGCCCAAAAATAAGGCCAATTTTAAATATTGCTCTTATAACTTAAATAGAACAGGTAGATCTTGCATTAGTACAAGTTTTCTGAAGGGTATGAAATCTGAAACTCAAATGTCTGCCATTATTTTCTAACTTCAATCTTTAATGACTTGCCACTAATTTGCCAGAAAAACACAATTTTATGAAAACGGACCAAAATGTGATGCAAAATACCTGTCAAAAAGGGACACCTTTTTAATATTAACAGTTAACTTGAAGCAGCTAACAAAATAAGAGCATCCACATGCATTTCTGAAATAAAGGTAATCTATAAGTGATCATTACAGTTATATATAATTGTAAACCCTCCACATTTTCTTCCAAAATTGCCATTTTGGAGGAGGGATTATTAGGGAGAGCAACATTTTGAGCCAGAATTGGGGACAATTGAGATGTTTGGATATTCCTAATCTACAAAGTGATTTGCACATACCTCTCAACCTCTTAATGCAGGAAATCTGAACAAGGCCAAATATATTGGGGAACATACAAACACTACTAAAAATTGCTCTTGTATAAACGTAAAGACAGTCTTGCATTAGCATGCATTTTTCTGAAGGTTATGACATCTGAAACTCAATGTCTGTCATTTAATGGCTTCATTCCTAAATGATTTGCTAGAAAATCACAAATTTGAGAACAAACCAAAAATAAGCAGCAAATATCTATTCATTCTGCAAAGATATGGACAACTGAGAGGTATAGTTCAACCGGGGCTGTCTGAGCTTGCTACCCCCTCACAAAATCATGGTCAAATGGAGCCTCCCCCCTGCAGCCATTCCAATGTCCCATTTATCATAAACACTAATGTGCATACTGCTTCACTTCTACGATGATTTAGGATTTCATTTGAAAGTTTTATTTTGCATTTTACAGCACAAACCCTAATACATATCTGTTAAAGCAATGCAGTCTCACAATGAAAATAGACCAACATTAAAACTTCTCTGCTCTTGAAACTCGCATGCATTGAAACAGCACTGAAACCCACTTTCAGAGAAAATACATTTTGCCAATGGCAAATATTAACTCTGGGCTGTCTACAAAATCATAGGCCCCTCGAACATAACATACACATGCTCTTCGATACACCTTCCTGACTGTATTACATTATATTCCTTGTACAATACAGTACAGTTGTTAGAGGGCATTTTAAATTTATTGTTTTGAACATTTTTCCAGTAAACAATGAAACAAAGAGCATCCACTAATGACAAAACTGCTCAATTCAGAACATTTCCATCATAAAAAGTCTACTCAAGTCCACCAGTATCAGTAAAAAATATACACAATCTCTGAAGTAGTAAACTCCACATTGAAAAAATTTGTAACTAATAAAGAGGTTGCTGCTAGCAAACACTTTATATGTCATTGTTTAATCTACAAATAAAGTGCCTGTTACTCTTGAAGAATAAATTGCTTTTGTTGCATGCAATAAAAAAATGAAAAGCTAGTAATACCGCAATAGGGAATGGATAGCAAACTGTTAACAGGTTCATAGTTACTAGGTATCTTTGCCAAAAAGACTGCAGCATCCACCCCCTTTACAACACAATACAGCATCAGCAATGCATTTACCTACTGTGGGAGTAGAACTCACAGCCTTCAGCATCTAAAGCAAGTACACTATCTGTTGTGCTATTAACAATGAAAGCAGACTAAACACAAGCAGCACTAAACTTTTGCTCCCCTGCAGCTCTCAGCTCCTTGTAAAATCTACTCCGACACCCAGCTGTATCTCTGAACTTTTCAGCACAAGAAATCTGGAAAAAGCCAAAATTTATTGGGGCGGGGACAAAGGCCAAAACTAGGGACACATTTTAAACATTGCTTGTATAATGTTTGAAAGTTGCTAGAATAAAATGCTGCGTTACCACCATACATTTCACTGCCACGTCTTGAACCCAGGGGACCCGTGCAAAACAGTCAGAGCAACATACCACTACGCCAAATAAACTGTTTTGTGAAAGAGGAAGACTGAAACTTAAATAGCTACCATTTAGTGAATTCAGTTCTCACCATAGCACAGCTGTCAGCCTCTTAGCACAAAAGACCTGAACAAAGCCAATAATGGGTGACTACTACAACCACCAAACATTCAGTGAATTCAGTTCTCACCATAGCTCTCAACCTCTTAGCAAATAACACCCGGACAAAGCCAGTAATGGGAGAATATAGCCCCAAACATATTCAGTGAAATCAGTTCTTACCATAGCTCTCAACATTAGCAAAAACCTGGATGAAGCCAATAAATACCTGAACAAAGCCAATACTGGGTGAATACAGCCCTCAAACATATTCAGTGAATTCAGTTCTTACCATAACTCTCAACCCTAGCACAAAACCTGGACGAAGCCAATAATGGGGATACAGTCCCAAACACAGGGATACATTTCAAATATCCATCTTGTACACTTAGAAAATTGCTAGAATAAAAGCTTTTGTTAACATACACTTTCTGAAGAATATGAAGTCTGACAAGTGTCCATTTTTTTAACTTTTGTTAACCAGGAAAGTCTGACTTTGAAAAAAAAAAAAAAAAGCTAAGTTTTAGCAGAGGCCCAGGGAGAAACACTCCAGACAGCCAAGAATAAAACCAGAGAACATGTAGCTGTCAGGCAACAAGGACACAAATGCAGAAACCACAGATTTTATGAGGAACAGAAAAAGTATGAGGGAAAATCCTGCAACATTTTCACAAATGGTGGTGGGTAGGGAATTCAGGCTCTTGCCACTTGGGCCCAAGGTACAGGGTTCAAGCCTTATTCACTACCCACCACCATGTACACCTGGGGCATTTTACACACACACACACACACACACACACACACACACACACACACACACACACACACACACACACACACACACCCTGAAAGTGCCCCATCTTCCTTCCTTCCGTTTGTGCTCCCATCTTCCGGTCGTCAGGTCCCGCTCCCATCTTCCGGTCGTTAGGTCCCGTTCCCATCTTCTCTCTTCCTGAAAGTGCTGCCGCTTGCTAGTTCCCGCTCACAAACCTTAAACTGACAACGATGATGTCAGCACGCCTGCGACTGGACTATTTGGACTCCTTCTTAAAGGAGAATGTGCGTAAAAAAAAAAAAAAAAACTTTTTTTTTTTAATTATCTAGCCGTAGCCGATTCCAGTGGGGTGCAAGTGCACCCCCTTGCACCTGCCTGTGGGCGCCCTTGATATATATATATATATACTCATAGGATACAGAGAGACCATCAAGCCACAGAGGGTGGACGGGTCACAATAAGCCCCCACTATACAAAGCCTCCTTGCAATTCAGTTGATATGGTGAGTCCGTATACCTGAGGTCTTCTGCAGTGAGGATCTGTTGCAAAAGACTCACGGTATGAAATCCTAACCTTCCAGGGTGGCCAAAGGAGAAAGGTTCAGAAAGCTGAATCCTGTTGTAAAAAGGTGCCAGTGGAGGTTCTATGAGCTTGACAAAAGTGGAAAGTGACAACTGAGAGTTAATGGCACAAACTTACCTCTTCACTATTCCTGATTTTCAGGGATGCCCTTGATTTTGTGTGAAAACTTTGTTTTGTATCTCCTAAACTTTTATGCTTTTTGAGAAAATACAGTGGATTACAAAATCATCATCATAAACACATTTTAATTCAGAAAATTCACAGTAATTCAGGCTGTCTTACTCAGTCAATGTTCTAAGTCAGCAGTACCAATATTTTTAAATATGTGTTCTGATGTGGGACCGTTATCCCTAACTATGCAGGTAAGTCATTGAGAGCTACAAGTTGTATGTTCAAGGACCGTAAGTAAAATTCTCAAAACTAGGAAAACACAAGTGATTAAGAAAGGGAAATATGTACTAATTCTGAAATTAGCTGCATTATGAAAAATTCAAGCTTCTGTAAGGTACAGTGTTCCCAGATTTAACAGCAAGAAGTGTGGGGTGGCGGGGGGATAGCCTCCCCTCCAGACATCACTTTTTTAATGTGCAATAGCAAGTTTCACACTTTGCTGTGATTTGAAGATCTCACTTAATTTCTCAGAGTTCCAGGATTTGCACTATCAATTCTTGAACTTCTGATACTTTGCTGGACTGTGTCCTTCTCACTGGCCCAGATTTCAAAAATCAAAGCAGGTGATGATCACAGAGGGTCCAAAATGAATCAAAGAATGTATACATGTATGCAAAATCATAGCACTCAAAATTAGTTTATGTAAAAAACTTACCACGTCTGTGGCATGACCTGCAAAAGTTGGTATGGCCAACAAAGCTAGGACCCTTGTGGTATCAACACCACAAATACTTATAATCTTAGCAAAACCTATGACTGATAGCATGAATACCATCACATTGGTAACAATACATACATGAATCCCACTGGTTGAATGACTTGGATAGCATATTCTAAAAATATTGCCCCAAGCCACATATTCTGTTCTTTCTGGTTAGCTATCCCTTTTTTGTTCCCTAACATTCTAATTTACTTTCATTTAGTTCTGTACCAAAAAAAGGTTTACTCCCATTTAACTGTATAAAAATAAAAACATAAAATTGTTGTATATTAAATCACCCTAAATTGCCTGCCTCTTGACACTACCCCTCAATTCATTAGTATTCAGTGTATTCCTAAAGAAGTCACATGGCTGTTAGTCATTATTGCAAGTAGACCAGTCATTATGATAGCAAGTAGACCAGTATCACTTTCTGCAACTTTCAGCTTCTTAGAAACATTAATTATGCAGCCCACAGTTAATGCAGTTCTTATATTTAATATCAGTACCCACAAGACCCCCCCTCACTGTTCTCTAGTTTTCTCTCTATCAGACTTCACAGCTATTACAGATAAAGTATTATCTAGAAAATACATGTTTATGTTCCATTGCTTCAGGTTTCCTTCTATCTCCTGTTCAGCCCTTCATGTTTCATCTAATCCTGCTGGGCACAGTGTGCTTATCAGAATTAGGCTTTACACGAACAGTAACCAAGTTCCCATCACCATGCTTTCTCCCATGTTTTGACCAAGCAAGAATGTCTATTTCCTGCATACTTCCTGCTTTCTAAGGACAAAAATTAAAACTATTCTCCTTCATTTCACATAATGTACATAATGCCGTTACTGTGCATAGGCCTTATGGATAATCCAGGAAATCAAATGCAGTTCAGTTAACTGCTGTAATAAAAAGAAGCAAGGCTTGTGATCCATACCTGTAACTGTACAATGTTTGTTGTCCTGCCAGAAAACAGCATCCTTGTTTCTGTTCATATAAAATGACATTGGTCAGGTATACTACAATAGTAAAGTCAAAGTACGTCAGATGTTAAATGATCAGTGCTAGAATACCCTGACTAATAACATTTTAAGAAAAGGAAGCTTTGAGGAATGGATGATGGTCCAAATCTCCGCTGTGCTAGCATCCAGCAGCGTATGGCTCCCATTCTCAAGTTAACACCAACATTTTTTTTCTTACACAGAAATGAGTGAGAAATAAAAGGGGGGCAGGCAGCTCCACAGACTGCAGATCAAGACCACACAAGATAGTTACAAATCCTTTTTATTTATTTATTTTTTAACTTGATAGCCAGTTGTGACTGTCACAGCAGTCACCCTCTTTCTGTCCTCTATTCCTTAAGAAATTCCTTCCATTCTTGGAAGAAGAATGAATATGCAGCCAAGAAGCACAGTTTGGCAGTCTAACAACAACCATCTCAACACTGCAGTGCAATCTGTCCAAGTCTCATCCTCATTGTGATGTCATTCTAAAGCACAACAGTCTGTCATCAGCAAAACTGTTGTGTGAAATTAAGATGGTTTGCTTGTAAATTCAGCATGCTGGGGGAATGGGACGTAATGCATTTATTCAAGTTCAGCAGTCATGTATACAAACACTGACTAATCCATATGCCTTAGTATGATATAAGCTTTTAAAATGACAGCACTATTAGCATAGTCATCTAGATGCTGTCTGCTTATCTTTTTTCATCTAAATGCTATCTGTTTATCCTTTAAGGAGAATAACAGTAATCATACAGAATATTATATTCATAAAGTAGCAGAACGTATTCCAAGAATTAAGCCAACATGGGAATGGAGAAAGGAGATTCTGCCAATAGGGATGACTGCAATTAGGGATACAGACAACAGGCAAGAGGGAGCTGGAATTTATTGGAGAAAACTGGCAAATAGGCCAAGGTATTGGCAGAAAAAAATAGAGAGGGAAAGGTAATAGAATTGGAAGACACCAAGAACTTATTTGGAATGCAGGTTAGAGATCGCCTTCCCTATCAAAGATTGATATCAGAGTATAGGCAAAGAAATAGGGGGGGGGGGGCGTCTTAAACATAAGACCAGCACTGGTAGACTTTTTATTAGAATGTAGAACAGAAGTTGCCTTGAAGAAAGGAATAATTAGTAGAACATATAAAAGACTGCATGATAACCATAAGAATCAATCAGAGGAGGTTAGAAAAGATTGGGAAGAGAGACTGGATAAGCATTTCACAAAGAAACAATGGGGGATATATGTATCTCTCCCAGATATTTAGCAAAGTCTAAAAGATTTAGGATCTCTGCTTGGAAGCGTTTACACAGGTATTTTATACCTCAGGTACATTTCAAAGAATTTTTCCTCAGGTAGACAGAAAATGTTGGAGGTGTGATGGGGAAAAAAGAAGTAAGTGTAATGAGTTGGCAGACTTTAAAGATTCCCTGCAGACTGTTCTGTTAGAGGTGCTGTGTGAGCAAATTGGTGTAACTAAGGAAATGATTTTTTGAGTTATGATACAGAATCAGAATTGCCTTGACATGGTAAAGCGTTGCTGAGTCTAATTAGGATGGCTGCCAAAAAAGCAATTCCTAAAAATGGAAATCAAAGTCTAAACCAGCTTTACTAGAAGTAGCAAAGGTAGTAACAGAGATAAAACAACTAGAATTGGGATATTCTGAAAAAGCTAAGAGCAAATTACATACGAAAAAATGGGAATTGTGGAATCAATACATGCAGAGGAGGAACAAGGTTTAAAAGAAGGCAGGATCTAAATGAGCTATGTAATGGTTGACTGATAATCACTGGCTATATTATGAGTGATGTATAATGTTTGCAGCTACAGTTATGTCAGCATTGTGATAATCACTGGCTATAATGAGTGATGTATAATGTTTGCAGCTACAGTTGTGTTGGCATGGTTTGCAATATTTAATGTTTGCAAATGAGACTGTGTCGGTCTGGTTTATTTTCATTTATATAAATGTAAGACTGCCTATGTCATACATGATAATTTAATAAAAATGTTTCTTGTTTTAAAAAAAAGCATGCATATGATCTATAATGTTTGTAACTCTGAACATATTAACATGAAACTCCAATGGCAAATGAAATACACCAGACTCCTCCAGCAGACCACAACCGAAATTAACTGACTGGAAATAGCACAGCTGAATAAAGAAGTATAATTTAATTTCTAAGCACTTTCGCCTTCAGTAAAGGCATCATTAGAGAGAAAAAGAGAACACAGGAAGCAAATCTGTTTAAATATACCTATTGAAAGGTATTTAACCAATAAAAACCCTTGTCTAGAACAAATGTAACAGCCTTTAAAGTGACAGTGCATATATACGAAGCACAAATACAAATACATATAAAACAAACATTAAAGATATAAAACTTAATGCAATACTACTTGAAAGTGTAAAATATTTAAATACTTATTTTAATTTAGCAGCTCTTGCTTTTAAAATGCAGCTAAGAGATAACATATCATTTAATCTGGGTTTATTAGTTGCATTTAACCGGATCTGCCAGTTCAGCTCCTTCTGTTCTGATAACAGTTCACTGTCTTCCCCTCTGTCTGACATTCAGACCCTGTCAATAATGTGCTCTTTCCAGTCCATCATTTCAGTTCTGTCTGCTGAAGGAGTCTGGTGTGATTCTTTGGCCACTGGAGGTTCACCATACATTGGCAACCTACAAGTAGTAACATGTTAATATGTGTTTGTTTTCTTTTATATAAAGGTATGCTTGCCTATGTCTTAAGGGACAATTCAGTAAAGGTGTTAAAAATAGATGCTGTCTGCTTATGGTATGTATTGACTGTGACAAAATTCAAGAAGCCTTTCTTTCAGTGGTTCTATAGCTTAGGCAATGAAAGAGCAGAAATCACAGCCATCTACAGTCAAATTAGAGCAGGGGAGCAGATGGAATTTGTGAGGCTAGAACTGGAATGTTCCATAAAATGCAGATCATTTGAGAGGTATGATGGCTACAAACTGACTAGACCTGTAAAGAAAACATGCATGGATTGGTTTAGAGGCAGTCCTGAAACCACTTTTGGGAGAAAATATAAGTTGTGGGTTAATCCTATTGCTGTAGTGATAGACCAGCTATGTATCCGTACAGATCAAGAACAGTAGCTCAGAAATCCTGTAAGCAGAGGTAATGGCTACTAAGAAGATCAAAGTCCCAAAGAACAGTGGGGCTGTTTTAAAATGGGCAATTGGTTCAAGTCACAGAAATCACGGCCTGAAGTGGAAGCATTTCTTAGGCTTCTATAAGAATATTTAGAAGGACTTGAAAGCCTGAAATGAAACCTTTTTAAGCGCAACCTTGATAACTGGATGAGGAATAGAAAATACACCCCTGGGATTCCACCCATGTCCCTGCTGGACAGTGGCATAGTTTGCTGACTTGTTGGAACATGGGCTAAATTCTTGGCTAGGATGGTTAAGGGCCTCAGAGCCAATAACCTAGTAGCTTCCTATGATCCTATGGAACCCTGTCCTCCTTAGCCATCACAGCTAAATGAAGATGAGTGTTCTGGTCTTCTGTGAAATTTTGTGACGAGGTGCAGAATCAGAGTAAAAGGTGCAAAGGCATAAAATGATTCTCTTTTCCTGGCAAAGAAAACATATCTGTCATCAAGTCCCCTTCATCCTGTAACACCAGTCAAAACAAGCAGAACCACATTCACTTCTGTAGTGAAAAGGTCAAACTCTGGGGTGCTGAACTCCTGAAAATCAAGATCAGACTGGATTCCTGAATCTTTAGTTATAGTTGATGTTTAGAATGATGGTTCAGGGAGCTCTCCAGGACATTTCCTTCCCCTTGATTTGAATAATTGTCAAAAGTGATGCTCTGGTCTATGTTCACTGCCAAACCCACACCTTTCTGGCAAAGGCAGTTCAAACACATGCTTCTAGTTTGTTCAAGTTATAACACAGACATTTTCTTTTAGTGGAGTTTGGGGGGGGGGGTAATTTTCATTACCCTTCCAGACTATTTAGGCCAAAAAACACTGTCTGACTCTGCAGCAACTATAAATGGAGTCTTCACTCAATGAGGTCCATTTCTCTGAACAAGGTAAGATCCCATGTGAGCTTATCAGTTCAGCAGGATGTGCTCATTGTTAAGACCTATGATGAATTCTGCTGCAGAAAACAAAGGTGTACATTGATACTGGTGGGAATTTTTCACCACTCTAGAGCCTCTTTGTAACTGCAAATAGTATAAATGTGAATTGCATAAGGATGAAAATACGTGAATGAGTTTATGAAATTAGCATTCTAATTATTTCTGAAAGAAATTTGCATATAAATATATGCCAGTCAGTATTATTGTGAAAGGTTTTGCTTGCTTGCAAAATTCATAACTGTAACCAGTGTGCAAATTTGAAAGATGTTGGAGCATAAAAAAATAAATGCCAGATGTTCATAAATGAAAACTATCTTCAAAATATTCACAATTGTAGAGAAACAGATCTTTATTCACATAGTATTGTAATCAGTGTAACCATCAACAGTGTTTGAAGGAATTCTGTGTGAGCTATCAAAAGTTACTCTGCTGCTAAGTAAAAACCTGTAGGATTTTAGCTGCACAGAGGTGCGGGCACTTAGTGATCTAAAAAGGGCAATTTTTTAAACTATTTACTACCACAACATAGGTTCACTTGGAGGACATTTTAAGCGTAGCCAATTTCCATTTTGCTTACTTGAATTAACATTTCCTGATTGGTCTTACCTATCCGATGTCTGATAATTGTATATTAGCCCTAATGAGAATAGATGCAATCACACTATAGAGAGTTTGAGGGGACCCATGTAAGGGATGCAGCATTTAGGAACTGCTTCTGTCCATTAGTGGCACAAGGGGAAATCCTGGAGTACATTTTCTATTACCCATCCATAGATCCAGGTTGCATTTGAATATGAACAGGGATGAGCTTTGTTTTACTTGAATGGATAGTCTGTTCTGGATATGTATCCATCTCTCCACAACATTCAGTTTAGATACCTGAACTGAGTATTTCTGAAGCCATTTGACTTGCTGATGTTCAGTAGGTCCATCTGTATTAGGTCGGAGGATGCCCTGTATGCCAGACATGTCACCTATAAGCACTCTATAGAATACTGAGTATAGTAATAAATCTTTGAGGTGGTCCACGCAAGACCTATTGTTTAGGACTTGTATCCTTTTAGTAAGGTATCTCTGTAGGTATTCCAATTGTTACATGGGGCCGGACAGATACATGCCAAAGTGGGCATTATACAAAATGATTGACCTAATGAGGACTTTGTAAATGGGGACAATAGCATCTCTAGATCTAGTCACAATCAATTTGTTTATAAGCTGTGCAATATAGAAACATTTTCTTATGACTCTGGGCACATGTTGGTCAAAAGTTAGGCCACTATACACACAAGTTTCCAAATCCCAAACAACAGGGTCAGTTCTCAGGGGGCATTGTCAATTTGGCAGCTCACTGAAGTAGATGGCTTCCCAAAGGATATGATAATGTATTTCTTGGAGTTTAGTTTCAATTCATGATTCTGGCACCAGTTATTGTTTGGGACAAACCTTCCTACATGATGGTTAAGTCATCTGGGGATTCAGTAACTGCTCCTAGCTTGCAGTCATCTCAGACTTAGTTGGCCAAAGCCCTTTGGTATTTCCTTTTACTTTTGAGATGTATATGCCAAACAGAAAAAGTCTCAGCACCGAACCCTTGGGGACTCCATTGGTGACTGGTCTCTTCCCCTGCTTTGATCTCCTACATCCTGTGAGCAAGCGTACATGTATACATTCTTTGATTCACCTTCCTGATTGTATTAACCTGATTGTATTAAATTATATTCCTTATATAATACAGTACCACTTGTTAGAATGTGTTTTAAATTTGTAGTTTGAAACAGTCTTCTAGTAAGCAATGAAACAAACTGTATGAACCAATAATGACAAAACTACCCATTTCAGAAAATTTCAACCATAAAAGATGCTCAAACTTCTGTCCACCAAGATCAGTAAAAATGCAAAATCTCTGCATAAGTAAGTAATCTAAATAATTCCACATTAAAGGGATCCGTAACTAATGAAGAGGTTGCTGCTAGCAAACAACCTTATATTTCATTGTTTCATCTACAAATGCATTGCCTGTTACCCTTGAGGAATAAATTGCCTGTGCTATATTAAAAAATGTTAAGCTAATAATTTTACAGTGGGGAATGGATAGCAAACTGATAACGGGTTCATAGTTACTAGGTAACTTCTCCAAAGGAGGACATTCATAGGACTGCAGTATCCACTCCCATTAAAGTATAACACAGTACAGTATCAGTGATCCATCTGCATACTGTGGGAGTAGAACCCACAGCCTTCTGCATCAAAAGCAGGTATACTACCTGTTGTTGGTTTAAGTTCAGCACACAAATCCACATTAGCGTGAAAGCTCCACTTCATTAATTCATCCTGACAGGTCTTGCAGCTGTACAAATGGGGGGGCTCCACGTCCCCCTGGCTCTATGGTTCCAGCGCCCATGCAATGGCAGTCGGGATGCTGTTTGTGTCACAGGGTGCTCAGTTCCTGATGATGCTTACTTGTCCATCCACTTGGCAGTGAGCTTTCTTCAGATGAACCCTTGCTGTTCCATGCATGAAGATAAAGTTGCCGGTCACTCACATGACTGTTGTTTTTCATCTTGTGTAACCCACAAGTGACTTATGAAAGATTAGCTTCATTCTGTCACATTTCTGAGTTGGTAATTCCAGGACTCGGGAGCATTTTGAGGATGTGGCAAGATTATAACACGACCACAACTTAAAGGGATATATCAGCAGGTCTATAAAGGGAAGCTAACTGCATTACAGGATGATGCATGCTAAATGAACTACTCAGTACTGAGCTTTTCTCCAGCATTGAGATATGTTTTTTTTTTCATGTTGTATAACCCATAGCAAGTGATTAGGAAATGCATGTATTCTCCCAGCATATATTTAAATCTGTGGTGTTGAGACTCAGAACCATTTTGTGAACATAGGAGACCAGGACAGGTAATATAACACCATCAGAAGTTGAGGGCTATATAGGCAGGTGTCTTCATTTCTTAGCAGTCATTATTCCTTTTTTCCTATACTGAAGAGCCATGTAGATAATTTTTAGTCAAGAATTCTATCAGGTCTCAAGTCACTTCAGAAAATTTCAGAAAGAGACGATCAACCCGTCTGGTATATCCTTTGGCATCATGAATGCCAAAGCAACCAACTGTCTGCGTTATATGAAAAAGACAGTGTCTGTACCCAATAATCTTATAAGTCTGAGATTTTGAATCTGCCTTCATGCACAAACCATGCATATAATAACATGTGGAAATTGCAAGCCCTGTGCTGTGCCTTGGGAAATTATTTAATTATCCTCATTACTGTCATTAAACCCCCTTTTTCTCATTTCTACTTGGAGTTGGGGTGTCATATCAGCTGTCACCATCTCTCTCTAATCAATTCCACATTTCTACTTTCTTTAATACTCATGCCTGACTGTCACAGGTCTACTCTCACACAGTAGATCCACCTCTTTGATGTATACCCTCATTTCCTCTTGTCGTCTTCCTGTCTGTCCCGAATCTTCTTCATCAGATTGTATTCTTTACTTCTGCACATGTCCTTGAACCACTGTAATCTGTTGTCTATGACCTTTTCTTTAACTGAAGCTCCCTTTCCTTCTGCTCTAATGTCCTCATTTCATCATCTGTCCCACAGTGTGCATCCTACCACCCATCTCAGACACTTCATCTCCATCACCTCTAGCTCCCTCAGCTGCTTTGCTTTTGCTACCCAGGTTCCTGTACCATACAAAACTACTGGCTACACCACCATTTTGTACACTTTACTTTTCAGCTTATTTGGCATTCTTCTGTCATACAATATCCCTGACACTCTCTACCAGTTAGCTGTAGCCCTTCTGATTCTAGATTTGACCTCCTCGTTCAGACTTCCCTTCTCCTCAACCACCCCTCCCAGGCACTTGACGATGTTAACCTTTTACACTGTTTTCCCTTCTATCTCACTTTTCAGCTGTTTCTGATTTCCCCCATTTGCTGTCATTACAACTGTCTGAACTGTACTCAGTTTCATCCCATATGCCTTTACTTTTGCATTCCATTCCCCTATCCTTTGCTTAAGTTCTTACTTAGAGTCAGCCTCTGCGTGTAATGCCACATTGTCTGCATACAGCAACTTTGTTAATGCTACTTTCATTGCTGTCTCTTCAAAATCCCTTATGTTGCTAGCAGTTGAGAATCTCAGCTTGAAATCTTCCTCCCATACAATGCCCACACCATATCAAAGAGTAGATTGAACATAGCATGATATCCTGTCTCAGACTTACCGGACATCAAAGCAACAAAGAAAAGAAGAGTAGATTTGTTTTTCCCCATGCTGGCATCTGTATGTATTGATTATATCTCCATATGTGACTTGGCATGGGAAACATCCTATCTAACAGCAGCAGCTCAGACATTATTAAATCCCTGACATTGTTAGCTGTTGTGTGCAGTAGTAGGGGCTTGCCACAGTTATGTGTCATGCAGATCGTTCCCCCTTTAATAGTGGCAGTAAGCAATAAAGTCCCTTGTACACCCCATACTGACAGTCCAGGGCATTTGCCTTTATGTTTGTCATACTGGCATTGATATTTGCATGATTTAGGGATTCTACTCTTTCCAGTGGCACAACTCATAGGCTGTTGAACACAACTGTAGGTGAAAATGCTGGCAGTATGAGCACTTTCTCAAAACCTCTATCATGCTTAGAGACATCATTAGCATTTTAGGGGCCACTGGACACTTCAGTCTAAGTATCATAGTAGAAACGTCATATTCACCCCATTGTACCACCTTAGTAATGCATACTAATGCTACACTTTACCTTAGAAAAGCCTTATCTTAACACTACCACTACACAAGACAGTCAACCACACACCAGATACATCATTACACATCCACAACACACACACACACACAGACACACACACACACACACACACACACCACTACCCCTTAATGCCAAAAATTTAAAACTCTCAATATACCTGAAAGTTTGTCCATTTACATAACCAATCCACCCTTCTTTCAAAATCCATCTTCCTCCATGTGAAGGCTGCCAGCCTAGCCAGATAGAATTTTATAGATAATTCTGTCATTTGTGAATATCAATGTAAGCCACAGGCTTGTTGTCTTAAATGGAAAAAATGCTGTTACAAAAGTGTAACAACAGTGCACTCTGCTGACTAAGTAAAGCATGTTGTGACCCTTTGATCTAAAGTCGGCTCTGGCCTGTCTAGGTGAAGGCCAGAGTTAATGGTTAGAATTTGCATGCATAAATGTCCTTTATTGCTCTGGTTCCTGCCCAGAGGTGAAGAATGTAAATGTAGTTTCTGTTAGCCTGGGAACCCAGGGAAGTGTAAAGAATGATGTAATGGGAACCAGGAATGTGATTTTAAAAACAGAGAAAATCAGAGAGCATTAAGCATTTTGTCTTGACCATCCAACTCATCAGCACTCTGCCTGTGTTCTATATGTAAGTTATTTTAGAAGTGTTTTCTCTTAGAAATAGCTAGAAACTAGAAAGTTTAGACTGTGTTTTTCTGTGATGTCAGAACTGTACTACTGAATTATTTTAAGTATTTTTCTGTTATCTCTGAACTCTTGACTAGCACTGTATAGTAAAAAGTATTGTCTTGTGTTTTTATTATTTATTATTAAATATTTAAAAACCTTTCAACTGTGGCTTTTTTGTGTAGAGATAAGTTAAACTCTAAGAGTACATTGCATGTATATAGTGATCCTGTACCAAGTCACTCTAATAAGCCTTGACTGTTTAGTTATACTGCCAATTGGATAATAATATTGCACAGTAATAATTGGGCACCCTTTTAAGAGCCTTTGAGTAGCTGATAAATATTAGCTGGGTGGTGGCAAGGATTTCTACTGTATAGTCTGGGAAAAAGGGGCACAGCTGGAGAGCATGTGTCAGCCTTCCCCAGGAGTGTCTGTGTGCTTGTATACACTCTTCTCAAAGTGTGTGTGTGTGTGTGTGTGTGTGTGTGTGTGTGTGTGTGTGTGTGTGTGTGTGTGTGTGTGTGTGTGTGTGTGTGTGTCAGCTACTTGGGCAGGGACACAAAGTACTGCTTGGACAGAGAAGGTGCTGGAGGTTTTAGCTTGCCCACTAGGCTGAGATCTGGACCCTATAGCTGTGCCAGTGGGGAGTCTTATTGGGGACCTGGAGAGCAAGGGAGTGACCAACCCGAGACTGACTGTCATCTCGGTGTGCTCTTAAGGGAAATTGCACTTTACTGTGTGTATTTGTTATCCTTTCCTCCTATATGAGATGCCCCCACTGGTGTTAGTGGTGAGAACTGAGGCTCCTTGATTGCTGGGCCAGGGCACAGGCGTCACACTCCATATAACAATTTCACCTCTCAAACAACAGTATACTCAATAAACAGCATATTTGATTAAAAGTACTTACTTGAAACTTCTTTGACAAAAAGGATGTTTGTCAAAACAACATGGACGTATACAATATATATACAGTTTTGACAGAATATTTGGTTTAGTTGCACTCAAACTCTCCAGCTTGCAGAAAACATCCTAACAACATTCCAGCACAATGCTATATATATATATATATATATATATATATATATATATATATATATATATATATACATATATATTATTATTATAGATATAAATGGATCTATCTTACAACGTCGACAAGTCAAAAAGCCGAAAACGAAATCACCGACACCACATAACCGACATTTCACAAACACGAAACCTCACATGCCCGACACACCATAATCCCGACAAGCAACAAACAAAACAAATCCCGGTCCAAAAAGCACACACACAACACAAGCACACCAAAATCCTTACAAACCAACACTAAACCTCACATACACAACTACCTACAACCTTAACCCAAACCCTAACCCTAAGGTCCGCCACTATCGCACACTCACCTAACCCGCCTAACCTAACTCACTTAACCGCCCTAACCCACAAACTATCACAGTCGCACACTTACCTAGCCCGCCCTAACCCTAACTCACTTAACCCGCTAACCCACAAACTATCACAGTCGCACACTTACCTAGCCCGCGCCCTAACCCTAACTCACTTAACCCGCCCCCAACCCACAAACTATCACAGTCGCACACTTACCTTACTCGCACCCTACCGTCCGTCACTACCGCATACATCCACAGCCTTTTCCCATGTCGATGTTCTCAGCGTCGGGGTTTTGATCCGTCGGTCTTCTCCGTTTTCGATCTTCTGGCGTCGGTGTTCTCGCTGTCGGCGTTCTGACTTGTCGACGTAGTCAGATAGAACCATATAAATATATAGATGTTTCCCCTTTGCATGTTGCTTGGGCTGTTTTGTGAGCACCTTAATATTTATGGGTATATATTTCTGCAGTATAGCCAAACAATCCACTTATGCTGTACTGACAAAATCAAAAACATTTTTTTCTTTTTTTCCTTTTTTTCTATTGTTTTGAGTTATGCTGGAACACATGAAGTATGTTTAATCCAGTTATGTTTGAGTGGTTGTGTTAAAATATTCCAAGTTTTAGATGAAGTTATATACACTGATTTATTTTTTGATACATCAAATTAGTCAAAGTACTAGTTGTTACTGGAAGTGCCACGGTGGTGGTGCTGCGGTAGCGTTGTCACCTCACAGTAAGACACTGTCCAGTTAGATTCTCAGCTAGAGCGTCATCTGCATGGAGACATGCGTGGATGGGCATACCTTCATTGAAGGTTGTGCATCAGGGCTGGTAACTCGGCACATAAAAATCAACTACCAATCATTAGCGGACCGGAGTTCTGCTGTGGCGACCCCTAACTGGGAAAAGTCGAAAGGCACAAACAAACAAACTAGTTGTTACTGGAACATGGTTATTAGCTTTGAAGAATGTGATCAAAACAGGCAGACAAAAAAGCACCAACCTGCTTTCTACCAGCAACAAAGTTTTAGACCTTTTCTGCTTGAGGGAAACTCCCAGTCACGTGCAAAAATGAAATATAATTCTTTCCTTTTACTTTGTTGCCATGGACAATTTTATTTAAATATCATGACCAAGCGCAAAGGGAATGTATTTTTAACATACAGACAACTGATTTTCAAAGTGATGAAATTAAATGGAAAACACTTCATAAACCAGAAGCTGAGAATCAATTTTCATCCTTTCACTAAAATTTAATTGGAATATGCTTATAGTTAAAACACAGTGCAATTAGAAAGTTGTGTTCAAAATTAACTATATTTGCATATGCATGTATGCAGCTGACAACTGAAAACAAGTGAAAGCCCTGACACATTAGATTTTCTTTTTTAGTCAATTGTTCCAGAAATACTCACCAAAAACACTGTTAAATGTTAAAGTGACTTGCCAGAATAACAACTGAAATGAAGGATTTTACTTGATACGGAAGCACCTAGACTTCTGTTGGAAATATTGCAAGGATACAAAGGCATTTCAACATGCTGATGACTTTTTTTCCCTTTAGATTCGTGGAACATTAAAAGGCTGGACAAAGTTATGGTGTGTGATAAAACCAGGAGTGCTGCTAATTTATAAAACGCCAAAGAGAGGACAGTGGGTAGGCACCATTCTGCTGAATTCATGTGAACTGATTGAGAGACCATCAAAGAAAGATGGTTTCTGCTTCAAACTGTTCCACCCGCTGGACCAATCTATTTGGGCTATGAAGGTAAGAAATAAATAAAAGTCATACTGTTAATGTTTTTTTCTTTGAATTAGAAACTGATGGTTCAGTCTGAGACATCTTCCTGGCTAATATGGGTTGTAACCCATTGTTTTGCAGTAGAGAGTTGGCACATATAAAATGCCAACATGAGTTCTGCATCATAGTTTATATCTTTGTGCGGATGTCACGTAAGAAGCCATAGTCAATCTTAATTAACTACCATAATCATGTCTGTTACCTTTGAAAGTAGTGTTTTCAGCTAAACCTGGAATGCAACATTAACTTCAACAGAAAATGTCTCACTTAAAATAAATGATGTTTCACACTTTCCTTGCATACATCAAAATAAGGCAAAGATATTAAGCAATTGTTTCATGGAAGGCAATCCTAAATCCCATTTTGTATGATTTTTTATTTCAGGTAGCTGTCTCCTTATGTGGCCCATTTAAGTAGTGGCAGATGTAGGATGCAAAACAAAACTACACAAGTAAATGCTTTTGCAAGCAATACTGCCTTATCTCGGACCGTAACCTTACACCTTACTTTGGAAAAACCCTTATCATAGCATTATTTGGGGGTGGGTAAATTTGCACCGCTACCTTACAGAAAGTTGAATTATTGCTTTCCATGGAAATGACTGATAACCATTTTTTATTTTGAAGCTGATGTAAAGATAAAAAATCAGAAAGGCATGGATCATTCAGTAATAGAGACATTGCTAGAAATTAAACTCTAGGAACTGGTTATAGAAGACAAGATTAGAACCAGATGACCTAGAGGTATAGTTATTTTTAACTGAACCTCACCTTGTGATACATACCTTTGCAGTTACATTATTAAAATGGTGTTTAGTACAAAAAATGCAGCTAGTTGTTTTAGTTCTGAATATTCCATACTAAGGTAAAAGATTAACTTACTTTTATTTCTGTTGAATTTTTTCTCATATAGTTAAAGTGTTAAAATAGTATTTTCTGGTAATGTTCATTACTTAACCCAGTACTACCCCTCAGTGCAGGCAATGATGGACACCTGTCATACTATGCCTTGATATAAACCATTGGAGAAGTTTTATTCCCTAATATTACATATGCTGTCTACCCAGATAAGCAGTGTTTCTTGCATGTATGATGCATACTGTTTTCCAATCAATTCTATAGTAAAATGAAATGGCCTTGTGCTACACAGCATCAGAGTAATATAGAAAACCGAAATGCTTTGTGTCCTCTGAAAACTGATGCTGGCTCTCATGTGTGTGTGTGTGTGTGTGTGTGTGTCTGTGTGTGTGCGCACGCGCATGTGTGCATATGTGTGTGAATGTGTGTCTTTGTGTGTGTCTGTATGTGTGTGTGTGTGTGTGTGTGTGTGTGTGTGTGTGTGTGTGTGTGTGTGTGTGTGTGTGAGTATACACACACACACACACATATATATATATATATATATATATATATATATATATATATATATATATATATATATATATATATATATATATATATATGTGTGTGTGTGTGTGTATAGGTCTACTTCTACCCATCGAAAATACACTTAATCAAATTTCAGGTATATGAGTCTGTTTCCGCAGAAGTTCATTTATCCAAAAATGCACTTTCGAGAAAAGCAGTTCAGCGAAGAGAAGTTGCCAATTCCGGGATCCTGTCGTGGTGCAGGTACATTGTTTCTTCCGTGGTGTATGGGAGGGGAGCTTGTGTTGTAGATCACGGTAAAGTGAGGATAAGGGAATATTCCCTTTTCCCCAATGTAGTGCAATCATGGAGTTAGTATATATAAGTAAGGGGGGGTACAGCCCCCCCACATGGGGGGTGAGGGGACTTGCCCCCCTGCATGAATGTGTTTACTGTATTTGTTTTTTTTATTTTCTTTTGAGGTTTGGTGACTTGATTTTCACGAAAGTGCATTTTCGGATAAAGGCATTTTTCTGGCAGATGATCAAGTGTCAAAACTTTGAGCTCTAAATTGTATACCAGAACAGTTTGAATCACAAAGATTCAAATATATAGCACTTTCAGTCATTTTGAAGCAACACAGATCTATATAGACAGATGGAAAAATAGATATACGTGTGTGTGCGT